>NW_025113140.1:10299395-10689395 GCF_010416935.1 Polistes fuscatus | reverse complement strand
ATATTGTATTTACAATTTTCTCTTTCTACTCTTATCACTTTATTCGTATGGATTTTTAAAATGCATATAAACCTTTAATCTTTCAATCAGGTCAAAGTATAATTTCTAACGCACGTACATAAGTACACGCACCTCCTTTTTTTTAAGTGCAACTCGCGTTAGCGTAAGTTAATTTTGCTGTAACGAAAAAGTGAAAAGTTACCCCCACCAATAAGCCGTAAGTAAGAGTTGGGAGGGGAAACCACCCCTACTCTCTTTACTTTGTACACGTCACACGCTAGCGCAGTGGTTACTGCCGATATATAAGTAGTGTAGGCAAAATGCTTTTGCATTTAATGTTTTTCTTGAGAAAATAATTTACTTTAAAGATCATGCATTAATATGACAAAAATAAAGAACATGAAACGTTTTAGAGGGAACGAAAAAGAACTGAGGACTAAGAAGTAAGGATAAAGGACAAAATCACCGAGAAAAATCTCCTAAAAGTAAATTAGAAAAAAAAGGGAAATACCTTTTTAGGAAAAAGTCATTGGAAAAGACGTGTATTGTGCAAAATAAAACCTTCCAATTACATCAAACAGATCAAATAAACACAATCCAATTGTATGCAGATAATTCGAAAGATTCTGGAGTAATTTCCATAAGAAAAAATTCATCTTTTGGATGTAAAACAAACGAACATGATTGAATTGTGCCATCAACAAGTAGGAATGTACCTACTGTGTGTGGCTAGGAATAATATACGTAAAGTTTAATATATATTTTCTATTTCTCTTTCTCTCTTTCTCAATATTCTCTTTTCTCTATACACAATTGCATATATATATATATATATATAACTCTGTAGAGAGGAGTATGTGTGTAGAGGTATATAATGTCTATCTCTCTCTAACGCGGGAGTACGGTCGCGCCACCTGGTTTGATGATGAGTGGTGCGGGGGAGAGCATGAAAACTGTGTGCTATAGTGTGTGAGAGGGAGAGAAAGAGAGAGGGATGAGAATTGGATGGGTGATCAGTAGAGGGGTGGGAGAAGGGGAGTTTTCTGTTCGGTCTTGCGTCGTGTAACGTGGACTACGCCGTCGTCGTCGTCGCCGCCACCGTCGCCGCCGTCGCCGCTGTCGTAGTAGTCACCGTCGTCGTCGAAGTCGTCGTCGTTGTCCGTCGTTATTGTCCGTCGTTATTGTCCGTCGTTATTATCCGTCGTCATTGTCCGTTGTCATTGTCGTCATCTTTATCAGCACCGTTGCATCAACAGCAGGAGTAGCAGCCGTCGTCGTCGACGACGCAGCACGTCGTCGTCGTCGTCGACGCCGTTGTTGTTTCTCTTACGGTCAACAGACGACGAAGAAAGCTTACTAACCTTCTCCGCTGATCATCTTCATCCTCATCTTCATCCACATCCTCATCCTCAACCTCATCCTCAACCTCAACTTAATCAATTTCTACCTATTCTTCCTTGGTCTCCTTCTCTCCTCCTTCTCCTCTTCCTATTCTCTTATTTTTTATTCTCCTTCTCACCGGTAAGTGGATTTTCGCCCAACGACATGTAATTCGTAAAAGAGTGGAGTTAACAACACAACAACAACGACAACAACAACAATAATAATAATAATAATAATAATAATAATATTAACGTCAACAACATAAACACAAGAATAAATATAACAAGAAGATACAACGGGGACCACCACTTTCGATTAATCGTCGTTCGGTGAGGATATGAGGAACGACTTCGCTGCGGACGTACCCGTTGCAAGTGCCGACAGCAGCACGGACGCCATATGGCTCGAGAAAAGAAACCCTTCCACGACCAGTGCACACGACCGAGTGTCAAACTGTACGTTCGCTTGGCCCCATAGTTACTTCTTGCTCTTTTTATTTCTCTTTTTCTCTTTCTATCTGTTTCTTACTCTTGCTTTTCTTCTTCTTTCTATCCGTTTCTACTTACTCTTACTTTCCTCCCCCCTTTCTTTTTCTTTTCGAAGGAGGTTATGGCAGGTGGTGGGAGGGGTAGGGGAGAAATTCTATCTTTTTTTTGTAATCTTTCTTTATCATTCCTTTTATCTCGAGAACGAGATGGAGGAGAAGTGAGTAGTATAATATCTCTTTACATCGTTTGAATCTAATGGGTATACAACGCGTTGCCTTTGCAAGATTGTAAGAACGAGTGCACTCTACTGTGTATTAAAGATAGAAAGAGGGAGAGAGATAGAGAGAAAGAGAGAAGAATGTATGTGTGTCGCCGAGTTCCTCTGTGCTTTTGGTGATAGAGAGAAATCCTATTTGAAACTTAACAGTTAACTACAGTAGCAGCAGTAGCAGCAGCAGCAGCAGTTGGAAAGTCCAGACGAATTGGCTACTCGATTAGAAGGTATACATACAAGAGGAATACACACTCGATTATTCTATCGACGGATACCAGTTTCTTTTACAAAGTTAGTACTTTGCGAACACTATTTATTCTATCGACTTACGAGGTGAAAGCTATAGAAGAAATATCATCGAGGAAGAAGGAAAAAAAATAATAAGAGGAAGAAGAAGAGGAAGAAGAACAGGAAGGGAGAAGTTTGATTGATGAGAAAACTATGTGTGACGTTTCTTGTGTTAGATTCGTTTAATGATTTTCTTTGAATTCTTTCCTACCAACCCCGTTTTTTCAAAACTTCGTCGCTGTATACACGTGTACTGTGCTGTGTTGGTATTATATTATCATTCGTATAAAAATAATTAGTACAGTATGTTCAGTGTACGTGTGGTGTGTGGTATTTTGTGATATTGTTGTGTGTTTCAGTGATTAGATGTGCTTCTTGCATTAATTTGAAAATCTTTATCTCTACGTCTATCTCTGTCTCTCTTTCTCAGCATCTTCAATGCTGAGAGTCGAGAAAGCACACTCACGTGACACCCTGTAACGCGTCAAATTTCACGTTGAGTTTGATTCAAAAACGCATGGAAATTTAAATTCGATCGATATAATATTAGCTTGAATAAATCATTATATAAATTTTTATCCTGTTAAAGAATGAATTTTCTTCGTATTACCTTTTTAAAATATCATTTTTATTTATAATGTTGCTTATGATTATGTAGAAGTGTTACGTATATTATATGGGGCGTAGGTCATGAACATAACGTAATAAATGAATGTATAATCTGTACGGTGCTTCGACAAAACTATGAAAACAATTCGTACGTAACTATCATACGTTACAATGTCATGGTTTATTTCTGTTATTATATATGCAAATATATTGTTTCAATAGTGTAGTGTGAATCTATCAATGCATCAAGAAGGAATTCTTTATTCGCTGATTTTAGGTATTGTTTTTCTATTCTTTTTTCTTTTTTTCCTTCTTTTTCTTATAAAATAAGTCGATGCGAACAAACTTTATTTACGCATTTGCAGATGTCGGTAAATATAGATGAACTATTTAAATAATCTATTTTTATGGACAATCCCAATAATATATAATCCATTCTTCAGCAACTAATCACTATATGAAACAAATGAAGGAAAGAATATGATATTTGTTTATTTTAATGTATATCGTATATAAATCATATATATATATATATATATATATAATATATCATCGTATAGCACATGAGAGAGAGAGGCGTTCGCCATATTTGATTAAACGATTCGAGTATGAGAAAGAGTGCGTGTTTGGTCCTTGATAATTTTAATCATGTTTGACAAATGACTGATAATTACTTTTATTTCCTAGGTTTCGATAAAATTGTCGTTAAACAAGAACGTCCAGATGAAGCGGAGATCCGAGAATTGGCTGCCAAAATGGTGGAAGCGAACAAGGCGAAAATGGTTTCGGCGGCGACGGCGGCAGGGGCAGGCGGGGCAGGGGGAGGAGGGTCAGCACAGCAAAGAGGAGCAGCAGGGAGTCAGTGTTTATCTTCCACACAAGGAAATCTTCCTGGTATCCTCGGATATTTAAACAAACGTCCGGCTGACTCGACTGTGGCCAAGACGACAGGTTCAACCACTTCAACAGGGGAAGGTAAAATTCCTTTGGACGATGAAAGTCAAAGGGGTAGATTCGGATGGACCAGTTTCGACGAGTGTCACATACCTTACATATTCCGTGCCGGTGAAAAATATTGCGCCGTACGAATCCTAGAGTCTAAGCTCCTGAACAAGTACCTGAGTTATCTGCACTCGGATATCTATAGTTGTACGTGCATAAGAAGTTACTATATTACGGATTCCGAGAGTAGGCTTTTCAACGAGATTAATATGAAGCATTGCGATAGTCATTTTGGAAGGGATCAGTTTTCATGCAAGGATCTTGTAGTGAGATTATCTGACGCTAAAGAATTCTATACGTTTTTGGACGTTTGTTATACCAAGTTAACAGCCGGCGCAAGTTCAAACGTATCTAGCAGGCATAAGGCTGAGAAGTGTGGTTTCATACGGATTAATAAGGAATCAGTGGTACCATATACGGTGAAGGACGGTCTTCAATATGTACCCTTATTTTATTTCGAAGGCGAAACGGAGAATTTGAAATTGAAAGCGGAAAAACTTGAAGGTTGGGACCTTTCGTATTTGAAGTTTTGCTGCAAGGTACAGGGTATAAGAAACGAATTGTTCGCAAGTGAGACATGTTCCGTGATTAGTTTGAGTGATATTAAGAGTTATTTTCCTCCCGACACGGGATTCGAAGATTATTGGCCGAATAAAGTGATGGATTCTCAGTTATTAGTGAGTAGCAAGGGTGGCGGGGGTGGTGGTGGATGGACCAGACAACCTCCTACGCCACCAGTGTCAAAAACATCCTCTGTACAAAATAATACGAGTAAGGCGAGCCTTAATACGCGTACGGGCCCTTTACAGACGATATTACCACGCGGAACTAGTGCTACGAGTGCGCAACAAACTCAGCGCGTTAGTCAACCAAGGCAAGCTTCTGCTGTGACCCATCCTGCGCATTCTTCACCGTCAGCAATTCCTACGGGGAGATCGAGCATCGCTTCGCAACCGATGTTGAACGTCGTACAAGGCGTTGTCAATGGATGGTCGGGACTCGTTGGCGGTCAACCGGCTTTTCAAACAGCTCTGGTCTCTCAGGCTAATTCCCTTATACGTACGCCACCTCCGTTAAGTATGCACAATGTAAGTTATCTTCAAGATTTCGATTAAACCATCCTTTCCATGATTATCCAATCATCCAATGATCCATTGAAATGTTTTTACGGTAGATATCTGCGTCAAGTAAAACCTACACCACTCATCAATTAAGGAGTAGAGGGGGTGGTGGCGGAGCAACGGCTCAGTACCCTGGAGTTTATCCAGTTACTACTATGCAAGCCGTAGCTCAGGCCCAACCACCCCCTCTCGTTAGAGCAACGGCGCACACTAGTCAACCTAATCTTGGGTGAGTTTAGACAGAAATTTAATGTTTCTATTCTATGACTGTACACATATATATATACATATATCGTCGATTTAAATTTCACCCCTTTTTCAAGTTTACACTTTATCGTTGTCGTATTTTCACCAGGTGACTTGTGCTTGTTTTGTTTTGTTTTATTTTATTCTTTTTCTTTCGTAATTTTAAATTACTCCTTTTGTGTCAGAAATAAAAAATAAATTTTGGTGGGTAAAGTAGTAATGATTTTTTAAAAATATTTTTATATGTTATTAGGACATATATGTGTATGAAATAAATATCATTGAAAACATACAGGCTCTTTTATTTCTTCTTTACCGAATACTAATTCGGTATCATTATTATGATCATTTTTTCTTTTTTTTTTGTAAATGTTCATCTACATAATTAGATGTTAATGCTATTTATTGTGTATAGAAATTTGCACTGATGCTGTTTGCATTTGTACATACAATGTCTGGTTTTTTTTTTCTGTAGTTATCCAACCTATGGGAAGGATGACTGGTGAGTCCTTGTTATATGTACCATAGTTTTTACTACAGAAAGAGTAAGGTAGCATGCACAAAATTAATACGAATTTGTTCTATGCCAATGTTTAGTTATTTTTTAATTAATTATTTAATTAACTTTTAATAACATTTTGGAAGTTACATATTTTATTGAATATTTTCATAACTGACTAATTAGTCCATAGATTAAACGATTATAAGCGTAGAAAGTTTTAAATCGATTTTTATTAATTACTAATTCATAAGTAGTATTTATATGTTACACGTTTTCATGTTTAAATATGAAATTAAAAATTAAAAAAAAAAGAAAATTATCTCTTTTGAAAATAATTTTCAAATAAAAATCTAAAAATTTAACTTTAACATATCATAACTAAAGTTACATAATATATACTACTTGTCATGAAAGGGCTGATATTCCAGGGTAACTACGACATACACGACACCTTCGTTGGGTGTTCCTGATGGAGTCACGGCCAGAACATATCCTCAAATGATTGGCTTAAGTGAACAGGTACAAGCTCTTATGCCAGCTCCTACAACAGCGTCGACATTATTATCACGTCAGCAAAGGCATACACCACCAGTACACAATACATCCCATTCAAAATATCCACCACCTTTAATACCAGTAAATGGAGGTAATAATAGTTCCAGGTATGCCTTACCACTAAATTATTTTACCCTAATAAAGTTACTCAAACAAATAATTTTGTTTGATTATTATTAATAGAATATAATTCCATTATATTTTTAGGGACACGAGAGGAAGGAAAGCTTTGATAAATATCGCGGAACCGTCAATATCGAATTGCCAAGCACAACCATACCAAGTTCAAAAGGCATTAATAGAAGACAAAATGGTACCTTGTATCAACTTTAAACCATACATCTACTCAGAATTATTGATGACGCTTCCAGATTTTGTGTCTAATTATTTTCCTGCTTGTGACATTAACAGTTGTAGACAAGTTCTTACGGATGTTTTAAATATAGATCTATATCAAGGGAATAGGTAAGTTTCACGTAGCGATACATATGGTCAATGTATTACTAAGGGTTTTGGTTTACAGAGGGTTTTGGTCAATCAACTTTGTATACATTAACTGGGCAATCTATACAATGCTCGTAGAAATACATTGACCGTAACATATATATATATATATATACACATAACTTCCCCTATATAAATAAATCAATATATATATGCAAAAAATAGTCTTTTAAAAGTTAAAAAAATGTTTTTAAAAGTACATATATATGTATTTATTTAACAACTGAAAGTGGAAATTACTTTTACTTATGCAGACTGCAAATGAAAATGTTGATGGATGCAGGCAAATGTTCTTCTGTAAACGAAGAATTACCGCTAATTCAAGTAGGAAATATTATGAAGTACATGCCTCAGTTTAAGTACATGTTTAACAGAGATGATATGGTAATGCCTGCACCACCAGCACACTCTTCTGAAGAGCACCAACCGAAAAAACGACAACGCACTAGCTAGGACTGGCTACAGCCTTACTGGCCTATGTACGATTATTATCATCCGGCGTTTTAAATAAAGCCGAAGAAAAGGGGGAAGAACAAAGAAGAAGAAAAAAATAAGACGCGTAAAAAAAGAAAGAAGAAACAATTCATAAAAATATGTATATCGTAAGATCTATAAAATCTTAAAGCAAGAAAAGGGATATTACGTACATACTTGATGAATTATTGCTGTGAGAGTAATACTACGAGAACACCTGAATTTTTGTTTGTTGAATACAAGAGATTGTGACGTCATAGTCTGAAAGAAGAAGAGCCATTTCTTTCTCCAAAGCATATCTTTATACATTAATGAGAACATTAAAATGTTTGTAAATAAAGTCATATATAATAATAACACTGACAAAACATAGGCGGTGTGCGCGATTGATGATGATTTATTATTATTATTATTATTATTATTATTATTATTATTACTATTATAATTGCTATTATTATTAATATTATTATTACTACATTGTTGTGTTTTATGTGATGTTTTTTTGTTTAAATTTGCCCTTCCCATAACGTTTCTTTCTATAATACATCTTTGATAATTTTTTTTTCTCTTGCACTATTATAAATCACATTGCAAAACGCAATTTCTGTGTATTCTATAAAAAAAGAAAAAATCCAAAAAATTTATATATGACAAATACTTCTTTTTTTTTTGTTTTAAACTCGACCGAAATATTTTTTTTTGTAAATAAAAATGTGTCTATTCTTTCTCTTTAAATGTTGTTCTTGGAGAAAGAATGTGCTGAACATATACAAACTAAGATAGTATAAATAAGCCATTGGGCTCATGTTTAAATGATGCACCTAATTTGTGTATTAGATATCGAAATGGATATCAAAAAAATGCCTATCGCATATTAGAGTGAATATATATATATATACATATATATATATATATATATATATATGTATATGTATATGTATATATATATATATATAAAGAAAAAATAAAAACTAAATAATAATAATAATAATAATAAAAAAATTAATAAAATAAAGAAAAACTATACATCGGCATTTGTACATTTGAAAGGTGGAGGTAATGCTTCGTCAAGTTCCTAGTTGTTACTAATGTATATTCTGATAAAACAGCTGCATTATAATGGTTTTCGAATCGTTCGATTCGTATTTTGGTCATCAAAAAGAAAACTAAATTAACGCAGGTAAAACAACCTGTCAGAAAAGTTAAGATTTTTGATTAATAAAAATATTTCGAATGTGCGCTATCAAGATCGGAAGAAAAAAAAAATAGAGAGAGAAAAATGTCAAATTACAAGAGAAGGTTTCTTTTTTTTGTTTTTTAAACATCTGTTATCAAATGTTTATGTTCGGTTTCTAAAGAGAAAAACATAGCCACAGGAGTATATGTGAGGTATCGGTCGATCACGGAAGAACAGAAAATTAGAAGACAAATCTTGAAAAAAATTAACAAATCGACTTTAATTTTATTTCTTTTGTCAATGCACCGTACACAGGATTTCAGTACATAGACTTTTAATAAAGTATGTAACATTTGTCGAATGTTCTTTATACTAAATTAATTAATAAAAAAAAATAAAATAATAGAAGGAAAATGTAAAAAAAAAAAAAGGAAAAATAAGAGAAGCGACAGCAGCAGCGCAGAGCAAGCAGCAGCTTAGAATACATTAGGTCTTTACAATATGATAACAATCAATTGAATATATGTCATCATAATGTAAAATTCGTATGTAAGATAGCGTTATAATTTAATCATTCCAAGCCGAAGAGGAAAAAAGAAGGAGAAGAAGAAAGCAAAATAAGAAAACAAACATTATAGAAAAAAAATAAAATTCTTTCAAAATTTTTCTATTTATTTCAACAACAACATTTCTTGAATGTTATCAATAAATGTTATTTATATTACAGGATAAAGAAAGATGCAACGAATATTGCATTCGTTGGAGTATACAGGGTGTCCCACGTAACTCTTTTCACGATTTTTCAAGTACTTGCGATAACTTAACAAAAAAATACTTTAAACAAGAGTTGATCAGTTTTTGATTGACTATACATTGCAATAAAAAGAAATTCGACAAAAATTTTTTTTTTTCATGTTTTTAAGGCTACCTTTATTTTTTTAAATGGCACTCTGTATTTTTGACTTTATAGTATTATAGTATTATAGTCCGTATTAATACGAACTCAACGAACTATTATACTATGACCTTTTTGGATAACTTTGAAAGTAAAGAAATGAACATTTCAACAAAAAATGACAATCTGCTTCAATGGGCGATAATAACTTGTATTTATTGTTAAAAGTCTCGAAATTACATTCAATTTAGAAACCTTGATTAAATGAATGTAAACGATTTTGTTTAAAAGTCACATTAAATATTCGAATTGAAATCCATGTTCTTCTAGGCACAAATTTGCATTGGTTGCTCCTACGATACTGTCGTAGCTGAGTTCTTCGCATGCTATACGGATTCGTTGCTTTAAATGTTCCTAAATTTTTTATTGAAACAGCATAAACTTTCGACTGTAAATGATCTGATTTCGATGTAAATTTACTTTCAAGATCATCTAAAGGTCATGGTATACTATTTCGTTGAGTTCGTATTAATACGGACTATAATACTGTAAAGTTAAAAATACAGAGTGCCATTTAAAACAATAAAGGTAGCCTTAAAACACATTAAAAACAAAAATTTGTTCGAAATTTTTTTTATTGTAATGTCAATCAAATCAATTGTTAATCAAAAACTGATCAACTTTTGTTTAAAGTATTTTTTGTCAGATTATCGCAAGTACTTGAAAAATCGTGAAAAGAGTTACGTGGGACACCCTGTATATGTTTCTTTTGTTTTTTGTTTTATTTAAATTTTATTGTTTTGCGTAGTCATTTCTTTTCTTCTTTTTTGTTCGTTCATTCGTTCGTTTCATGAAATCTTAATTTAAAATTAATTTCATTTTATTACCGTGTATTAATTGATGTTTCCCTGTATTTGAAGAATCTCATTATTTATAAAATTATTGTATGTAAAATTATATATAATTATATATAATTATATATAATTATATATAAACAATATATGTATATATATATGTATATATATACATATATATATATATAAAAGCAAAATAACAAATGTTTGTATTTATTTTTAAATACTAGGAAGAGCAACGGAAGATAAATTAACAAGTGGAAATATATATATATATATATAAATATAATATACATATATATATTAAAAAATTAATAAACAAAGAATCTTGTTTTCCAATGATAAAATGAATAGTATAATAAGGAGTGTGGCATAGTTGTGTCTTCCTTTTTGACTGACGGTGTTTTACCAGTACAAATTACAAATTGTTACTTGAAGTCATCGAAGAAGCAATAAGAATTATAAACTGATCAGAATAATAAAAGTATTATTTTATATTTATTTGAACAATATTACAACAACGTGTTTCGTTTCGTTTCGTTATTATTATATTATTTATTTTTTAGTTTGAAATTGAGAGGCTTTACATTCATATTAAATAATGAATGAATAATTTTCCTTTTTTTTTCGTTGGAGATTTAAAAAAAGAAAAATGTATAAGTATAAAAAAATATACATAGTAAATGAGAGAACACTTAAACACACACTATGCAATTGTGCGTATGCAAACACACACTAAATGCAATTTAATTTGAGTTTTGATGTATAAAAAGAAAATAAAAAGAAAGAAAAAAAAAGAAAAGAAAATTATGCTGGCATCCTGTTACGGTGAAAGCAGTATACTTTATTTATAAATTATCATTAGTCATATGTATAAAAAAATACGAATTTTATCAGATAGAACGAATTACTATTTGAGAAAGAAATAAAATAATACCGTGGACTGGTGCCTCCTCTTTCTATTTTATGAAAAATCTTTGACGGATACACACGCGAAATTGTACGGAGATTATTATTTTTATGAAAGTAAGCAAGCAGGTCCATTGTATGCATTTTTTTGTTATTACAAACATCATCGTGATGATCATCATTTATTATTATTTTTGTTTGTATCATCTATGTGTTATTTATATTTGAATCAACGACGAGAAAAGTATTTTTAAACGCTTGAAGAAACGATAGTCGAAATTAGCCAATTTCGTTTTGCTGCATACAAATGATTGAGAAGAAATAAAAGCAAAAATACAAATATTATGTTTACAGTTAGATTATGTTGCGTAAGAGAAAGAAATACGTGACACATAGACAAAGTAATATGGCACAACCTGGATGTTTATGGCTATTTTAAAAACCTTATCTTGAGATACGAAAGCAAATAATTTTAATGATTTCACTGTCATTTCTATGTATATATATATATGCAAAAAGAGACGGCTTATGCGAGAAATATTTTGAATAGTACTTAACAAAAAAACGTTATAGGAAAGAAAAGAAAAAGTATATCCTCTGTACTCGACGTCGAAAGAGAAAGAAAGAAAGAAAGAAAGAAAGAATAACAAGGAATTACGAGCCCAGTCCAAAAATTAGAACTTAATTATTTGTAGTGTATTAGACTAGTTCATTTATTTGTTAATATTTGTTAAACATAATACGTGTATTATACTTTAATATAACTATCGCCTCCCTTTCTCTCTTTCTCTTTCTTTTTCTCTCTCTCCCTTTCTCTTTCTCTTTCTCTCTCTCTCTCTCTCTCTCTTTCTCTCTCTCTTTCTCTCTTTCTCTTTCCATCTCTTTGTAAATATAGTTTATAAGATATAAAAATACAAAATATTTCAAATAAATTCATGATACAATCGATATTAAGTTTTAATCAATCTCCATATAAAAAAAAATAGCTGAATCAATCGATCTATAATTTAATAATTTAAATTGAAAGAAAGAAAGGTAGAGAAATGATGACCCATTAAAAAATCTAATTCAAAGAAAGCTAAAATTAAAAAAAAAGTAAGTTTGATTTTTAATTAGTCATTATTAGATGAAATGAGAAATGAAAAGGATCACTTCCGGTTAACAACCTTCCGAAATAAATTTGAACGATTGGCGGTAGATAACGGAAAGACGTCAAAAGCGGTGGCGCGTATAAGCGCGTAGTAGTAAAACCTGGTATATTAATACCTAGTGGCGCCAGCTGATAGCGGAGTAAAACGGAATCGCACGACACCGGCCGAAGTTCTCAGTCGCGGTCGCCATTTTGTCGGGTAGTCATCGGGTTCGTCGTGTTTCTCTTGGCTGCTTAGTGTTTTTAGTGAGCGAATAGCAGCGAAAAATTCGGGGCATAGCAGACTCGGCCGCTTCCCCCAAATGGCTTGCTTGAACACGTTAAAGCAGGAGATTAAAACCCTCGAGTCCGTCTTTCCAAAGAGCCATGAAAGATTTCAAATAATGTCTGCGAGCGTGGACGAGCTCAGCTGCAGGTTCGTCGGTAAAAATGGAAAGAAATACGAAATACATGCCAATATAACAGTAAGTGCGTAAACTCTATATTACGATCGTTATTATTATTATTATTATTATTATTATTATTATTATTCGTTTCGTTATTATTGTTGTTGTTATCATCGTAGTTTAAAATAAACGGTGGTAGTAATACGATACGCGATAGATTAATTGGTTATTATATCATTTTGCAATAACCCTTTCGATAGATTCTTTTTTTTTCTTATCGAAGAAGCGCGCCTTCATTTCCGTCGTTGTTTCTCTCCTTCTTTCTTTCTCTTTCTCCTCGTTTTCTCTCTCTCTCTCTCTCTGTGGGTCTGCCTGTCTGTCTGTCTGTCTGTCTTCATACCGCCCTCCTTTTCTTCTGTCTACCTATCTACCTCTCTATCCGTCCCTTTCTCTCTCTTTCTCTTTTTACTCTCATCTCACTCTCCCTTTTTCTCATGCTAGTCGATTCTTCTTCTTCCTCTCACTCTATCTCTCTCTTATCTCGACTGATAAGGACAAAGAAACAACAACACTCTACTGCTCGTGTTGTTATTTGGGAATTTTGACAAGAAGAAGAAGAATCTTTTGTACTCTTTTTATATTCTTTCCTTCTCTTTTCTTTCTTTCTCTCTCTCTCTCTCTCTCTGTCTCTCTCTTTCATTCGTCGAGCTCGAGTCACACGCTTTTACATTTAGCCCATATTTCGCCATCCTTTCGCTGTTCCGCACTCGGAAGATTTTGACATTGCGTCGATCGATCTTCCCTTTCTTTCTCTCCCTATCTTTCTACCTCCGTCTCTTGTTCTTTCTCTCTCTCTTTCTCACTTGGTCGATTTGTTCGATGGGTTAGATTTTTGTCAAAGAATTAACGCGTCGCGCGCGTCTGGAGGTCAATGCGTGGTGTGCACTCGATAGAGGGTAAGGCCCTCACAACGGAAGTACTCTACCTACTCCTATACCTCTCTCCTCTTTATTCATTTTTATTATTATTCTTTATAATAAATTATGTACGTATCAATTGTCATCGCGATTATTTCAGTAGTAAACTCCATTCATCTTCTTTTTGCTCTGCCTTCTCCTTCTCCCCCCTCGTCGTGTCCTTGTTGTCCTCATAATAAGCATTATCTCGTCATTAATTTAAATCAATTATCTTTTCTTATGTCTCACAAACAAATGTTATTAATCGGTATACATACAATGAGGGACTAAAGTTATTTGTATAATAGTTAATACGGCGTGACTTTTATTTTCCTTTATTTTGCTATTATTGTTTGCGTGTAAGACAATTAGGGATATGTTACACGATCGTTCGGTTCGATCATCGTCATCGTTCATCGTCATCTTCATCGTCATCGTCATCGTCATCGTCATCGTCATCATCATCGTAACGTGTGTGTATCACGAAAACTCATCTTTGTTCCGGAATAAATCTTTCAAGAAAAACTTTTTTTATATTCCCTATTCGTTTGTGCCTTAAAAGTAAGATCTTGTTGATTTCATGTTCAGAAGGAATTTGTATTTTGGTTGGTTTACAAGTGTCTGTTCAAATCATTTGAATCAATATTTTGATAACAACACATTCAAATGTAAGATTTCTTCATGATCATTTGTACATATGTATGTAAAACGATAGTAAAGTAAATGTGTAGTGTTTGATTTTGATCGGAGATTCGTTTTGATCAAATTAAATAAGTATCTGTAGAGGAAAGAAAAAAGAAATCGTTAGGGCGAACGCAATCCAGGCTTTTGCGTCGATATATTGGTTATATATATGTACATTATAGATATGTATGTATTTGTTTTGTCGAAATAGCACATCGATCGTTTCTCGATGTTATGCTTTTAGAATAATTATTGCGGTATTCGTTCTATAGAATGTATAATGCTAGTTAAAAGTTTGTATTACGTGATAAGTATTGTTTTTCTCTATTTGTTTTATTACCAATCAATAGAATCTTTTGATTATTCAGACACACGTATCAAACAAACAAAAAGTTTTATTTTTCCATTTCTCTTGTGAAATTTGAACTTTCTCTTCTTTTAATCAAAGAGACATAACCTTTGTTTTGTATTTTTTAATATAAGAATATTTATATTTGTATGATATGACTTTTTATGATATGTCTTTTTTCTATTATTGTTAAAGTAATTATCTTTGATTGCTTTTCTTAGGAAACGTATCCTTCCACACCGCCAGTATGGTTCGCAGAATCAGAAGAGACCAGTGTCACCAATGCAGTACAGATTTTAAGCAACACAACTGGCCGAGACAACCATGTAATCAACCAAGTTGGAATCCTCCTTAAAGAATTATGTCGGCTACATTCTCTACCAGAACCACCTGATGTCGAACGGTTAAGAACAGCATTGGATCCGTTAAGATTAGGAGGAGCTAACGAAGCTATGTCGCAAAGAATGGAAGCTGAAGATACCGAAGATATTGACGAAGATGAAGAAAGTGAAGCAGAAGAAGATCTTCATTTAGATATGGATGAAGGTGACGCGAATTCAAAGACCAAGGTAAGTAGATACATTTTATTACATTATTCTATTTACTTGCGTAATCAATTTCTATGGCTGTTATAAACATTGTAGAAGTAAGCATGTTATTTATGATTTTTACGGATTGCTATGTATTTTATCCGTACAAAGGGGGACGAAATGGATTTAGAACACCTTGCGACGCTAGAAAGGTTGAGACAGAATCAGAGACAAGATTACTTAAAGGGATCTGTTTGTGGAAGCGTACAAGCGACAGACAGGCTAATGAAAGAATTGAGAGACATTTACCGAAGTGACAGCTTTAAAAAAGGTATTATATGGTTAATGTATCATGGATAATTGTCTGTATCACCAGTCTCTTTCTTTATCTCTCTCTCTCTCCGATGAAAGTTAATACGAAATTAAAATTTGTCCCTGAATATTATCCATTTATTTCAGGAATGTACAGCATAGAATTAGTAAATGACAGTTTATACGAATGGAACATTAGGTTGATGTGTGTTGATCCTGACTCGCCTCTCCACAGTGATCTCATTCTTCTTAAAGAAAAGGAAGGAAAAGACAGTATTCTACTTAATATGCTTTTTAAGGTATACAGTGTTGTGTGTTGTTAGAAAATGTAATATGAAAGTGTAAAGTAAAATAGAAGATTATTCCTGTTCCTTCTTTGTAAAATCTGGCAAAGAATAAGCTTGTCTTTGATAAAAATATTTTATTGGTTTCTTATCAATAATGATTTATTGTAGGAAACTTATCCATTTGAACCACCCTTCGTAAGAGTCGTACATCCAATCATATCGGGTGGATATGTCCTCGTAGGAGGTGCTATTTGTATGGAACTTCTTACGAAACAGGGTTGGAGTTCGGCGTATACAGTAGAAGCGGTAATAATGCAAATATCTGCAACACTGGTAAAAGGAAAAGCACGCATACAGTTTCAAGGCTCAGGTGGTCCTGGTAAAGTGTGCGGTGGACAAGGGCAATATAGTTTAGCTCGTGCACAACAGTCATTTAAATCACTTGTACAAATACATGAAAAGAATGGTGAGATAATTAATATTGATTATATTTATATATGTTAAGTGATTTTTTTGGTAAAAGGAAAAGCACGGCATACAGTTTCAAGGCTCAGGTGGTCCTGGGTAAAGTGGCGGTGGACAAGGGCAATATAGTGTTAGCTCGTGCACCAGTCATTTAATCACTTGTCAAATACTGAAAAGAATGGTGAGATAATTAATATTGATTATATTTATATATGTTAAGTGATTTTTTTTATATTTTTTATATAATAACCCAAAGACAAACATTTTAACAAAAATATAATTATCATTTAAATCGTTGGTTTTTTATGTTAAAAAAAAGAAGAAGTAAAAGGTATATCTCTAAAATTATCTTGCCAGGTTGGTTCACTCCACCGAAGGAGGATGGCTAATGAATAAATATGAAGCAAAATATGATGCGTGCTTACAGCTGAGACTTTAATTCGGTGTGTGCCCAACAAATAATTGTTACGATAATGATTTGATACACAAACACATTACCTAGGTAACATAAGATACTGAATTAATCTAACGCATAATTCCTTTGATGGCTGAGAAAATGGTGTCGTGCAAACGGTGACATGTTTCGTTCTGTATGCATAGATTTTTCAGTAATTAGGCATTTAAAGATCGTTCGATCACATTGACAAATGTGTAAATGATCTTACTTTCTCATATCCGGAATTTTCTAATTCTTTGTAATATTATTTGAAATTCTTTTTCAATGCCAATTGATCTTCGAAAAAACGGTATAATCCTAAGTTTTCGTTGATTATATCTACCATATCGTACTATACCATACCATACCATACCATACCATACCATACCATACCATACCGTACCATACCATACCATACCATACCATACCATACCATACCATACCATACCAGAACCATACCATACCATACCATAAATACATACACACAATACACACAAACACACAACATATATATGCATACATAGTGCGTGCGTACGAGAAATAGTGTTTAAGACATTCTGTGAAATGTGTTTATGCATTGTGCTTCCTGTCTCTATGAAAAGAGTGTGGAGGGGAGGTGAAGGATGCAACACGATGGTCATCGTTTTAATTAAATTAAGACTTTTGCAACATTTTCTTATCATTGGGGATATATTCGTTATTTGGCTATATTTCAAATCGTGCAATTCATTAGGAAAATCATTAATGCGCGCATCCCCGTCTATGTACGTATATTACTTCAAAATTTTCTTTTCTTTTTTTCTTTCTTTGAAATTTTTCTTTTAATATATTAAATATGTTAAAGAACAACGTTCAGAAATTGATAGTGAGAAGATTGTTGGTGAAAGAAGAATAATATATGTACTATGCGTGTATTGCAGTGAGATTGTGCATATTGTGTTGAAGATTTCAGGGGAGTTTTCCTTTTGATTTTGTAATTTGTTACGCTTGATAATTTAAGTTTCTGTTATAGATATAGACATGATCGCGAACGAGGACAACACATACACAAACACACACACACAACCAAATGACAATTAATTAAAATTCGAATTTTAATATAACATTTGTGAAAAGTTAATTTGATTCGTTGGAGTTGAATCCATAGGACATTAAAATTCGTTAAATTAACAAAATTTGACATGAAATGTGTAATAAGAATAACAATATTATAAAAAAATATCATATTAATAATAATAATAATAATAATAATAATAATAATAATAATAATAATAATAATAATAATAATACTAATTGTTTTTTTTACATTCGTAGATGAGCATTTTTCACTGATCGTAATTTTTTGTCTCTTTTCTTTTTCTTTTTAATGTTTCTTTTTATGTTCGTGTTGTTATTGTTGTTAATTTTCATTATCATAATTGGATCTCGTTTATTACGAAAGTGGTGTAAGTCTATTTTCGATAAAAAAAATTGAGAAAATACATCATTTTGATGTTTTATTCATAATTAATAGAAAATTATGTGTGATCTGAATTTTGTTAAAAAATGGACTTACACTACTTTCGTAACAAATAAACGGTCCAATTATATAGAACGAAACACGAAAAGGAAACGTCGACGTCGATAAATTTTTCATCGGAAAGATCCAAAAAATATATATATACATATATTTTTACAACGCTCGCATTAGCCGATTAGATGACAGATTATAAGACTTTTGAGAAAAAAATAGCGATCGTACGTGTTAGTGCAATTGATGTCGATACGTTTTGATAGAATTATATTAGGAGTACGAAACATACGGCATAATAATAATAATAATAATAATATAATGATAATAATATAATAATAATAATATAAATAAAATAATAATAATAATAATAAAAATAATAATAATAAGAATAATATTAATAATAATAATAATCTAATATTAACAATAATAATATAATAATAATAATAATCTAATAGTACTAATATTACTATCCTTCTTGCTCCTTTATTTCAGATAAAAATTGCCAAAGTTTACGTTTAGATCATTTTTAATCGCCTAAACATTTTCCGTACATGGGTTTTCTTCCTTTTCCGTTTTATTTATTTATTAATATTATTATTTTTTTATTTTTCTTAAATAACTTATTCCTTTTCAATCGCTTTACGTACTAATTCGAAATGAGTATGTAACAAGTTTTTATATCTTGTATATGTATATATAATATATAAATATTCGGTTGTGCAAAAAAATGTTTGTGTTACTTTTCCTATAAAGGGGTGGTTCATTTTTCACTTAAATCTTTTACTTTTTTTTGGTTTTTCTTAATTTTTTCTTAGTTTTATTTTATTTCTTTCGGACGAGTACAGTATAAAATTAAACAAAAAAAAAAAGATATATATAAAATAACAAATACAAGAAAAAGAGAAGAAATTTGGTTGTGTGTAAAACGTATGATATTGTCCGAATCGTTTTTTGCGTTATTCTTTTTGTAAGTTTCAAGAAAGAAGAAGAAATTAATGATTGATTCTGTATCATAATAATGCATCACTTGTTATAGTTCGTCGTCTTATAAAATAACGCCCGTGGCTCTAATGCCAATATCAAGTGTTTAGCAATATTTTTTATGTTAAAATATATATATGTATATGTACATATATATCGGTATATATATATATATATATGTATATGTATATCTATATCGTAATTTTTGGATAAGTGGCAAATTTCGAAGTATAAGTGACACGTCGAATGGTAGAAAGAGAGACATTTTAATTAATTAAACGTTTAAATATTATCCTTATTTAAAATAATCTCATTCGATGAAGAAGTAGGTGGAGACAGAAATCAGGCAAAAGAATAAACGGAAAAAAAGAAAGAAAGAAAGAAAGGAAGGAAGGAAGAAAGGAAGGAAGGAAGAAAGGAAGGAAGGAAGGAAATTAACAAAAATTATAGAAAAGAAAATAAAACAAAAAAATCTAAAAAAAACAATCAAATAGAAGAAAACAAAACAAATGTTCGTTATAAATCATTACGTGTAAAGTTCATTATTATTGTTAACTCATCAATCTACGTTCATTTCATTCATTTCATTCGTTTTTAATTAAGTACTGACTGACGTTAATAGAATAATTCTCGATGCACTTTCTAAACTTAGCGCGATAGAATTTATAGTAGTAAATAACAATAATAAATAACAACAACAATAACATAATAACAACACAACAATAGTAACGACAACGTCATCATATCCTTTTTTTTCGTGATGAAAAAAAATGTTTTCATACATACGACGTATACTTTAAAAACGAAAAATAACATGATACCCGATTTACATATATACATATATATGTATCTATACACACTGGTACACACACATATATACAGAGCGTCGCATCATTTAAAAAAGATAAACAACAAAAATATGTTTCCTTTTCTGTCACCGTTTATAGTCGCATCGCTGCAAGTTTAAGAAAAAAAAATGCGAATATTGCTTGCAAGTTCTTTCGTACATACGCATTACGCATATACAAACCACGTACATACACATATACATGCAGGAATAATAATTGTGTTAAACAAAAAAACAAAAAGAAAAAAAAGTAATAAAAGATGCAAGAAAATTTAATGACAAAAAAAGAAAAATTATATTTCAAACCGTGTATATACACAGAGATACCGTCAAGTTAAGATTAATTTAAAAAATACAAAAATAAAAAATGGAATAATGAAATAAAATAAAATAAAATAAAATAAAATAAAATAAAATAAAATATAATAAAGTAAAATACAGACACACACTAAGGAAAAAAAATATACGTAATAAATAAAACATAACGAGAAGGGGACACGATGATTCTCTTTCGTACGTACATACATAAAAAATACATTAAAAATACATAAAGAGTACATACATAATTACATACATATGTTTCATCTCTCCGTATGCTGCTGTTATTGCAGTTAAAATTGCTTCGTTTCACACATTTTTTACGCGCCAAAGCGAAGTGTGCTTTTTGTGAAAAAAGAATGATAGGAAGAGTGAAAGAATTTTATGAATGACGGTGTTGTTAGGGGGTTAAGAAAGTTACGAGAAGTAGGAAGAAGAGGAGGAAAAGAAAAAGGAACAACGAGAGGAAGAGGAAGAGAAGAATAAATGAATTAATTAATTGATTAATTAATTAATTTAAAATAGGTAATCATATATGACGGATTTATAAGAATTGTTATAATTAACAGTGCGCCGAAGGCTTACGAATGAGTGAGAGAGAGTGAGAGAGAGAAAAAATAAGAACACTTGTAATCGTCCCTTATGATCTATCGTCTGTGTATGTATTTACGATCTATCGAATCGAGAAAGACAGTAGTTTTCTTTTTCTTCCTTATGTTTTCGAACTTATTGCAACGATATTTTTTAAGAGTTAGTTAGCTACATTTTTCGTTTCGACGTAATAATATATATGTATTATATATACATACATATTACACCATACACATAAATACATTTATACACACACATATACACGCACACATACGACGACGACAACGATCTATTCGAGCGAAGTGTTTAAACAAAAATGGAGGACTTGCGATTAAATTATATGCGCTCGTCAGTTGTAATTGTATAAAACTGATAGAAAAAGAAAAAGAAAAGATAAAATTATCTTGATCTTGATCTCGATTTCGATCTTGATCTTGATCGAGATAGAAGAGTCACATTCAAAAGTCACCGGCGTAAAGTGTGAAAGATTTGAGGGAAAGAAAAAATAATTAAAAAAAAGGGAAGAAAGTAAACAAGAAAAAAGAAAAGACCCTAGAAAAAGGAACAGGTGGTGTACGCGCGTTTAGGTTTGAAATGGTTCGGTGTGGATTTTCGGGGGTGCGAGAGAGAGTGAGAGAGAGAGAAAGAGAGAGGGGGAAACAAGTTGCGTTAAGATGTAAGGATAAAAATGTTTTCTAGCTTTTTAAGTGTAGTTCTAATATAGAATTCACGATTCTCGGACTCACATTGTTATCGTCTCTCGAACGTGGGGCCCTTCCCACCCCCCAAACGATAATGATTTGTACAGCCACGGGCCCCCGAGAGAGATTTCAAACAGATTTGAGTTTAAATCATATCGATTGTTCGACGTCGTTTTTAAGAAAATATCGTGTTATGTTTCGTATTTTTCTCGAAAGCTTCTCTTTCTTTTTCTTCTTCTTCTTCCTCTTCTTCATCTTCTTCTTCTATTATTTTATGATTTTAATTTGTTACTACATAATAATTCTATTTCTACTATTATTTCGCGTTGTTACATTTTTCTTTCTCTTTGACGAATTTTTATTATTATTATTTGTTTGTGATCACAGATATATATATATATTTTTTCTTTTTATATTTTTCCTTTTCTTCCACATTTTTGTTTCGACTTATTATTCTTTTTATTTTCCCTTACTCTCTTTCTTTTTTTTTTCTTTCTTATCTTTCCACGTATTTTTCATTTTTTTATTAAAATCTTTTCTATATTATTATTATTATTATATATTTGCTAAGAAGATGATAGGAGAGTATCACGACGGAAAGGAAAAGAAAAACAAAGTGAAGTGTGTAACGCATACTTTCTATATTTTTGCTACTAATATCTAGGGCATTATATTTTTTATTGAAAGTAAATCGGAGATATAATGTCGTGATCTTTGCGTTGTCCGATGAAAAAAATAACGGAAGGTAAAATAACCTCGACTGGGGATGAGGGATGGTGTATGAAATGAGATATAAGAGGATTGGTTTAGGAGGTCTCGAAAAAAGGGTTAAATACGATTTATTATGGAAAGAGAATAGAGAAAGAGAGAGAAAGAGTAAGAGACAACGATAATTAAAAAAAAGATGCTGCTTATGTTTTTGTGAAGAAAATTACGAGTGTGTGAGATTGAGAGAATGTGAAAGTATCATTAGCGTGCGTGTGTGTGAGTAAAAGAAAGAAAGAAAGAGAGAGAGAGAGAGAGAAAAAGAAAGAAAGAGAGAGAGAGAAAGATAACGCAGAGTGAAACGAATCGTTCTTCGATATTCGTGTTCGGTTTAATATTTATGGTACAAAATATCGAACGTCGTAATGATCTTATATTAAAAAAAAAAAAAACGTAACGAAGCGAGGATTATCATTAGTGGAAGACGCGATCGAAAAAAAAAAACAAAAAAGAATAAAAAAACAACAAATATGTTAGGCTACTATACGTCTTATTTCCAATGTGTCTAAGATAATTGTATACGCACTTTGTGTACAGACTGTATAAAGTGATTTTTCAAGTAAAGGTCCATAAAAACGTTCGTTGTCAACAATTTTAATCATGCTATTGATCCCACCAATGTGTTACGTGTGTTTTAAATTAATTAAGAAAAATTTAATTGATGTTAGATGGGGAATAATTATACGTTTTTATTTTTATTAAATTACAAAAAAATAAAAAAGAAAATAGTAATACAATTGGACAATTTATGAAAAGCACGTATTTGAAATAAATATGAATTAAAAAGTGTATTAATGTGATATGAAATCTTTAAAAAAAAAAAGAAAAATTTACATTTAATATAGAAAGATATTAAATAAATAGTCAAACACACAAAATTGATAATTAATTAATTGCTACTGCTTGCTTTAACCATTAGGTTATTAAAGTCTCATAGATTTTTAACCGGAATAATATGAATTATTTCAAATATTCGTAAGCGTAAGCGAGTTAGCTTAAGCGATCACGTTTACGTCTTGTTTCGACGTCGTTTCAAATAAAAATGAAATGAAGTATCGTATGTATAAGTCACCTCTCCCCTCTCGCTCACACTTAGTACGTTATGTTGCGTAGTACGTTATGTACGTCATTTCTTGGAACTCGTTAAATGATCTAAATATAATCGATGTTTATTTCGTTTGATTTTGACCTACACTTTCCCATATCTCTCTGTTTGCTTTTATATACATTAAATACGTAGGGATTATTATTTACATGTAAGATTAAACAGTAAATACGTATGTATTTCAATTGATCTTCATAGAGGACAATGGAGCCAGTCTAACGGTGGATTTCGAAGGGGACAGATGCGTTCATCTTATTCTTCATTCATCTAGAATACAATATACATTTTCTTCGATTAATTAACAATCAATTAAGGTATGTTTAATAATCTAATGTATTCTATTAATATTAAGAATTGTTTAATCTAAAATACATTTATTTTATCGTTATTAAACTTTGAGTTGAAAATTTTCAACTAATTAAAATATCAAATCGAAATTGTTTATTCGAAGTACATATATAATATAATTTATATATATATAAACAAATGTAATTTATATTATTTTTATTTGAATGGGTATTAAATTGATTCTATTACTACAAAAAAAAAAACATTTAATCAATAACAGTAAGAACAATGGATGATAGATCGTTAGAAGACATATGACATCAATTTCAGACATTTATATTATAATATTATACATCGAATATAAATATAATTAAAAAGTCAATTTTAATTATATCTATTCATCGAATATAATTCAATGCAAGTGCAGAGACTGAGAGGAGGAGGTGGAATATATTTTTCATAAATGAGCAATAGAACAAAAAAGGTATTAAAACAAACTTCAAACATTTATCTATGTTAAGATATAAGTATAGTTTGGTAATAAATTTAGAAGTAAAGTAAGGGTATCATTATCATCGAGTAATTCAATGCAAGTAGATGGACAGAGAGGAGTGGGTGGGGAATATATCGAACACAATTTCACATAGTACGCAGAAGGTTAATGGGTTGTCCGTATTGCCATGCTATCAGTTTGTATTTCCCATGGGATGAGGAGGAAGAGGAGGAGGAGGAAGAGTAAGAGAGGGTGGTTGAAAAGGAGGATGGGCAGGTGGAGAAGGTGCAAGAGGAGAAGGAAGAGGAAGAGGAAAGCGTATTCTCGCTCTCACACCAGAAGATAACGCGCTTGGCAATTTGCATAACGCATGTGTGTACCTCGAATATGCATGTATATAGGTGCATATGTTATAACGCATAACCGTCAGACCGTACATATTATATATTTCTTTTCATCGAAAAAGGGAAGGTCCTTCTTTTTTTGCTTTTTGAATCATCCTATCCCGTAATATCTCTTTTGATGATACAACATTCGTTCGTCCGTTCGCCTTTAGGTATCATGTCCGAATATGATTTTTTGATCCGCGACTATTACAAAATTTCCCTTTAGGCTATTTTGGACTATTTTATACATGTATGTGTTAAATTTATATTTTTATAGGATATTGTAGAATAATTCATAAATTCATTTTATGTATATTTTTATTTGTATTTTCCAATTTTTTGGTTTTTTAATCATTTCGATCGATTATTACGAAAGTGGTGTAAGTTAGTTCTTTTTTTAATATATTCTTCACTTTTTAATATATTTTTAATATTACATTTTTATTATTACATTTTTAATATTATATTTATTTTTTTTCGTCTGTTATTATTATATATATTACATACGTAAAATTCCTTTTATTCAAGATAGTAATTCATCGAAATGGATATACAAAGTAGAATAATTGTGATAACGAATAATCGTGAATAATTGATCGTGTATAATTTAATTTTTATGTGATTAATTAACGTGGTATTAATTTCTTGTGATTGGTTAATTTTCAATTTATTATATATCATTCTATATTTGCGCACTCACACGTAAATACATACATACATACACATATATCCACCGTATATCGAGTAAAAAGTTTTTCCCCCTGTTTTTTTCTTTTTCTTTTTTTTTTTTTTCATTCAACACGATTTCTATAAAAAAGTTCAATACGAAAATTTCAAAACTTATTATACTTTTAAAAGACGTCATTTCCAATGAGAAAATCTATGTATTATTATATTAGAAGTTTGTTTTCTACAAGTTTCTGGACAGAAACACATATTCTAGGGTGATACGGTATCAAGGACTCTTCCAATATTCTTTCTTTTATCTTTTATGGCTAACCTTTCTTTGATTTTTATATCTATGTATTACCGTTTCCGGTCAAACGATACAATTTCGATAGGATAAGGTACTTTTCGATAAATCAATTTACGACACGCGGTGACCACGTCTGCTGCTGTATACTCATTTCCTTCCACTCCTCCCTCCCTCTTTCCCCTCTCAACAATTCCACAATCTTCTTTTTCCGTTCTCCTTTCAACCGAAACCAACCAGCAAAGAATTCGACTTCGGTACGAAAATCCAAT
The DNA here is from genome assembly GCF_010416935.1 of Polistes fuscatus. Classification (NCBI taxonomy): domain Eukaryota; kingdom Metazoa; phylum Arthropoda; class Insecta; order Hymenoptera; family Vespidae; genus Polistes; species Polistes fuscatus. The sequence goes on along the minus strand of NW_025113140.1, from coordinate 10,663,326 downwards.
CGAATCACATCTGCCCTTTTTCCGGTTTATCGCGACCCCTTACTCACAGATTTTCATTCAAATTGGATGTAACGCTTCTTTTCTTACTCCTTTTGCATCTTTCATTTTGTATTCTTTTCTTACTAGACTTATTTGTTCATATATACACACTGTTTTCTTAAATTTGATCGCCTATCTATGTGGTTCTAATCTTTTTTTATTCGCCATTTTTTTTTTTATTTCAGTTTGTTAATTTATTTTTGTTTTATTTTTCATTTTACAGAGTTCATTAATATAACTTTCGATTGATTAGTTTGTATGTAGATGTATATATATTTATATATGTATAGAAAATATTATTGATCATATTAGATTTTACTTTTTCTAATTAATTTTAGTTTACTCTTTGTAAGATTTGTTTTTTTTACGTTTATAAGAACAATCATCTTTATTTTTAACGACAGTCTGACAAATTATAGCCAGACCAACGTTACATATGATTATTTCAATTACTTTTTTTTCTTTTTTATATTTATTCGTCTTATCGTTTTAACAAATTGACATGGACGAATGGTGTGTTCGTATCAAATTCACTGATGAAATTAAACGCGCCGATACTATTGTACGAACGCATTACGATTCGTTAGCAACGTATGTTATAAATACAATATACAATGCAAGTATATATGTGCAGTTTGTCAATCATTCTAATTTTACGAAAGATTTGTTAATTCTAACTCTATCCTATTGTTAAATTGTATAGTATATACCAACGAAATCAAAGTTTCGGTATCGTTAAGCTAAACTTTCTAGAATCATATTTGTTTTAGACGTGTTCTATTACATATACGTATTACTAATTGCACGTAACAATCAAGAGAGAATATGTAAACGTTAATGATAGGATGTTTCCTACATCATTTTGATCTTCTCATGAAAATAATAATTTTTTTTTTAATTAAATAGAATTATCGTTGTTCATCCCTACGTTAATGAAAAGTCAGAAATAGACGATTATTTTGAAAATAATTCGAACGAGAGTTGAAATTTTTACGTTTATCCGCAAGTGTGTATTTGTCTAACGATTTAAATTGATTAATTAAAAAAATTTATATAAGAAAATGAAATTTAAAAATTCCACTAATAAAAGCTTTACTTGTGACAAAGTGACAGTTATTTGAAAAATTTCAAAATTCGTTCTTTGTATTCCATCGATGTGGGGGAGGGGGGAGTATTAATTTGATTAATGAAAGATGATTCTACAGAATCGTGGATTTCATTTTATGCTTTGATCGAATGTTTAATAAAGCGATCGATCGTACGAGCTCTCTTTTCTTTTTTTTTTGATTTGTAATTCTAACAAATATTGGATGAAATTCTCGCGTGATTTTAATCTTTCCACTTCCTTTTTCTTTCTCTCTTTGGATTTTAACAAATGTTTTTTGGTCGACAGTCTTCAGCAAAAAATTGATTCATCATATTTCGTATTTAAAATAGTTAGTTAACAAGATATTTCATACACTTCCATGATACACATTTATACTTATTGTATATCATGAAATTATTATTATTATTATTATTATTATTATTTATTTATTATTATTGTTATTTAGAGAAATACGGTCAGACATGCTCTGTTTGCGAATCGATACACGAAATAAATTCACCGATAAGTCCGCTGAGAAACAACTCGTTCGGAATACCAATAGGTTTTGAGGAAGAGAAAAAAAATGCGTAGGTGGTGAAGTCGTGGATGAACCGGACGAGTGTATATTGCTCGTAAACAATTTGTAGCGCGTTTTCGAAGGATCCCCACGAACGACAATATAATGGAAGGTGCCGCACGTTCGGTCACGAACCAAGGATAATAACGCGCGTACGTCGAATATTAATGGACGGACTCGTGCGGTTGAATTTATCAGGCTACAGAAAGTCTCTACCTTTACGAAGGAGAATGAGTGAGAAAGAGAGAGGGAGAGAGGGAGAGGGAGAGAGAGAGAGAGAGAGAGAGAGAGATAAAACTTTTCGTTCCTTTTTTTCTTCTTTATTTTTCCTTCTCAAAAAAAGAATCAAGAACAAAATTTCAACTCGTTTGATTAATACAAATTCTTTAAAATTGTTTTCAACATATTTCGATTAATGATTAATTCGTTTGTATTTAATTTATGTTCATTTTCATTAATTTTCCATCGATAATTAATCTAAATTGTTCATGAAGAAATCGACAAGAAATATTAATTTTTACATTGTCCCCAAGTGCAACCTCCTTCGAGATAAACTTTAACTGGAATCATCGTTCAAATCATTTTTACACAATTTATACAATAATAATTTAACAAATTATTATAATAGGATAACCTGTAATTATCGCAAATAATCTCGTAGTCGATATCACACTTAATTAAAATTAATAATAATAATAAAATTAATTTTTAAAATTGTGTTCGAGTCCCTAGAATTAGGTCATGGATTATTGGATTACGTGCAGGTATAAAAAAAAGAAAGGAAAAAGAATCATCGTAAAGGGATTTAAGTTCTTTCTTGATAAATGGTGTTTATAAGCAATATTATCAACAAAGTATGAGAAGTTGCGTAGTTTAAGACGCTGCATGGATTATTCAGAAGAATAATTATTTACATGTTTTTCATATTCATTGGATGTAATTTTGAATAAAATGAAATCACAAAATTTTTATATTACCGGCATGTATAAGAACTAACTTTTGATTTCATTGATAATGGTGTGCTCTTTCTCTCTCTCTCTCTCTCTCTCTCTCTTTCTTTTTTTATATATATATACATACAATATCTTTTCTTCTTATTCTATACAATATATATACAATATATATGTATTTTTTTATTACGTCCCAAAGGTTACGAGATTTCCATTTCCACTCCGCTTTACATAGTTTCTTACCTTATTTACACATTTCTTTATTATATTTACATTGCTTATTACTTTTCCTCTTCATTCCCTTTCTTTTTTTTCTCTACCCCTTCTTCCCACCCTCTCACAATCTCCCTTCTCTACTTTTTCATATTCATCATCCACTACTCTCTCCTTTCTCCTTCGTCTAGCAATTCTTTTACCCTGTTCCCTAACTCTTTCTTTTTTTCTCTCTCTCTCTTTCTCTCTATATATATATATGTGGGATGCGAGCGCCTCCAAGCCAAATACTTAAATAGGCATTCGTGAAGAGATTGGACGGTGGGCCCTGGATAGCTCAATGGTTAAAGAGCAGTCGTCCGGAAAGCGGAAGATCCGGATTCGAGTCCCGGTCCAGTCGGTCGAACGGCCCAATTTTTTCACGAATCCTACATGTATATATATATATAATTATTTTTATTATTATTTACGATTACACATATGCAGGTAGAGATGAGTGTACGCATGTGTAATCTGAAACGGTGTTTGGCCAAATATCAACAGGTGCAGTCAGTTGGTTGTTTCGCTTAATCATTTTCTATTCTCCGTTAGGACACTTCTAACATAAGTTAAAGATTATAATAATTTAAAAAGGGGGTTATATAATACATTGCGAAGAACGATTAACAAATTATCTCGAAAAAAAAAAGAAAAAAAAAACACCAATTATATTATTATTACCAAACCTGACGTAAACTCACGTTATCCTAATAATCGTATTTTAAATGAAATTGACGGATAGAGGAATTAGCTAAAAAAAAAAAGAAAAATTTGTAATTTCTGGGTAGATACGTATTTAGCTTGACAGGTAGGTATATCAAGGTGGAGATTCATGCTGCTGTCCAGTAAAGGGTCAACAATGGTAATGCGACTGTACAATGAGCGTTATCTCGTTCTCGACAATGACACGGTTAACAATGGGTCCGTTACGCGTCGTCGTTCTTGCCCATTCAGGAACGTCACTGGGTACTCATACAATATCTGTGTATGAGGTCACCACCTAACCAATGATAAGGTATTCTCCAAGAACATTGGAAATCGATTTCTTTTTATTTTTTTGCTCTAAAGGAATCAAGGAAGGAAGGAAGGAAGGAAGGAAGGAAAGAATCTCAGAGAAGATTGGAAGAAAGAAAGAATAGATGGGGAGTGAGTTGAGTTAAGGTTGAGTAAAAGGTTAAGGGTACCAAAGGATGTTGGATACATAAGTTGTTTGGCATCCATTTGAGGTAAGGTGAGGTGAGGTGAGGTGTACGAGGTGAGCCCATTCCGAGATTGAATCCCACAAAACTGGCTACGTCACATCGTTATAATTAATTTATAATACCTCTAATTGCGCGGCGGCTATGTCGGATGTGGCCGTCCCGACGTTTAATTTGTTCGCTAATTAAACGGGCTATGCGGCCTGGCATAATGCTCTTTCTCTTTGTTTTCCAACGTGTATGTGCTCGCGTGTGATGCACACACACACACACACACACATACATACTTATACTTACTACTGCTGTAGTAGGGTTGGGCTCGAGTTGGTTCCAAGTGACTAAAGGGTGGCTCGAGTTATGCATTCAGGAACGCCGAGAGTGGAACCGTTTCACGGTATCTCTTCTTCCTCTCACTTTTGTGGGTACGGATTCACCTTTCTTTCTTCTTCTTCTTCTTCTTACTTTTCTTTTTTACTCTTCTTCTTCTTCTCTTCACTTCTTCATTTTTTTTTTCTCTCTCTCTCTTCATTTTAATGGGAAGGAAATCAGATCTTTTTTGTCTTTTATTTTATTTTATTTTCTTTCTTTCTTTCTTTCTTTTTATGAATGTCGTCAATGGTGACTAATTAATCGCACGATTAATGTCGATTTAATTTTTTTGTCTTCTACTTTTTTAATACCCTTTCCCCTTTTTTCCTTTTCTCAATTCGTTTAAAAAAGATATTCAATTAGTTGGAATAATATTGGTCTCTTTTTTTTCGCTTAAGCGATTATTATTATTATTATAATATTATACGTTTTTTTTTAAAGAGATAATCGAATAAATTTTAATTAATTATCGTTAAATATTGCTTTAATAATTGATAATAATTATTGGCACCGATTTAATATACGCGATACATAGAAAATGATCAAATATAATTTTCTTCTAGTAGTGAAAAAAGTATATATTATAGGCGTGTTTAAACGTTAGAATCGAATCGAACATTGCTGGTCACGTAGGAGATTAACCGACGTGCTACTTTCCATAAAAAGTTCCGGATTATTCGGTACGGTCATAAAGACGACAAACGAATAGAATCACCGATGAATTTTCCCGCAAGCGAGAGAGGCAGTAAAATAGAGAGAGAGAGAGAGAGAGAGAGTAAGTATGAACTTTGACCTTCTCTATGAACGAGTTTAATCCGTGACTCGCGAAAACTTTTATAATAAGAGACTTGACAAGTCGGTAACGCGTTATAGCAGAAATCGGCAGTTATTTCAACGTTAAAAGTTATGTTATTATGTCTTTTGGGCGGACCTTGGAGAATGGGGGGCGGGAATGGGGAATGGGGAAGAGGGTGGAAGGGTGGGGTGATGGTGGATGGCAGTTTCTTCTCGCGTATGGATGAACTCGCGTTAACGTAATGGGCAGACTCTGGATATAGCTAAGCGATATATTTGTAATCGCTTTACGTACACCATGGAGGATACGGTCAAAGTTCAACCTATAGTGGAGAGTAATGAGCTGTACGAGAGTATTAAACGATATTTTTGATGTAAGCAACTTAAAACGGTTAATGAGTATTTGACTTTTTACCTTAACCATGGGTAACCACTTAGAAAATGATTTTTCTAGGTTAATGTTTTATCTCTTTTTGAATGTTTATCTCTTAAGATGACGTACATTGTCTTTTTATATATATATAATATAAAATACTCGTATTAATTTTTAGGACAGTCTAATTTAATGCTTTATCGATCGGTAATTGGAATTAATTGGTTTTTCGGTTCTCAACACTAATCGGCTTTCCTTTTACTTTCTTTCTTTTTGTTTTTTTTTTTGTTTTTTAAGTTATTTTTAATATCGAACAAAATGAAATTATTTCATGAATTTTTATTTAGATAATTTTATCGATAATTCTAATTTTTTTTGTTAGTAATTATATACTATTTTTTTGTTCTTATACAACAAGAAATCCTATTCTTAAACACAATGAATAGATTGGACGATTATTGTTATTATTTCGAGATTCGTTTCCAATAATTCTACCCGTTCTCGTATACACTTCATACGAACGGAGCAATTTGCAAGAAATTATTGTCTCCCCTATCTCTCCCTGGAAATCTCCATTTCCCGGACGCCTAATATGCTTATAACATCGAGTCGGGGTGAGGGTGGTGGTGGTGGTGTTGGTGGTGGTAGTGGTGGTGGCAATGTCGTTTGAAGGTGTGTATCTATTGTCGACTAATCAACGGTGTCTATTATAGCCGATCGTATCGTTATCTCATGCGGTCTTCGTATTATTAGAAGAGTACTTCAAATATAAGCCCTTGAGCGTTAAATCGATACTGAATCGATATCAAATCGATGATTTTACACTGAATTCCGATGATAAGATTAACGGCATCTAGAATCATCTACGACGCACGAAATTCGACATTTTAAGTACTTATTATTATAAAAATCGTCGTTTTTTCTCATTTATTTTCTGTATATATTTTTATTTTTATTTTTACTTTTAATTTCTTTGTTCTTTTGGTTTTTTTTTTTTTTTTTTAGGAAGATTTACACGTATAAGAAAGGGTTGTAATAATTTATTTGTAAAGTTGATTTTGTTTTTATTTTAAAATTCATATATGGAAAAACCTACAATGTATGAATTTTTTTTAATAGAAAGCCGTTTACTTTCTTAACAACTAATCGATGGTTTTATCAGTTTGCAAGAACGTTGAAAATACATTTATAAATTCTAACGATTTCTTTTTACTTTTTTCCAACGTACTTATAAATACGCGTATGTAAAGAAGGATTGTAATTATTACGAAAAACGGTATAAAATTTGTTCAGTTTTTCTTATTTTATTTTCATCATCCTTTAGTAATTTTTTTGTTGGCTCTATTTGAACGTCGAACGGAGGAGAATTTTCTCTTTTGCGGGAAAATTATTTAAACAATCCTGTTATATTCTTTTCCCCTTTTTTCTCTCCTAAAAAACGTTCAAATATAACTAATTGATATTTTTACGTTAACTCGCGAATAAAATAAATGTTCCTATTCGTATATATTTATTTTTTACGATATTTTATTTTCATCATTCGTTCTTTTTTCCTTTACGAAATGATAATTTGAAAAAAGAAAAAAAATACTAATTTTTTGATAAAAAAAAGAAAAGAATAATAATGCAAAATATAAGAGATACGTTCAATCGTAAATTATCATATCGACGAATTAATTTTGAATGAAAATCCTGATTCTCTGAATTTACAGTAATAATTTCAAATTTTAGACCGATATTATACGTCTATATTGTATTCATTATACAAATTTACTTGTATACATGTGTCTATATGCGTGTTAAGACACACGTGTTTCCTTGATATGATGTTATTGTTATTATATCAAACAATTATTCTAACAACAATCGTTTAACATGCAACGTAGCATGACATTAACAATAATCTACGGTATTGTGACGTTAAACGGGTTGCACTCATGTGAATACGTTCCAGCATAATTCATTCCTTTTATCTTTATATTATTCTAATGATTAAAATCGCTGCTTATATTTTACAGATTGTTTGTGGTATTAATTTATAAAAATGTTTCGAATCGTATAATACTCGTACATTTCTAAAAATAATTTTTTCTTTTTTTCCAGCAGTTATATATTGTAAGTATATATGTATAAAGTACATATGTGTATGTGAACAAATATTGGCGTAATTCGAATTGATTGAGGTATGAAAGGGGTTTGCTACGATTGAAAGTTGCCAGTATAAATATTTGAGTTAACACTTAACACACATTGCAGTTTAATTAATTACCCCAACTGACTTGACTAGAATCTTGAAAGTCAAGTTCGTAACATTCGTGTATATCTTTGTAGCTGGTAGTAACTAGTAAGGTAAACCAAAAATATTGTTCTGTACGATTTTCAAAATTCTATAAGATAATATTGGTTTATAAATGTTGTATTCCAAAATACGATGGTTTTCTTCTTTATGCAAAACGAAATAAAAGAAAATAATAATAATAATAATAATAATAATAATAATAGAAAACAAGTGATTTTTACAAGGAAAAACAGAATAAAAAATACAAAAACCAAAAATAAAAATGAAAAATAAAAAATAAGAATATAATCGGAGTGTAGACGTGGCAACGAAATCGGTTTTACCCGATATGTCTTAGAAAATGATGAAGTATTTAATATAAAGTTAATGTAGCTTACGAGACCGAGGGCTTGATCGATGTTATCCATCGATCAGCTTCACACTTTCGAGAAAAGAGATATAGTTGTCGTTCGCTAGGTTCTAGTTCGTCGCTCGTCGTATAGTCTACGCATGGCTTTAATGGAGACGTTTTTATTAAACTTTCCCCCCTACCTCAGTTATATTTCGATTTTCTTATTCAACCTAGATAAATCACGCTACTTGCTACAAGGAATACAAATTTCATCGAATTTTCAAATTAATTCTTTTACACACGCACACACACATATATGTAAGTACCAACATTAGAATATATTTTGTTATATACATTTTTTAATTATTATTACATTAACATCATATACATATACGTATACATAAAATATAGGAAATGATTTATTTTATATAAATTCATATCTCATAATACCCATATATAGATATTTATATGAATACAATATACCTATAAATATATACCACACGTGAATAAATTAGTTAAATAATTACATATATATACATACGTACACGTATAGTTCTATTTCAATCAGAGAAATCATGAAAGTGCATTTAAAAATTCAATTCATTCATATATTACACACAAATATACACGTATACGCGCTCGTGTATATCTTTAACAAGCTTGTAAACAAACAAATGAAATTCGAGCGAAATTCATTGACGTAATTAAGAGTGAAATTATAACAGGTGCTTTGGGTAAATTATCAAATTTTAGAGCCTGTTGTAAATGTTGTGTAGCCGAGCTGATCGAACTAACATATTTATATGCACGGATTCACGTTTCTATGTGTGTATATTTGATATAAACGTATAAACATAATCTTTATTATTTATAATTCGATGTATACATTCACACCAACACTCTCGTTATACCGAGATTTGTTTTTTCATTTCTATTCAATCTTTGTAGCACGGTTTTCTTTTTGACATCGTGTATACTTCGATGGAGCTTAAATGAAAATTTATCATTCAATTTTCGAAGTGCTCTCGTGTGCGAACAACTCTACTACGTAATTGAAAAGATATTGTTTAAGTCTTTGTTTTTTTAGTAAGTACTTATACTTAATGTGAAGTTCATTTAAATTATTTTAAATGTACAATAATTATTTTGCATGTTTCTTTTTTTATACGTTAGTTGTTTATGCTGTTTGATAATCAATTTAATCAACATAAGAAACGATAGAAAAACTACGAAACAGCTTGATCGCGTTGCGTAAAGTAATCCAAAAAAAAAGATTTAAATCAAACATATCGATTGTAAATAAATAAAGGGTTGATTTTTTCCGAGTTACTCGAAGAAGGTCCTATTGCTCTACTTTTATCCTCTCTCTCTCTCTCTCTCGTACTGTAAAGCAACGAAAAAAAAAGAGAAAGAGAGAGGACAGTATCGGTGCGACAAAGGGGGTGGGGGTGGGGGACGGGAAACCCGTTGGTGGTACCAGAAGGATGAGGAGGAGGAAAAGGAAGGTGGTGGTAGGAGGTGGTGGTAGAGGTGTAGGAGGAGAGGGGGATAGGAAAAAGGTACTCTAAGGGGGTAGATGCGTCGGTGTGTTGCGCCGTGGATTTTGCCGCGGCACACGGCAGTCCATTGGCGAAGTTCTAACGAACAACCGCCGCCGGTTCACGACACCTAAAACCCTACGATCCGCGGAAAAGTTCGCGAGACACCGCGTGCGTCTTCGTATTTTCAATCGTTTCCAGAGAAAAATATTTTTTTATTTATTTATTTATTCATTTATTTATTAATATTATCGTCATCATCATCATCGTCATCGTCATCGTCATAGTCATCGTTGTCATTATCGTCGTCGTCGTGCATAAATATTTAGCGAATTACGGATTTATTATCTATTTTTCTTTATTATAGCGAGGTGAAGAATCTAATTTAACGCATTATTATTTTGTTTGAATTTTGTTCTTTTTTTCTTTTTCTCGTTCCTAGGAAAGTTTATTCTTTCCTTTGCCTCCCCCATCTCTATATATATTTTTATCATTTGATGCTTTTTTGTTTGTTCATTATTCGAAATAAGATCGAGGAAAAGTAGTTTTTATTAAAAAAGTGATTTTTCTTAATCGGTGTCTCTCGTGTAAATATTATTTTTGCATTAATAAAATTTTTTCTTTTGCAATGTAAATAGAAAGAAAGGGAGAGACTTTTTGTTCGTCGTCGTTGTCGTCGTCGTCGTCGTCGTAGTTGTCATAGTCATCATACGTGATCGTCGTGTGATTTTCAATTTGTATTAAAGTATTATGAGAAACGGATAAAGATAGAAAATTTATTCTTCTTGTTCTATTAATTTTCAACTTTTAAAAAGTGATATTCTTTTGTATACTGACTTTATATTTACACATACATGTGTACACATTTTTATATACGTATTTTCTTTCTATATATATATTAGGTATATATGTACGTTTGTGTGTGCGTGTACGTGCCTATATGTGTACTTATATACATATAAAAACGACTGATGAACAAAAACAAATAAAAAAGAATAAAAAAAAAAAATAGAATAAAGGTTAAACTTTCAAAAGCGATAAAAGTTACTCCGGCAATTTTGTTCCCGTTAGATCGGCTTGAAAAAGTTCGTTCATTAGTTTCTATCCCCTGAGACACGACGACAGTATATTCGTCCAATTTTTTAGAAAAGAGGATTTTAGATTTCCTAAAGAGTGCTGCTCATCGTCATTTGCAATCTTTTTCTAATATTCTCATCTAATAATCGTATTCTATATATTTATTTTCTATCACTCTCTCTCTCTCTCTCTCTTTCTTCATTTTACTTTTCGTCAATTTTGCTCTCCCCATCCACATTTAATTCAACTCTCTGATATCTTTCTGATACTATATTTCCTTCTCTCCATTCAACATTTTTTTTTCGTTTTATTCTTCGTGAAAATTTTATTTGCGATTTCATTCTAATATCTTTCTAATATCATATCTTCTCTCTCTCTCTCTCTATCTCTTTCTCTTTCTTCCACTTTTCATCATTCTTTCCTCGCACAAAATTTAATTCTCTTTCTAATATATTTCTATATATATAATATCACATTCTCTTTCTCTCTCTCTCTCTCTGTCTCTCGCTTTCTACTGGTTTTCATTATCTCTTTTCTACCCATCCCGTATTTTAATTCTTTTCCCTTTTTCATCTAATATCTTTCTAATATCACATATTTTCTCTCTCTTTCTCTTTCAGATTCGTTTTCTCCATTTCATAATTTGATTTTTCAAATATAAGTTAATTTATTCGTATGGTTTATTACAGTTACGAGTTTACTTTCTCTCTCTCTCTCTCTCTATCTATCTCTTTTTATCTCTTTCCCCTTTTCGTGTATGTGTCATGACTACTTAGGATGGTTTACCGATGGCAAAGTTGTTAGCAACGGATTATAAAGTTAACCGCGGTCAGTGGAAAACTAGGGCACGCCCCAAAGCCACGTCGTCGCGATTTTGGCTACGCAACTAACCCCCTCTCCCACCCCCTGCTCCCGCCTCCCACCTCCCACCCTCTCCGTCCTCCACCCCCTTTTCTTTTCTCTCGAGATATGAGAAATAGGAAATAGCAAAAAAGTATCTCGAGAGTGACTGAGACCGAGAATAGAGATTGAGAGAGGATAATAGGAGGATGTCGCGACCCTTGTGATTTATAGACTGTGAGAGTAGGAAAGGGACACCAAGAGTGAAAGAGAGAGAGAGAGAGAGAGAGAGAACTATACTAAAAATAGATGATAACTCGAGTATTTTTCGTTGATATTTTTATAAGATTAAATCGTTGCTCAAAAATTGTCTCTTTTATATATATATATATATATATTTCTTTTTAATTTTTTTTTCTCCCCCACATTCCATATCACAATACTTCCTTTCTTCTTCATCTTTCATTAAACGTCACAAGTATACGTCATTAATTATCGTTCCCCCTTTTTTTAAGCATCCAAATTGAATGTTATATTAGACGTAATATTTTTAAATGTAACGTTGGGAATTGTGACACGTTTAGGAAAAAAAAGAGAAAAGAAAAAAAGAAAAAAGATATATATATATATAAATTTATTTCGTCCCCATAGTTATATTACGTGTGTATAACGTTTAGATTTTCTCGTTCATTTTTCTTTTTTCTTTTTTTTCTATCATTTCTATCGGTAAATAACAAAAGTGTCGAGGCGTGTCACCTATTTGAAGGGTTGTTCTTTTGAAAGTTTTCCATTTACAGTTAATTGCAGGTAGTTATTTTTTACTTCTTTTTTTTTTTCAAGCAAGTTACGTTGATTCTGTTTTCGGCGAGTTTTCATTTCGATTTCTTTTACCTTCTCTGTGTTCCCATTTATTTCTCTCCCTTTCTCTCTCTCTCTCTTTCTCACACACACACACACACGCACACATTCAATGTGTCCTATTTCTTTTTCTTTTTTCTTTTGTATTTTAGCAATTCTGCTTTTCTTTTTTTATTTCCTTTTTCCCGTTTTTTCAAATTCGTTCATCCAAAGGCAGAGCTACCCAACCCATCCCTTTGGAAGTGTTTATTTCAAACGTGGAACGAGGAGTGAATAGGGTATCGACAGCAGGTGCGAGTTTTCTCCTTCTATTCTACGATCATCTAGATGGAGGTTCCTTTATAGCGTAGATATCGGATATAAGAGGGACGTTGTTCGTGTTAGATCGTTGCAAGCCATGTCACGTACGTTTAGTTTCGAACATCTGTTTGTTCCAGTATCGTTATGACTTGTACGTTAACTGTCTCTTTCTTGCATACACAAAAAAAGAAAAAGAGAAAGAGATAAATAGTTTAATATATCGATTGTTAGATTATATCATTTGAATAAAAAAAAACAGAGAGAGAGAGACAGAGAGAGATAGAAAATTTTTTAAAACAAGAAATATAATTATAATTAAATATTATATTATTTAATTAGAACAAGAGAGAGAGAGAGAGAGAGAGAGAGATATGTATATATATATTGTTTAGATAAAAGATCATTGTATATATTTATCCATTTGATATTTTCTTTTAATAATATCGGTTCGTACGAAATGAAATTTTCATCGATTGTTCTTCATGATAATTTATAACAATTAATTTATATTTTCGTTTATAAATATACGAACGATCAAATAGTTATCGCGAGTATGATTATTTTTAGGTCTTTTCATTTCGGATTGTGATGGAAGACCTAGGTGTTATTTGCGAATAAAAATAATTTGTCGTTTTTCGAGGGAAGAAAGAAAAAAATAAAATAAAATATAATAATAAAAAAAGTGGTGAACTTTAGAATCTCTAGTGATGAACGTAGAGAGAGAGAGAGAAAGAGACAGACAGAGAGTGCCGGTTAAAATAACATCGACGTGTGAAAACTATTAAAAATATAGTGTTCGCTTGGTGATCTCGGATTAATATAAGAAATAAGAAATAAAATCTAAAAAGTAAAAGAAATAAAACGAGATATAAACAATATTAATAATATTATCATCATCATCATCATCATCATCATCATTTTTCAACGTGAGGAGAAATAGAAGAAAGAAGAAAACGGTTGCTATATATTTTTGGAAAAAATTCGCGATCATTTGTGCACGAGGCAAGAATAAGGAAGATATAAGAGGACAGAAATATCGAGAAGTACGATTAAGTGTGTTGGAAAGAGACATAAACGAAAAGAGAGAGAAATACAAAGGACAGAGAGAAAGATATATATATATATATATATATCTATATAGAAGAGGATCATAGAACGAACAGGTTAGTTCATAGACACGAAACTTTCGTCGATTCACACTGACACTCTAACACCGATAATTCTGATTTAGAAGCCTCCAGATAACGCTCAAACGTATTTCCATCCACGATATAGCTTTAGGATCTGTAATAACACGTGTAATTCACATACCGAATTCTCCATCAGTCAACTTTTATATCATTTCTTATCGTTAACGTTTCGATCGGCTTAATATATTATTTCTGTTTTTCTTTCTTTCTTTTTCTTCTTATTTTTTATTTCCCATTTATGCGAAACTTTTCTTTCTGTTTCTTTTTTTATTAGATAATAAAAGAGTAAGAATGTTAAATAGAAAATAAGGCTATTTATTCGTTCACGTTTTCGTTTTCGTTTCTACGCGTGACAATTCTAACGTTATTTTTTATTTATGATTCGATAATAATTAAATGTCCTCTTGTTAATCCTGTTTATTATTATATTTTGTCGTCATCTCGACGACACATAAATATATTCGCGTTAGTTTTAATTTGAAATATTTTATTAAACTGTGACATCGAGAATGATACCAAAAAGAGAAATAAAAAAAAAAGAAAGAAAAAAGTATATAAATAGACAGAACTATAATTCTCTTTAACGCAATATCACAAATTTGATCATTTTAATCGAAGCAACCAACCTACTCTGTTTCAACCATAGTCGTTCGTAGCTCGAAAATCGATTGAATTTTCGCGCCGATGCATGGATAATTCGCGATAAAACTATTATATCGTATCGTATTGAGTTTATGCATGTGAATATGCATATATGTGTATGCGTATATATACATGCTTGCGTGCATATTCCTCGCGTGCATGCTTGCGTACACGCGTGCGTACGTGCGTTCGTTTATTCGTTCGTGTATGAGAGAATCGTAATCGTTATTTTACAAATAAATTATGCGTTTAACGGCGGCCTTCCGATCTTTCAACATCGCTGAATACGTAATCGTTTATTTAGAGACAATTCGTCGAAAATCATAGCTTTATCATAACTTACTATTTATTATCGCATTTCAAATCTACTTTTTATCATTTACGCTATCCGGTTATTTCTTTTTTACTAAATTAGTTTTGAACAAAATTTATGCAACTGTCTTTTTCTTTTATGTATTCGTATTTTTGTCAATATAATTTAATGATTTATGTGAAATTATCGCAAATACAAAGGTGGTATCGTAATTTTGTAAAAATAATTTCAAACGGCAAAAATTTGTCATGTAATTATTTTAATATATTGCACCGAAGTATATTTTATAGTTTTAAAATGTGATGAAAGAAAATAAGCCTATAAATCTTGGACTCCATTTTTGTATTTGTTTTGATTTGGTTAGACAATCAAAAATAATATAACTTAAATTTCAAATCGATATAACAGCTGTTGTTATCAAACAATATATATATATATATATGTATGTATGTGAATTTGTAATTTATTCAATCAAATATAATCGAAAGGATAAAAAAGTAAAAAGAAAATAAGAAAAAGAAAGTAGTCCTTTCGAATGAAAATAGGAATAGCTACGAAAAAAGTATTCATTTTGATAACTTTATTCTCCTCTAATGGATATACACAAAATATCGAATTGATTTTCAATACGTTTGTCTGTAGAAATTACGGAGAGAAGTAAAGACAAAAATATAAGGGGAAGAGAAGTAGGAAAGAAGAGAAGGGGGGTCAGTGAATCGTTTTTGTGCCAAGAAGGAAAATTGTACGCTCCTTATCTCGAGAATCCCTTTTAAAAATTCTTATAGATTTAGAGGATAGAAAAAGTTCTATTGCCGGATGCTTTGGAATATTTATCGGTTTTGAAAAAGAAAGAAAGAAATAGAGAGAGAGAGAGAGAGAGAGAGAGAATTGAAATGATCGTATGAAATTTTTGTAATAGGATCGTTAAACAAGAATCTCAATTGCTGCTACGTTCCATTGAAATGTATTGTTTTATATCTCACGAATATTGCAAATCATAATAATAATAATAATAATAATAATAATAATAATCGAACGTAATAACAATATTTGTTATACGAATGATATCTTAAAAAAGAATATTATTCGTCGTTTATTAATAATATTGTATATGCATGACATGTAAATACTTCTCCTATTTGAATTTGTGTATATGTATAATAAATATATGTATTTACTTGATATCGATCTTCATAAGCAATTTATAATACGAAATAATGATGAATATTCGTTAAGAATATTACTTCGATTAATATGCACATATTTGTTTCTAAAAGTTTCAACACAAATCATTCCTAAACTATTGAAATTCATACGATTAATATGATATTTATACGTATATTTATCACAAATTATATATAATATATCACAAAGATCCCCATATAGGGTCGCGTAAACGGAATTTGTAGATCGGGAAAATTTGAACAATACAAATATGTATTATATTTATATTTGGCTTTGTTTTTAATAAACGTTAAAATTATATTTCTTTACGAACAATTGTTTGCGAATAAATATTCTTGAAAAATTTGATTATCTCGAAACCGGCAGGTCGTGAAAATATTTGCTTAGAGTAAAAAGGTAGTCGCCAAGTGGAAAAAGTTTCAGTAGTCTTGATATATCGTAATATATAATATAATAAATAATTTGTTTTACTATATATATCTCTTATTATTTTAAAATACAAAATATTGTAATATTAAATAAATCGTAAGATAAATTTCTTTCTATTTATACATAGATAGATAGATAGATTTTTTGTTCTTTTTGATTTGAAAGAGAAAAAGTTTCTGAACTTTGACTACGATTTGAGAAATCGATTTTACGAGTACACTACACGTGAGGTAATCGAATCATGGTTCCTCGAGAAATGGACGACACTTCCTATCTATCGCAAAAGCAGATCCTTTTATATTATATAATATATACGTATATACAGATCTTAAACATATACTAGCTGCATATACATACATAAGCATGCACACATATATATAAGAATTGGGTTTTCCAATTTATTGCTACTCTCGGGTTGAAGTATTTCCCTCTCACTCTTTCCCTTTCCTATTTTTCTTTCTCTCGGTTAGAGATAAAAATGATAGGTGAATATTAAATTTTCACAGTAGATTCTAATTTTTTTTCCTCCCCCTCAATTCATTTCTCCAGACAAATGTTAATCACCAAATGATATTATGTCTTTACGACTACAACCTATGGGGGTTTAGATATTTTTTTTCCTTTTTTTACCTTCTTTTTATTTTGAAATTGAAATACATTTTTCGATGCTCATTGCATTGTCACTTTTTTTTTTCTTTATTTTTCATTAACGGTGGTTGGTATGGGGAAATAAGTAGTTTCGTAGTAAAAGCTTTTGAACTCGTGAAATTCATAAGTTTCGTTAAGAGAAAAAAAGAAGAAGAAAGAAAGAAAGAAAAAAAGAATGATAAAATGATATAATGATAAAAAACAAAAAGAGAGAAAGAGAAAATTGATTGAAAATGATACATAGATAAATAGATAAATAGAATGACACGAAGTAGTATAACAGTAGGTTTACTAATTACGAGTAACAAAGAAAAACAGGTGTACTTAAGTTCGCGGGGTTTATGGATCCCTTAAGAAAGACAATGGAAAGTTTCTCTTTTCGAAATACGATTTATTTCGAAGGTATCACATCGTATTAAATAATTAGTTACTTACTTTCTGAAGAAATTAGAAACAGTGTCTTTCCAATTACTTTATTTCTCTTTTGTTTAACGTTTCAAAGGTCGACAGGTTGATATTTCTTTGAAATTTAATAATAGATAGTTAATTAAAAGAGAACTTCAATTCAGTGAGATAATATATAATTTAATTGGTAATTTGATTTTACAATTAACAAGTAACCTACTTGTCATTCATTAGTAATATTAATGATATTTAATAATGTGAACTTGAAATTGTTGAAAATATTATACAAGGAATACTTTTTTTTACATTGAGATTTTGATCAATATATCGTATAGATTTTTTTTTAATCGCGTTAATTTTATTGTAGCTTTTGATGTTAAATTGAAACAAAAAAAAGAAAAAAAAGAAAAATATAATTGCTTCCCTTTTATCACGTTTTACTTTTTATATTTAATTTTTTTACGATAGTAGATTAGATACGAGTACGCGAATGCATATAACATGTACGGTAGAGAGACTAAAGTTTTGAGATAATTTTTAAAATCAATTTACTACCTATTCGAAGCTTTTAAGGTTAACATCATTTTCTTTTATTATTATAAAGGTACAACCCTAGGAACTAAACTTTTTTTTTTTTCTTTATTCAATTCATTTAAGAACTTTTAATTATCATAGAAACTTTGTCCTCGTTTTTCGTATACATTTATTATATTTAGATGTTACATATTGTATTATTTATGTATATTAGATATGTGTGTATAGCATTATACACACATCGAAGATAAATAGTTTGTTCGGTTGAAGAATATATTGCATTAACGTGAAGAAAATAAAGGGATGCAGCGAAATACAGCTTTTGCTGCTTTTAATACGATCTGGTTATGCTTTTATGCTCTCACGTCTTACGGATCTTTGATCAGAGAGGCATTTGCGACTATTTTAGTCTCGTAACGTTTCAACGTTGTTATATTTACGAGAGGAAGCTTTTATTCTCTAAGTTAACATGCATACGTATAACGTAATTAGCGTATTTTTCAAACGTTTCAATTAAAATTACTGACAAAGATGATTCGAAAGTACCGCCTTCAATGCTGAATCGTAATAACTATCAAATTTGCGCTAGGAAATAACCAACGGTACGGTACTTTTCTTTCTTTTCCATTTTCTTATTTCTTTTTTCTTTTTTCTTCCCTTTAAATTCACTTTTCATTTTTTCGATCGAACTTTCATTACAATTAATTGGAAATTAATTGGCAAGCTTTGATCACGTAATTTAACAATTTTACTAGTATTTTGTCGTAATGTTTCAAACGATCTATCCAAGCATGTATGTGTATATATTAATTAATCAAATATAATATTATTACAGTGCTTTTAAAGAAAAAGAGAAAGAGAAATAGAAATAGAAAGAGAGTAAATTACAAATCCTATTGTTCTTTATTATTACTATTGGTGGAGGTTTTGGAGGGCAAGAAAGGAATATTTGATGAAAATTAATTTTCCAACAGCTTTTCGTTCTCTCAGACCGCGAGAAACTTTTCTATCTTTTAAAAAGGCTTCGTTAGATGAGTCTCTGTGAGATAAAAAAATGAGAGAAAAAAATAGAACGAGATGATAGAAAGAGAGAGAGAGAGAGAGAGGGAGAGGAAGCATGAAACTTTTCAAATGACATATTTTATTATAGTTACACGTTTAAATAATAATTTATTTCCACCGGTAAAACTCGTTTTAATTATATATTTTATTTCGTTATCTTCTTGCACGCGCGTACGTCTTAATTCGTATATACGGAATGGGGGGGGGGGTAAAAGTTTCATAGGATAATTTTTTTCCCCTTCTGTTTTTTTTTTTTAAATATTGTAAGACTACAAGGTTATATAGTAGAAACTTTTTCTTTTTATAATGCGAACAAAAATTTGTCCTCAAAAGTGTTACACGCAAAAGAATAATTCATTTGAATTATTAACTTGGGTCATGTATAATAATTTTTCAAATATTGTCTCGTGAATCTGAAACAATTATGTCTCTTCGTTTAAATTGTTATTATTTTTTTTTTCTTCTAAATAATGGTATCCGATAATGTTTAATATTATTATATTATTGTGGAATGCGAGCACCTCCAAGCCAAATTTAAATAGGCGTTCGTGAGGAGATTGGACGGTGGGCCCTGGATAGCTCAATGGTTAAGAGCAGTCGCCCGGAAAGCGGAAGATCCGGGTTCGATTCCCGGTCCAGTCGGTCCAACGGCCTAATTTTTTCACGAATCCTACATTATCTTAGCTTTAATGTTGAACCTTGGTACGCTTTAATATAAAATTAGAGATTGAAATTTATAAATTTAATTAATAAAAATTAAATATTGTTTATTAATTATATATATATTTATTTATTTATTAAATATTTTTATTAAATAATTAATAAAAAAATTATTTCGTGCTGAATTAACCATCAATTTATATATATATAATATATAAATTGTAGTAAAGTAAAACGAGATTGCGTGTAAAACTTGCGTAGACGGAGTTCTGGGTTTGACCTAACGACGACAATAAAATGTTCTAACGGTAGCGCCGAGAAAGGAATAAAATTGCTACTAAATTTATGATACTTGGTAGACGTAAGTAAAGAGATCGTTGTTCGTATCGTATCTGATAAAATAAGAAAGAAAGAAAGAAAGAAAAAGAAAGAGGGTGGTAGCTGTTCTGATAAAAATGACTATTTTCCATCCCTAAAGTGTGACCAATAAAAAAAGGGATTACACTTGAGAAGATGCGACGATAAGTAGAAGAAGGAGTAAACGACGAAGAAATATTATAGGAATAAGAAAAAAAGGAATGAAAAGCAAGAAATAAAATAAAATAAAATTAAATGACGAGAAAGAAGATGTTCAGGAAAAAACAAAAAACCAAAAAAAGAAAGAATAATCGAAGAAAGAACAATAAAAAACGTGGGTTCGTAAAAATTACGGCAAATAATAATTGTTCGGATTGTCGCGAAAAAAAAATAGGGGTTCTGTTGAATAAAAATTCGTTCGATATAATAATAATAATAATATACAAATAAATGTATCAACGAGTATAATTACATATTTAGCCGCACGGTATATATATATCTATAAAAAAGAAAGTCTATTTTAATTATACACGAGTATTGTAGAATGGGATCGATAAAAAAGATCAGCCAGGCGTAATTAAACCGAAGCGATATTAAAACGGATCGAGGAAAAAGTATTTTCGTAACATTACGGAACTATTCTCGGGTCTTGTAATGTAAAAATAGTAAGGAGGAGGAGGAGGAGGAAGAGAAGGAGGAGGTGGGTGGGTGGGTGGTGGTTAGTTTTTGGTATATTAAAGAGAAAGAGAAAAATAAGAATACGGAATTCCGGTAATGTCCCTACGGTTTTCCCAAGGTTTTCTACGGTTTTCCCTAACAAGTTGGAAAGAAATCGACCGAGGGAGTTATTTTAGTAGCCATGATCTTTTCCTTGGAATACGACGAATACTTTTGTAAGTTTTAAACTGTATTTTCCATCTCATTCTCTCTTTCTTCTTTCTTTATTTATCTGACACTATATTTTCTTTATATATCTCTTTCTCTTTTTCTTTTTCTTTCTTCCTTACGCACGCTTTCCATGGGATTCATGAAAGTTTCCCGAGGTGGTAGAAACAAGTGGAAGGTAGTGAGGCATTAAGACAACTAATTAAATATTTTATAGGCTGTGGGAGTGGTTGGTGGGGTTGGCTGGGGGTGGGAAGGGAAGAGATAGGAGGGGGTAGAGTAGTAGTCGAGGGAAATGGTGGGAGAATTGAGCTGTGGGGGAGAGAACCACGTACAACTTCTCTTGTAAATCTCACGAGGTTGGAAAATCTCGTGGCTCGTGTTAGAAGAGGAGTGTCTTCGTACCTGCCTGTCTGCTTGCTTGCTTGCTTGCTTGCTTCCCTGTTTGCTACCGGGTGCTTTAATATAAATTCAAAAGTATTCGGGAGACGTTGAGCTAGCACCAGAAGGCGTAGTTACGACTGGTTTGTATCTTCTTATATATGTATATCACCTTTTTCCCTTGTTTTGCATTAAATCGAGAAAGTATTATAAGTACTTATACTTTCGTTTTCAAATTTATTTATATATATATTATATTCAAGTTATATTTTTTCTTTCGGCTCGTATTATATAATACAAATTATTTCAACAGCATAATAAAATGACGAGATAATAATATTACGAAGTAGAATATAATTTTCCATCGATAGACAATTTTGTTCCTTTTTTTCGTTTGTAATATAAAAAAGAGAGAAATCGATCAAAAAGAAATATTATATTCCGAGAGTTTATAAAGGCTTGAGAGGGGGGGGGGTTGGAAGAGGAAAAAAAAACAAAAAATCATCTTAACGTATGAATAAATGCAGAAAATTAATTTGCGAATAAACGTTTTGCGTTTTTCGACACATTGTCGTCCCGGTATTGTCCTATTTCGATCGTTCTCATAAAACGCGTGAGTGATCTGAAAACAAAGAGAAAATATTATATATATATATAATGTGTGTATGTGTGTGTGTGTGTGTGTGTGAGAGAGAGAGAGAGAGAGAAATCGAGGACAATCATAAACATACGTTTTAATATTTTTCCATTCTGTACAAAAAGGGAGACAAATTATCGGTCGTAAAAGCGATTTCCTATTGTTTCTCTCTCTCTCTCTCTCTCGACGAATAATATGTCTCTCTCTGAATAATGGTACACATCGACAAAGAGAGGCAGGCAGAATCGTACAGGACTTTCGCGTAGACACATTTATTACGGCAGTCTGTTAGCAGCCAGACGCACCCTTTCTTGTAAGAGCAAGTAAGAGAGGAAAATAGAAATAGGAAAGAGATAGGAGAACGTTCACCCTTCTTCCCCTCCCCCTCCGCCCCATTCACCGTCTCACTATCCCACCTTTTTTTCGTATCAATATAACTTCAAATTCGAAGAAACGACCGGACCCGTATAAGCTTACTATTTCTTACCCATTAATGCCACGAAAGAATTGTAATGTGTGCATGTGTGTGTGTGTGTATACTTATTTTATTTCTAGATTATATATATATATCTAATATGTATAAACGTATATGTAAGCAGATAAAGAAAAAGATATGGAATGAATATTTTTAAGCAACGTGTATCTAAACGAAATGATATTACTATACCTTTTTGCGATATTATATCACCTGACCAAATCCAATTTCAATGAACGCTGGTATCCAGAATCTCATAAACTTTGTTTTTACTCGAAAACGTGATCGAAATGCCTATATATTTTATTTTATTTGATTTCCTTGTTTTTTTTTTTTATTTTTTAATCATTATCCGTCGAACTTTAAAGAACGTTGTTTATTATTATATAAATCAAATAGAAAGAGAGAGAGAGAGAGAGAGATAGAGGGAGATGAAGAGAAATGAAAAGAGCAAACAATATTTTTAAAAGTATCTCAAAAATATCGCAATAAAAAAATATCGATCGTTTTTTTTAATTCTATTTAGATTAAAGTCGTTGGAAAAAGGAATTTGCTTATATTGCTTTTTGACTATTTTTTATTTCTTTTCCTGTTTTTTCGTAATATCGGTTATATGATTTTCTTGTCTATAAAGTCGATTGAAAATTAAAAAAAAAAAAGAAAAAAAAAGACAAAATAAATGATAGTCGAAAATGGATAGTTAACGAAACTTCGTTGAAAGTAATTGCAGATTCATGGAATTTGTAATTTAGGTTATAGTAAAGGAAGATACAGGTTAGATGATAATCAGGATGTAACTCATCTCTATTCCCATATACGTATATCTCTTTATCTATCTATATATATATATCCTCCTTTTCTCTTTCACTTGGGGTAACTTTGATGGGAGCTTAATCATCGGGAGGCGTAATATTCGTCTCTTGGTTTTGATTAAGCTCGAAACGGGCCGACGCGTTTTCAACACCTACCGAAATTATCGGTTGGGCTGCTAAATGTGACTGTATGGAGTAAGTATTCACATTAGTATTAGTAAGCTTTCACTAGTCGGATAGGCTACTACGTGGAAGACTATGTGCTAGTTCAACACGCTAGTGTTTACCGCATTGCGAGATTATATCGTGGTTTATAGTGCACTGCAGCGAATGTTTAATGGAGTGATACAATAGCGGAGGATATACGCTGCTAGCTTACATATCTAACCTACACCTTGTCCTAGAGACCCCTCTCTCCCTCTCTCTCACACACTAACTTCCCTACTTCCCTCTACAACCCTATTCCCTCCCCCCATACTACTACCATCATCTACTTTGTCTATACACCCCATCCTACCTATCACTTTGAACATCCCTAGCTATTTCACCGTCATACACCGTCTATTGCCATTCGTAGCAATGTTACCGCCAAGGTTGGTCCACGACCTTAACTCTCGACACGCTTGAAACTTCATTCCTAAACTCGATGAAACTTTCCTACCTATGATAATTATGTCCGAGAATCTATTGCGATGTCGTACGATCGTATCCAGAGAGAAAACTAATTGTCGTTTTTATTGTTGCTCAAAGTGTTGCCATATCGTGTAAATTTGATTTCATTGATTGCTGGGGGAATATTATAATTTTGAATAATTAGGGTTGGTTTAAGTTTGATTTAAGATCAGAGCTTGAAAATAGTATGATATACCAAATATATTTGTCTTATATTTATTTTGTATATACATATATATATAAGTATAATTAGGAAAAAGGAAGAGTAAATTGTCATCGTTGTCGTGGAAAACAATGGAAGACATTTTCCATTTATTATCACAGTTCATTTTCTTAAGGAATAGGAAAGTCCCTCCTTTCAAATAGGAAAAGTCAAAGAAGTTATGCTCAAGAATCGAGAATGTCTTTCGAAGAACTATCTTGGAGGGATTTTCAACGACTTTCGAGTTCCGTAGTCGGCTTTTTCATCCGCTATCGATAGATAGAAAAGGAGAGAATCGTTCTTTTCGCGATCAAGAGAGAGAGAGAGAGAGAACAAGTATTTTCCCTTCTAATTTTCTTCGTCGAAAGTTGTTCGTTTGAACCTATTGGTAAGAAGGTGTGTGCCACGAAGAAAGTTTCGTCCTACCTTGTCGTCGTTTGAACGAAGTAAAACTAGGAAGTGGTGGTGGTTAAGACGGGTAAGAAGACGCCATTCTCGCCTTTTCATCGGATCCATTCTCTCGCATTTTTCAGCGGAAAGAAAATTTTTACCTCGGTCTTAGGTACGGTACGATACGATACGATACAGTACGATACGGTACGGTACTTACTGTGGTAGGTACTATGGTAAGTGTAGGTATATTCTATGTACGTGGTCGTCAGAAGGGTTCGCAACGGAATTGAAATTTTTATAGAAGGAATACAAGCCTGAAGCGTTATCTTCCACGACAAGAAGACCGAAACGTTAAGTGGCGCGGGATCGTAAAGGAAAAAGAAAAGAAAAAGAAAAAGAAAATGTAGAAGAAAAAATTTCTACAAGGAGAAAAAGAAGAAGAAGAGGAAGAAGAAAACGAAGAAGTAGACAAAGTGGAAAAGAGAAAAAGAGAAGAACCGTTCGTTATTTAAAGTACCGAACCGGCAGGAGAAAAATCTTTCCTGTTAACGAACACCAGGATGTATGTATGTATTTAAAATACTTACGAGAGACAGACCTATCTTCTTAACGACGCACGTGACGCGATTGAAAGAAAACCTGACTACGACGACGACGACAACGACGAAGTGAAGGACACTGACTTTAACGGTACGATTAATAATAACATTTTTTTAATTGCACAGACTATTATCGAGGAACATTTTTTTTTTAACTCTCTTTTCTTATATCAAAATATAATTTTAAATAGATAATAATATGTATAATATAATCTAATTTAATATATTTTCACACATTTATTTCTAAGCTTTCATTTATTGGGTAATTAATTATTTATACTTAATACGAAATATATTTTAACATATATTTCTTATGTTAAATCAATTGATTTTAAAAATAAGAAATGGTAAAAATAGGATCTCTTTTATACGCATAGAAAAGTTGGTACAATTTTTGGGTAGGTACTTCCTTAGATAGAAAAAGTATACGATAATCAAATCATTTTCTCATACATTTTGAGGCCTTTTATTTACTGGGATCAGTATTTTTTTTGTACAAAACACTTATACTATAAGATATTATTTTGATATCGAGTAAATTAATTTAAAAAAGAAAATGATAAAGATACTTAGGTGTATCCTCCTATATACAAAATATTTTTACACACATATATGAGCCGTTCAGTGCACACATCGATTAACTTCGTAAAACAAAAAGTCGAGAAACGCGATGAAATAATGTACATTGTTTTTTAAAATTCCTGTTATAACATAGATTCACATATATAATGTAGAATGCATAAATACAGATATAGCTTTCATTTAACGGTGTATAAAATTAACAAGAAAGAATAGCCAAAAAATAATCGTCACTAATGTTGAAATAAATTACTTATTTTTCAATGGCCAACAAAATTTGGCCGTTTAATGGTGTTAATCTTTATTATTCAGGAAAGTTATTATAAATATAAAAAATTATGACTATACCAAGTGCTTTGAGCACTTAATAAATTTAAGATTTTTCAAAAAGTGGAGTTAATCGATATGTGCACTGAACGGCTCATATATGCATATATATATATTTGTTTAGCAATAAAATAATAAAAAAATTGGACCATTTGTGGTAGATACTTTGGAACTTTTCTTTCTCTCTCTCTCTCTCTCTCTCTCTCGAAAAAAAAAACAAAGTAAAATAAAAATCGGAGGGAGAAGTGGGAGAGAAAAAAAGGGATTTGACGTATTTGCAGGAGTTCTCACCATTCCTAGAATAAAATTCGAAATTCCTGGCACGCTTTTCCCCGTACCATCGGTAGCAACTTCCCGGAAGGATAGTTTTGAATTTATTCCTTGGGCGCGAAAATAGAGGAAAGGAACACACAGTCAGTCTCGTTGGTTGAACGAAAAGCTCCTCCGTCGTTACTTCGACTGAGGAGGAGACGGGTTTAATGGCTGGCTTACGCGAGAAAGCTCGGAGCTTGCGCGTGAGGAATTCTTGACGGTCAATTTGGTTCGCTGACTTTCACGAGAAAAATGGAAAAAACGAACACACGCGAACGGAAAAGCTTAAGTTATTAGACTTTGAAATCGTAAAAACTATTTCTTATAAAAAGACTACTAGGATCTGTTTTTTTTTTATTTTATTTCCTTACAATCTTATTTACAACCATCTGTGTAAAAAAGATTCCGAGGACAAATAATAATGTTTTCTATCTTTGTTTTCTTTTTTTTTCTTTTTTTTGTTAATTTTTCTTTTTAATCGAAAACAAATACGATATAACGTAAATTGCTTTTTTTTCACGCGCACGCGCGGCCATCGTGTGTTATTTCTTTTATTTCTACCAGCAAAAAATTTAATAACGAATATTCTGATTCGAAGAGAATAGATTTTGTGTTTTTACTAGTCCACTTATTAAAACGGGTTCAATTCAGTGTTATTAATAGACCGTACTAATTAAGATTGATATTGTGGAAATTGTTGAAACGTGAATTTTTAGTGACCGTCATTGACCGTATTCTTGATACGTAAAAGTGTTGGTAAAAGAATTTTATGTATACTAATCGTGCAAATAGTATGTGGTATGTGTTAAACGTTTTTTTTATTATGAGTACCATGTATTTGTGTTATACGTAGAAAGGTTGGTTGCAGAAGTGGTGGTTCTTGTGAATGGAATAACGAGGGGCTTTTGACCACCTGGAAAGTCCTCGACTAAGAGAATGAGTGAGAAAAAGGAAGGAGAGTGTGTGTGTAAGAGAGAGAGAGAGAGAGAGAGAGAGAGAGAGATAGGTATTACCTCGTGATTTGTAATTTTCCAGAGATCTGGAACACCTCGTGCTTTTTCCCCACCTTTTACTCGTGAATCGAGCCACCTAACGGGAAATTATGGTACGCATTCCATTAAACTTTGCGACAGGGATTAAAATGTACGATTACGAGCGACTCGTATTGTCTTTCTCACTCTCCCTTTTTCTTTATTCCTTTCTTTATTCGTTCCTTTTTCTATCCTACACGTGTTAGAAAGCAACGGTTATAATATCTCAAACGTACGTGAGATCATCATTGAGACTTTATAACGATCAAATTAATGTTTAATGTCTTTTAAATGTCTCATAAGTTGGAACAATTTTATTTATTTTGTTTCCCTTTCTCCCTTATAGTTGCAAGAGTTAAGTAGAAGAAAAAAGTATTTCGATTACACGTTAATATATTTCCTTTTTTCTTCTTTTTCCCTATCCTCTTTTATGGTATGGTTCGTTCTAATTTAGTTTGGAATTTTATTTATCGTGAAATTCGATTATTTGTTATTCGCGTGTTTAAGAATTAAATTATTTATTTTATTTTTTAAAATAAACAACGCGAATATTTTTTTATATTAAAAATTTTGGTATTGTTTTATAGGTTATTCAATATAGATATTTATATTAAGATAAGGATTTTTGGCAATGTGAATGTTTCAACGATTTCGTTAAGTTTCTACAGATTTTCAGTTATTTCGTTCATTATCTCTCTTTCTCTTTCTCTCTTTCTCTTCCTCTCCTTCCCCCTCCCTTTCTCTTTCTTTCTCATGGTAACTCGAAAATTCGTTAATTGCAGCTTGAGCTACAACACGATGTTAATTTACCGCGGACTAGTTTATCATGTGTACGTGCTTTTCCGTGTGCGTAGATACGGCACACGAAAGCTTTTACAAGAAAACTCTAACACTCCAAGTTGTTAATCCTTACGGTAGTGTTAGGTTAGTGTTAGGTAGTGTTTCTTAATAGGTTCCGATTTTAAAATCGTTTAGTTAACAACCGAAACAATATGTAACTGTTTTGTTTGTTTCTATTTATTAATATATTTTATTGTATCATTTTCTCTTTCATATTTATCAACGCATTGACTTTTTTTTGGCGTTTACCTTTTCAATTATTATACCTTGACCAATTCTATTATATATTTCATTTCATATCTTATCTTGAAATCGTGAGCTTTACGACTTACGTGACTGTAAATGGCGTTAAATTAATCGTATAATTTAGCCAATGAAACTTTTTAAGACCGTGAAAAAATAACGAAGTGAAATAATTTCAAGGAAATATCCGGACCCGAATTACCTTTATCTAAGGATTGAAATCTTAGAAAATAGCTTAGGATAGAAGTAAAACGATTCTCTTAAGGATTTACGAGCATCTGTGCGGAGTTTCGAACCGGAGCTAACGTTTAAACCTTTTAGAAACACACTCTCGTAGTATATCTCTTTTCGATATTGACAGAACGACGGTAATGCGAATTTCAGTTCCTACGGGACTTTCCTAGTCCTGCTCTGGGATCGTTTTTGAACGTAAAAATATTACGTCGGCGGAAGCTATGCTCGTAAATATAAACTTTTTTACCCTACGAGCAACGAGATTTGCAAAATTTCTATGTGTTTTGCGAGTTAACGTTTTAAACTCACTCCACGGATTAACCGATTCGATTGTTAGTCTCACGTGTACGCATACATTTATGTATGTGTGTTGTGTTTATACATCTCTACGGATATGCATAACGCGTATGCTATATTTCGTCTATTAAAAAAAAATAAAAAAAGTAAAAGGAAAATAAATTTATACGAATTTTCAAAAGAATGCGAATAGTTTTACCGAGTATCCGTCTACGTTTTGTTCCGTATACGGTTTGTTTTTACAATTTCGAAATTTTCTCACTTGAGAATAAAACTTTTCAGTTAAATTGCAATTAGTGATTTTTACGAATAACGAGTTATTAAGAAACATTTTAACCTATTTTACAAATAATTTATTTTATCTTGTAAAATTATGACACAGGCTTATGGGAAAATACGATCAACGTGAAAGGTCTTATTGTCATATTGAATGCTATAAAATACAATTGCATCAAAATTTAGACGACGAAATGTAAGATTTTATAAGGTACAGGCCGCATTACATTTTTATTTTTTTTTTTTTTATTTTTAATAATTATTTTCTCCTATTTTTAATATTTCGGTAGAAATTTGTTAAAATTATTTTGTCTGTTGTTCTTCATGAAATAAAAAATTTATATATATATATTTATTATAATAGAACGCAAAGTAGGTTTAAATTTATATAATATGTATTTTGTGCATAGTTGTTTAAAACGTATACGTGAGGTTTGTAAGAATAATATAATATCGTAGTATTCGTGGGAGGTATTAGCTCGTTTTTCCGTGGGACCGATCGTTTTGCACGTAGAACTGATTATCTCGAAAGCTGTAGGAACGTGTGTGACGTAACTGAACAAGCTAGTCAATAATCCAACCAGTATGTATCTGTGTGCGTATGTGTATACATGCATGCATTTATGTATGTAGCGAGCCAAGAGCATATGCTATCTCGTTATTTCGTTGCATGCTAAAGTGGTCGTTTTCATAATACTCTTTACAAATTTATCTCGATAATGTAATCTAACAAATCAGAATCGATATATATATATATATATATACATATATATGAATACGCATACGTTATAAAAATATTATTATATTATTTGTTTAAATAAAAAAAAAAAAGAAAAGAGTTCGTAATATTCGTAATGGAGAGAGAGAGAGAGAGAGAGAGATAGAAAGTAGATATAAATAAAAAGGGAAATACAATTATTTGATTTGTTATTTTAAATATAATTTTCAATAATTTTGTGTATTTATTTTACGTTTTATGCACAACACGATACGGAGCTTTTCTCGTTGTTATTTTTTTTTTATGATGTTTTTAACGCGAATCAGATAAGTTATTTCAATTTGTAATTGGATTGATTTAAAACATGATACACAAGGTATTAATGACTTATCGATACCGATACGTAACATTAAAAACACAATACAACGAATGGAATAATAAGGATAAATAGAATTAATAGCTTTTTAGAAATATGATTTGCAAATGTCAACGATACTGGTTTTACGTGCTTTACCTCGTGACACGTAGTTCACGATCAACAAGCACGTTATATTGGATAATAGTCACGTTGTGTGGTCTCAAACCAGATTCATTAGAGCATTGCAAGGTCCGAATTCGATATGTATCGTAGCGTTTAATTGCTCGACTAGAGTCGATTTGATTAACGTCAGGTGTATATGTACATTATTGCTAGAGTTTTAAGCGACAAATGACGATATTAACAAGTTTCAACTGTTAACTGAGCTAATCTTCATCCAGAAATGAAAATAATCGTACGAACACCTGTGTTATACCTGTTCGTTTGTTCAATAATTCAAGAAAATGAAGAAAATCAAATGGAAGGAAATAAGATATGGACGATTAATGTTATTAATTAAATATTTATCTACGAAGTATATATATATATTTTAATATCACGGAATCATTTAATAATTTATGTAGATGTTGTTAAATTTCAATTAGATACGATTAATATTTTCATTAGTCGGAAACCACAATTCTCTATTGCAATGCATAATACACTTTAAATTAAATAGTACTGAGAATACATACGATAGTATTATCTTGTAATATTTCCGTTATATTCAAATTCAATTTTATAAACGTGCATTTTTATTATCTTTTTAATGATTTATCACAAATCAGGAGGATAGTTGGTGAAATGAAACTGACAATTTAATTAAAACCGGTTTAAAAATTTCCCATAACAATATTTCAATTAACGTATTTTATTTTTAAATGAAAATCATTGAAAATATACTTTCAATGATTATATTTATAATTAAAAATTGATAATCGTTGACAATTTTGATTACGTTCGATGAATATTTTCATTTAATCGGAGACTTCAAATCTCTCTCTCTCTCTCTCTCTCTCAATGTGCATAATACACAACATGCGTATTTAGTTAGATTCACGTATGTGTAAATATTAGTCATATATATATATATATATATGTAAATAATGTATATGATTTTCCGATCAAGTTGAGAGGAAGTGGCCTGACTGACAATGAATCGAAATCAAACGATCGTAGTGGATTGATGGCAAGACCACAGCTTTCAATTCCTATACCCCATACCAAAATGGTTATTCTCTTCGATGCGTAATTCTGAATCGAATGGTGCAGAGCCAAGCCTTTTGTCGAAGTTCCTATAAACGCTTATCTATTGGTCGGTCCTCCTATTATACCGGTATAGCGTGGAATCGTTGAAATATCGTCCTCCGATAAAGAATATTATCTCCACTTTACACGACTCTTTGAACATTCGACCTATTTTATACGAGTTGAATAATAAATTTCATGTGTAATAAAGATACGTGAACAGACGTCCAAATTAATATGAAATGTTTCTTATTTTTTTTTCTCTCTCTTTCTCTCTTTCTCTCTTTGTACGTCTGTATCTCTCTTTCCACTTTCCTTCCTGTCATTTAAATGTTAAAATTTTGTAATATCTCTATATTATATAATACGAACTTTTCTCCATTTAAAACGAATAAATGTTACTTCCTAATTAAAAAATACTATATTAACCGTTTCAATTTTCGATTTAATTTACGATTTCATCAAAGATCTTTTTTCTTTTTTTTTTTTCGATATTCTTTTGTTTCATCTCTCTCTCTCTCTCTCTCTTTCATGTTCTTTCATTTCAATCAATTTATATATTTTATTCTATCTCAAAATCTACGACTTATCGTTATGTTATTTTTGATCTGACGTTTAATATAATTATTGTTATTTTTCTGTTATTTCTTTATCTCTCTCTCTCTCTCTCTCTTTCTCGCAACATTATTAAATTACTGTATAAAGTTGATTTGTTTACAGGGCGTCGTTGTGGTGGGGGGTGGGGTAGGTGAGAGATATGACGAGTTTAATTGTAACGAGGATTTCATCCGCATTTTTTCTTTCTCCCCATAAAATAAATAATTTCTTTCTCATTTTTTGATTAATTAAATATTATAACGGAACAGTTCATCGTGACGGTTT
Organism: Polistes fuscatus; assembly: GCF_010416935.1. Classification (NCBI taxonomy): domain Eukaryota; kingdom Metazoa; phylum Arthropoda; class Insecta; order Hymenoptera; family Vespidae; genus Polistes; species Polistes fuscatus. The sequence continues at coordinate 10,630,616 of NW_025113140.1, read as the reverse complement.
ATTGAATTTTTTTTTTTATACTTATATAGAAAAGAAAAAAAGAAATAACAATAAAAAAAGGTAGAAAAGAAAAAAGCTTAGGTAATCGAGAGATTAAATTTTTGAAATTATTATTTAGAAATTATAAACAGTTAAATATCATGATTAATTTGTATATTATTTTCGCGAAAAATTTTTCTTTCGTTTGTTAATGGTTCTCTCTCTCTCTCTCTCTTTTCCTCTGATTCTCCGAGTCCACAGAGATTCGACTTATTTTTATTTCCACTATCTTTCTTATTTATTTTTTTATTTCTTTCTCTTTTCTCACTTCTTTCTTTCTGACATTCGGACTCGAGTGGAAAAAGTATTGTTGCTTTAGCATTACACCACTCGCAGTACCTTATTTTCTCTCTTTCTCTTTCTTTCTTTCTTGTTTCTAGTACCTTTTATACCGTCTCCTTATTTTGCCACTCTACTATACTATAGAAACAATAAGACACTTGAGCGGAAGCCGACTTTTACGAGTAGAGAGTCTCTACTTTTAGTTGTTCCAATAATTGACTAAGTGGTCATATTTTATTCTTCTATTTCTCTCTCTCCCCTCTTCCCCCCACTCTCTCTATCTCTCTTGCTCTCTTTTCTATATTATTTTATTATATATATATTATATCTTATTCTTTATTATCACTTTTTTTGAATATCTATCGGTGTAAAAGTAAAATCAATGTACGGATGAAAAAAAGTGGAAATAAAAAAATGTTTGAAAATTAGACACTCAAGAGAAAGAGAAAGGGAAAGAGAAAGAGAGAGAGAGAGAGAGAGAGAATTTTATCGAATTTGTTCAACCAAAATTGGTTTTACTCAGGTTATAATTAAAGCGTTACTTCCTATCGAATTAAATTAATGAAAAAGAAAGGATTGTAATAGAGAGAAAAAAAAGAGAGAGAGAGAGAGAGAGAAAGGGAGAGAATATATAATTTTTTCGGTGATTTTTCAATTAGTATTTTGTTCCGAAATTGTTTTTCTTTTTTTTCTTTTTATTTCGTCGACAATTCGCCAATAATATTATTGTGGAATTGTTACTACCGCGAATTCGTAGAGGAAACAACCGCAAATCGTTGGGAAATTCGAAAGACTTGTTAAATTTGTTGTATTTTTGTGTGTTTCGCAACGTGACGAATTGTCGAAAAGTTTTGAATGTTTTGAAATGCGGTACGTAGGGGGAAAAAAAAAAAACTAGTGAACAAATCGATGGGATTTTTAGTTTGGACGGGAGGGAAAGGAAATGTATACAAAAAAAGAAAAAGAGAGAGAAGAAAAAGAAAAAAAAAATAGAAATAAATTGAGCGTAGAAAAAATTAGTTTGGAAAATAACAAAAGCCCCGTAATCGATCCGATCGAAGGTGTAATTAAGTGCTTAATTAATCGTGGAATGGTGTTAAAAGGGGAATATTATGCGACTTCCAGATAACGTTTCTAATAAGTTCGATTTAGAAAGTTTGAGTGTGTTTTCGTAATGTGGGACCGGGTGGTGTTTCCGTGAAAACGGAGATATTAAATCGTGATTCTTTTAATTAACGACTAGGTATTCGCTTCAATTAGTAAATTAGAATGGTTCGCATTAAATCGTGTTATTACTGGAGAAATACGATCGTGCGAACTCGTTATTTAATATGAATTTCTCTCCTACCATTGCATTTTTTGAATTATCTGTAGTATATATAACTATGTATATATGTGTAAGTATGTGTGTTATGTTTGTTTTGCAATGAATTTACGAGAACTTATTCGATTATGAATTTGTACGATATGGGCTTTACTATGATTTCTACCAATATAGGAACTTGAAAATGAAAAGTATGTGAAAATAATAAAATGAAGGTAATCGGAGTATGGTAGATAATTGCTCGTTGACCCGACGAGAAGATAATTATATCCAACGTTTTTCTATTATTTCAATGGAATGAAAATTTCCTTCCTATTTGTCAAAAGTGTTTTTGTTCGAACGATAATAATCATTTTTGAACTTCTATATATTTTGTTTTCTCGTTATTTTAATTAATTTCATAAAAATTCGTCGATATAATAAAAAATATTGAAATTTCTGATGATAAAAGAAAAAAGACCGTAGATAAATGGCTAAGAATTTGCATAATTTTTTGTTTTGTTTTATGCACAGTTCGAATAAGAATTCGTCGTACTTTAGCGTAGGTAGATAATAATAATAATAATTCACTGTGTTAGGAATTCCTTTAAAACAGTAACGCAGTGGTTATCAAATTTTTGATAGGTTCGCGTGATCTTTATTAGTGTAAAAATATTTGACGTAACGTTTCCTCGTATTACGACAAATGATATTCATACAATTTAACATATCTAAATAACAATTCGTGAAACCTTTGAAAAGTCTATGCGAAACCCCCCAGGGTTCGGTGGAACAAAGTGTTTGAAGACCACTACTACTCTATAAAGCATTCCAGTATGCTATCATAAATCTAAATTACGAAAGTACGCTACAGTCTCATTCGTTTCTATAGAACGATATATTTGATGAAGTTGGATTAGGACGATTCGTCACGTCCGCTAGTGTCACCATCACTATGTGACACATTTACCATTGGAATACTGTCGTTAATTTATTTCTCTTTAAAATCTTCATCCTCTCACTTCTCATCGTCATCGTCATCATCATCATCTTCTTCTTCTTTTCAATTTTATCTTTCCAAAATTATCAAGAAATGTAAATAATACTTTCCCATAGATCGTGGATGCAAACTATCGTATAATTTTCTTCATATTGGCCGTTGACCGTCTTGCTCATTAACCATCTAATTAACCGTCTGTTCTAATTACTTACCTACTAAACCCCAGTTAAGTTTCAGTTCGCTAAACGGAAACTTTCATTGGGGAATCGTTGTCGTTAAAACCTACGATTACGAGAAATGAGGAATGAAGAGACGAGACGACGATGATTATTCCCCACCCCGCCCCACCCTCAGTCGAATTTCGAATTTCGACGTGTAATAGCTTATTTAATTTTTACTTTTACTTTTCCATTTATTCCCATTTCTCCTTTCTTCCGCAATGTTAGTCATTTCTTCGTCTAGGTAATTTGAAATTATTATCGTTCATAATAATAATAATCTAAATGTATTCCTATAATATACGGCTCGTTAAATGATAATAGCTAAACGAATATCCGCTTAAAGACAAAGCAGCCTCATTCGGAAGGACAACGGATGACTTAAGCATTTTCTATATCTCTATATACGCCATCTCATACATTCTATATACATTTATATACACATACATATATATAGGAAGAATATGAGTTTCATGAGATATGCATGAGCAAGCTTGTCACAGCTTGTTACAACTAATTGTTAATCACGTCCTATATTTTCATAGACGAAAACGAAGCAGGGAACGATGAAATATGGGCTGAAAATACGAAAGATAAGCAAAAGAAAGATGAATGAAGAAGAGAATAAGAATGAGAGAGAGGATAAAAAATAATAATAATAGCGCTTGGAACACCATTCATTAACGTGAATTTATACGAAACGGATTTAGTTTATATAATGTTAATGTAAATATTTATTTATTTTATATTTAAAAAAATATTTATTCAATGTAACGTAATATATAACGAGAGATTGGATTATGTTACTCTCCAAAGATCAAGTATAAATTTTCTTTTGACAGATTTGCGTCACTTCTATCGTTAATAAGAATCGAGTTATTCGGGAAGTTTATTTTCAATATTTCACTCGATTTATACATATTCTCGTGAATACCCATACGTAGGATGAAAGAATTTAATAACACCGGAAATAGATGTTGAATATACGTTTATAGAGTCGGCATGGGCGCGACGTAAGCTGTAGATGCAATAAATGAAGGACAAAGGGAAAGGAAAGGAAAGGAAAGGAAAGGTTTATTCTAAAGAGTAAGAAGCGAATAAGAGAGAAAGAGAGAGAGAGAGTAAGAGTCTGGGAAGCTTGCGAGACGAAGATCTCATCTCGATGAAAAGGCAATGCCAAGCTTCGATATTGCCTCCTACGTTGACCTCTATTCTTCCGTTCGTCTCCGGAAAAATGCTTTTTACTTTCTCGACGTCGTTCGATTTTTCCTTCCCCATCTTAACGCCTTTTCTGCCAAGGAAAGGGATAGAAAAGGAAAAGTGTGAGAGAGATGGAAATAAAAAGCTAGTACTACAACGATCTAATTTTCTTCCTTTTCCTTTGCATGAGTGCAATCAATTCGGCAGTATTAAAACGACGTTCGTTTAATCATCCTACACAACGATTACTCGTCTTAAAAACCCAGTCGAAATGACGTTAATTATTTATTTGAAATTTATCTTTATTATTTAAGAAAACGAAATTGTATCTAAATTTTTGTGTTCAAAATTATGAAATTTGTTGTTCTTCTTTGCGATAACGGTGTGCCACTGTTGAATTTTCTTTTTTCTTAACACAGGAGTTTACCTGTCATCAACCGGTAAGCTTTCAAAAATTTACATCGCAATTACAAAGGTAGCGTGTAAGGTGTGTCGTCTATTTTCCGAGTTTTACGTTTTCGTATTATCGCACAAATAAGATTAATACGTAAAGTATAAGTACTTTATAATTTCTATTTTAGAGAGTTTTGATAGTCAAAGGAAACAATTCCATAGTTAATATCTCTCTCTCTCTCTCACTCACTCACTCACTCTAATTTCTCTTGAAGATCAACCAGGAAGTTAATTTTATCGACGCCTTCTCTGCAAAAGTATACGCCGAGGAGGACGAAGCGGGCTGGGGGGATGGGGGTTGAGGGGGGAAGGGCGGAGGGGCTGTGAGATAGGAACAGCTCCTGCTAATTACGAGTAATTAGATAAATCGTCGAGCGAGCAATTTTTACGTCGAGGAAGGAATTAGAAGCGGCCTTGCCGGTTGGCGTTATCTGATAAATCATTAATGCAGTTAATTAAAAACTTTAATCAACCCTTCGCCCCGAACGGAGTAGTTTCAAGTTGCTTCTGAAGCTTTCTACGACGTTGACACTGTTACTGTGTAGCTCTCTTCGTAATACTCCAACTTCTTTCTTCTTTCCTTCCTTCTTTCCTTCCTTTCTTTCTTTCTTTGTTTTCTTTCTTTTTTATTTTCTTTTTTATTTTCTATTTTTAACTTCAGTCGCTAAAATAGAAAAAGCAAGCGATCGATGAATAGCCCAATGATTAATCGCAATTAGATTGACCGACGAGAGAGAGAGAGAGAGAGAAAACAGAAATGTTTACACGGGAATTAGATCGATCATTTGTAGATGTACGATAAAGTTCGAAAGGAAGGATTAATTTCGAAATTTTAATTCTTTACAGTTGATTTTAGATAATAATTTATCGACTATTTATCGTTTATTCGACGATAATTAAACTAAACGTATCGTAAAGAAATACAATTAACAATAATGACGACAATGTTTGATACAATAATCGTTGAAATCAACGAATTAACTCGATTAATTTCGAAAATAGCAGACAAGAAAAATAAATATATAAGTGATCGATGGCTTTGTTATAATACATTGATTTAATATAATATTAAACTATTCAATGCAGTCAAATTAATATTCAATTATAATTTCGGAGAATTGAAAATATCGCAGAAAACGAAAAATAATTTCGTTAAGATTGGTTATCGGACGTCAGTCACGTCTCACATGACAACGGTATTTTGGCGTTGCGGTGATCTGTCATGTGAAAAGTTACAAGCGAAATATGCATATGCATATAAACCGAAATCAGCTACGAAAAACGTTAAAGTGTACAATACAATGCCGAATACAGTGCGAATACAGTGACTTACACTGTCGTTTTTTTGTCAGAAAATTATGGATCTTATAAATACTTACAATCCTTTGTCTTATAAAAAATAATCGCGATAAAAATGAGTTTATCTTTTAAAAGTTAGAACAAATCACACAAAATAACCAAAATTTCATGAAGATCGGTTGAGTCATTTCGGAGTTCTTCGCGAACAAACACGGTGACACTGGATTTTTATATATGTATATAAACACGTGTGCTAATGGTTTATATATCTCTCGTCATTATTATCGTTTTTTGTTATCTACCGGTTTAAAATTCCACCATTGGTATCGTATTGAACCGTAAAGCACGCGTTTCAATGCCAACGAAAATTCCGATGATCTCTATGTGCGCATTTTTGCAGACTGCGCAGCATCTAGTACAACGTTTGAATACTTACCTATTGGAATTTATATATTAGTTGTACACAACAGCATGTGAGCTTCGGGACAAAAGTCTGAGCTAGTGAGTACTGCTGCTGCTGCTGCTGCTCCATGGCATTCGGAAAAGAATTTGGGTCAATGAGAAACTCGTACCAATGTGTGTTGCTCTTATCGACGATCGAAATTCTCTCTCTCTCTCTCTCTCTTTGTCTTCCTTCCTCTCCCCTTCCCCTATCTTCAGCCCTTATTTCTTTCTCTCGTTGTATTTTCAGATTGTAGATCGAGGAGTTGTAACAATTGTTTCCAAAAAAAAAAAAAGTGCTTTTGCCAAGTTAATCGCCACTTTGCTATAGGTATTGTCTTTTTTTTTCCTTTCAATACTTTTATTTTATCATTTGTTTCAACTTAATTCACAATTTGTCTATGTAGGTGTTAAGAAATAAGTTATTAACTACGATTTACGTCCTAAATAATATTTTATATCATAACTTATGGTTTATTAGGTTGCTTTTTTTTTTATATTATTTATTTTGCCGAATTTACTAGCAATTGTTTCATAAATAAGTATCTTTATTAGCGCATGAAAGTATTAGCAATTATGATATTTTGTGTATAAAAAAGATTTGTTTGACGAGTAAATTAATATAAATACTATAATAGCTAATGTGACACTTTGGTTAAACATATATGTACGATTGCTCCGGCTCGAAGGACCATTTAGTGTGATTGATCCAACTCGCAGAAGCAAATGTACAGTTGTACGGTAGTGCTGGTTCCCACTCCCGTACTGTGCACGCTTTCGTGCACGCGCTTTCTCACTTGATAGGAAAAAGACTGCTGTCTCTTTCCACTTCCGCGTTGTAAGGACGGAAGGAGTTATCCCAAATAATACACTTCTAATTATAGTGAAATGTGAATATTTATTAATACTCGTTTCCAAGAGATCAATATGGTGCTTGGGCCTTGTATATTGATCTATGCTAACTTTGATGCTTGGTACTAGCAATAACCTCGGGTTACTGACTAGTTGTATTGAATGCTGCTCGGATCACTTGGATGTGATTCCGCCTAACGAGTATGGACAACTAACTATTTTTCGTCTAAGATGTAACTGCCCTCTTCCCCACCCCCTCCACGATACATCCTACCACAGGGCTCCGATGCGACCTTGGAGTGGGGACATCTGCTCAAATATACTGCGTTATCGTTTCGAGGAATTCGGAATAAGATACCCTGGCGATTGCTATGTTTGTCCTTATGCTCTATGATTAGATGCCGACGCAATAAAACCCAAAGGTCCTAAACAAATATTCTTTATTTCTTTGCATGGTCTCCGGTCGAGCATCTTTGTACATGTGCATCTTATCCAAATCCTCCGTTGTATACTCTTACCCCCCTACTGTTCCGATAAATGACGGAACAATATATAAACGATTTATTTTTCTTGAATTGTACACTCTAACTGCTTGTTACCCGGATCTCAGCGGTAGGACTTTTGGATTTATAATCAAATGTTCTGACCAAAAGAAAGCTAATATTCAAGCTTGTATATGTATTGTAAATCCCTTTCGCGTTGGAAAGTTTATATTTCACAAGAGAAAATCGTTTAAGAGAAATAAAAATTCTATGGAACATGGGTAGATACTGGATTTCTCCAAGAGAATCCACTTATTTATAGGTGTAATAAAAGTGGTGGTAGTAGCAGTAGTTGTAATAGTAGTAGTAGTAGTAGTAGTTTTGTAAGATATCCTCAAGCAGAATAAGTAAAATGTGAAAATTGGGTTTTACAATAGAGTTGCGTTTACGTGGACGAGAGTTCTCCCTTTAACTTTTGTAATCTTCTCAGCTTAATAGCGTTTTTTCGTTTTTACAGATCGTCTTTTATATTCTTCCGTCTTAATAAATCATCTCTTATCTTTTCCGTCTTTCTTATTTAATACGACAATTATTTCATTTTCATTCCAACCGAATCGAATTGTTATACTTGAGTTAAAAATTAATTCAATTGTCTTATTAGCCATTTCCATTACTAATAGTATTTTTCTTATAAATTCATCAATTATTATTTATGGCGCAAATTAATTTTGTAATTTATTTCCTAAAAGCGAAAAAAAAAAATTAATTTTGAGTTGTTCTGAAAAAAAAAAAAAAATTGGTTTATAATTAGGAGAAAGAGATTAAATTGTCTTTACTAATTTTTAATTAAATTTTCTTACCATTATTCCGTTGGGTTTAAAAATAGCTTACGAGTGTATCGCGGTGGTTGTATGGTAAAATGATACAAGTGGTTAAATGAAACAAAGGACGTTTCACGAAGAAACCTTTGAAACTGACAATGAGTAGCCAGTGGTACTCACTAAGGACAAAACGATCTACGGACTTTGGTCTTCCTTAGGTCCGGAAAGTAACGTCGTGACCGTAAAGTTTATGACGTTCTTTGGATACGTTTCGTCGACTTGTCTTCCATTATACGGCATCGTGTGAGAAAGAGAGAGAAAAGATGAAGGATCGGAGAAGAACAAAAAGGAAATGCACGAAAGTGAATGAAGGTTGTTTTATCGAGCATGAGAGAGAGAGAGAGAGAGAGAGAGTGTGAGAAGAGAAGACTCGTGCGAAACTTTGACGTCGTTACGTCCTTGGAATAAAAGGATAACGGGTCACCCTTTGAGGTAGTAAACTTTTTATTGGACTTTGAAAATAAATGTCAAGTTATTCAATCGACTATTTTAAAATTTTCTTATCTTTGGTTTTTAATATTATAGGTAATCTACAAAGTTCATGTTGTCTAAATCAATGCAAATAATTGATAAACAAATTATAGAAACGATACAAATTAGTTTCGTTTCTTAATATCCAAAGTAAATTTTACATGTATAATATATTTTATTTGTATGTTGTTTTAAGTATTACGATCGATTTGATAGAGAATTGTAATAGAACAGAATGGTAAAATGAAATAAAAAATATAACATGCGTACGAATGGAGAAAAATGATGGGAAAAGAAATTTCTATCTAACTTAAAGTTTCTTCTAGCGTGGAAAAGACGCGACAGGTGGTAGGTAGTCGATCGAATAGAAAGTACACGTTACTTTCCACTTATCGTTTTACATCGTTCACGACGTATTACTACTACCATCACCACCACTACCACCACCACTACCAATACCAATACCATTACAGTAGCAGCAGGAGCAGGAGCAGGAGCAGCAGCAGCAGCAGCAGCAGGAGTAGCAGTAGTAGTACCATCATTACTAGCATCGGTACTTTCACCAATATCACAACCCACGACGTTTCGACGTGCTCTCGAAGCTTTCAAGAGCAAATCGAGTTTCCTGTCCCTTTGGGACCATGGTTACCATCGGTACTACCACTATCGGCACAACCTCGACAAGTAGTATCGACGATGTAATTAGAAATCCAACGATAAACGGTGAAATCGTTTCCGAACCGTACTTGGTTAATACCTAGCTAGCTAGCTAGCTACCTTCCTAGTTACCTAGCTAGCTAGTAATACCACCAATAGTAGTAGTTTTAAGCTCAAACGTCAAACCATCCAAGTGTTAGTACTTGTTAGCAAAAGATGCAGAAGGTATCTTATTTAATGTAATGCCCAACAACGCTACCAGTACTTACATTCCACTTTATATCCCTTAACTCTCACACTCTCCGTCTAACAACCGCAGCTTTTCATTAAACCCTAACCCGAAGAAAATCGGTCCGTTTATACGAAAAAGCTCGATCTTCGTAGATACGTTCAAGAGTAAACGTTTTTCTCTTGAACCTTTTCTTTTCTTTTCTTTTCTTTTCTTTTCTTTCCTTTTCTTATTCTTTTACTTCTAAGTATTTTTTGTTCCCCTTCTCTTTCTCTTTCTCTTTCTCATTTACTTTCCATCCGACTAATTTCGAGTCGAATCACCATCGCGAAATCGTCTTTACTTAATCGACTTTCATCGAGCAATCACTGTACTCATTACTACCTCTCCCTCCAGCCCTTTCCCTTCCCTTTCTTTCCCTTCCCTTCCCTTTCTTTCCCTTCCTATCCCTTCCCTTCTTTTTCCCTATCTTCCCCTTTTCTCTCTATGCTTTTGATATTATTGTCATCCTTCTTTTTCTACTCTCTTATTAATTCTTTCTTTTTAGACTCAAGAGAGAGAATGGGGCGAGTTTTCTTTTCTTAAAAGAATATTCATACTTCCGATCGATCGATCGATCGATCGATCGATTCTTCCTCGCTTTGGAAAAAACGCTATTTGCTTTTTAACGGTTTCCCTATCCCTCTCTTTCTTTCTTTCTTTCTTTCTTTTATTTTTCGATTGGTATGGTAAGTCTTAGTTAGTAAAGGAAATTGCTTTCGATCGTCGCGTTTTATTTTGAAAGCTCGAGAAAAATTTGCCGGAGGTATTACGTTTTAAATTTCTTTAGTCCCGTGTCATTTTGAAAATTTTCACGTTAAAAGATTTGGCGTTAAGAGATAGGAAAAAAGGATTGGGTAGGTATCTATGGCAATTAATGCCATGCAAAACTATACTACTGGAACGTAGTTACTTGATCGCGAATATTCACTGAGAATCCGATTAAAATCAGGGATCGGGGAATTGGATCGTGTTTGTTGGATTAACGAGCGCCAGTTTGCATGTGAATCGACGAATATTTCGTCGTTGATTTACGAACTCCTTCATCCTCGTTCTTGTTCTCCTCTTCGTCATCGTTTTCGTTGTCGTAATCGTATCGGGAAATGCTTTGAAGTAGGCAAGGTCAGAGAATTTAGTCTCATCTCATCTCATCTCATCTCTATCTCTCCCTCTCTCTCCCTCTCTCGTAATAATACCAGCTTCAACTTGTCGAATTTGCATGAAAATCTTGGAAGAGAAGAGGGCTGTTGCTGGATCGAGCGGTGAACGACGATGAAAGGGAGTCAAAGGGTTAAGAAGTTTTTGAGCTAGTAATGAGACTTTGAGACCACAGGATTACCTAACTTTTAGAGATAATAACTTTTTCTTTCTCTCTCACTCCCTTTCTCTATCCCCTTGTATTCTTATTTAAAACATATTAACCATTTATACGATTAGGTAATAGTTCTAGCGTTTAAATTGACTTTGACGTTAGGTAATAAAAAGTGAAATATGTCGATTCGAAAATGTCTTCACGTTTTCCTGTTTTATTGATAAAATTACCTTTGGCAAATATAAATTTCATTTTCTCTCTCTCTCTCTCTGCTTCGTGCACGTTTGATATTTCTTCGATTTTCGATTTTAGTTGAAGGAATCGTTAGAATTGGAGGTTCCTTGATTCGCACCAGTTACGATGTCGTTTATTCGTTGGTATGTTCGTTCGTACTTACCTTATATCGTAGTATATGTACATAGAAACGTAGAAGTTGGTTAGGTACGTGTATAGGTAGGATGCTCGTTCACTCGCTTTGCTGACCTATGAATGTCTACAAAATTATGGCTACAAATCACGTATAGTGTTCGTGCAACCGGCATCCACCGGTTGACGTGACGCGATTCCCTATGAGAGGAGCTGGTGTAATTGCGCTACGTGCCCTTATGTGCATCGTTGCGGGCATGAACTTACTCGCGGAAACCGGCACTACCATCTACAGACATTTCCAACCCGGTAAAATGAATGAGCAAACTGGAAGAGAGAAAGAGACGGAGAGAGAGAGAGAGAGAGAAAGAGAGAAATACGGCATTGCCAATATGCATCTACGCTTTCTTGTCAGGGTTGTTGTTGGACCGTAAACAAGATAATCGCGAGAAACGTAGCATATTCCAGCACTCATATTACTTATCATTCAACTACCACAACCGTTATCCTTACCATTATCGCTCGCTGTTACATGTTTTAGAAAATTAAAGTTACATTTCTAACTTGAAGAAATCTTAAACGCATTTCTTTTGTTAATTATTATACTTTACTTATTAACGAAAGACTGAAATTTGAATTTTTACTTGAAACTTTTTCGTTTAATTCACTACAGCATCAACGAAATGATCACTCATTCCGTTCATAACCAAATGTGGGTGTTTCAACACATGTGTATTAAAAATAGAATGAGAAGATAAGTAAAACCTTAATTAAACTGTTTTATCTGGTAACCTTAAATAATAATGATAAAAATTTAAAAGAATGTGGATAAATTGAAATAAATTTATTTATTTGCAAATAAATTTTGTAAAATTTCAGGGTCTTCGAATTTTGTTCTGGTTAATGATTGAGTTATAGTGTTGCATATAATGGAGAATAGGATATTAGGAACGTTTATTGATTATTCAATGGGGATTTATATGACCTCCCTTTTAATCCTACGACAGGTAATTCCATAAAGCAAAATGCAGTATGCACCAGAGTCGGCCATTATAAGCGCGAACGGGTACTTGTCCTTTAACTAAGCGGATGCACGTGGATTGACATTCGAGACATCGACAGTCGAGTTGACGAGATCGAGTAGAATGCGGTTGTTCCTCGTCCATCATCCAACGTGGTTACCTGTCCGCGTAGTTAACGTTAAGTGATCCATCAATTTTGTAATAATAAAAAAAAAAAAATTCATTCTCCTAGTCGTTTGATTTTACTCATAAACGTCCAATCGAAGATTGCGCTATTCAGTTTCATACGATTTATCATGATTTCTTTCGTTGAAATTAGTCTCGTTCCTATATTTTATTTTATTATTTTCATATAAATTAAAAATTGAATTTATATCAGCATGGTTTTTAATTATTTTCTTTTCGCGTCTCACGCGGCGTCGTTTAATTTGTATTTATTTTCGCTAACAATTTTATTGCTCTTTATATTTTTATATATATATATATATATATATTTTTATATCTAGCAAAAATAGGTGCTCATACACATTGTTTATCGCAGTTTACTCTAACAAAAATATGACACATATCGTAATGAAAAAAACATAAAGAATATATATTATCATCGTAGCGATATCAGCCATGACGTAAATAAATAAATTTGTTAGACGAGCTATAAAATATTGATCGAACGAACAAGAAATAAATTCAGCATGAAATTTCGTAGAGTGCACTAGAATTGCGAATGTTTGGTAATGTGTTCGAAAGAATAAGAAAATAATGAGATAAAATAATAAGTAGTAGATCGGTTTTGGTAAAGAAGAAACCATTTATTCTTTTTCGTTTTGGGGGTTTCGTATTTCGTAGTATAATAAGTACTCGACATAACCATCGATTTTCGACACGACGTTTGTACATCGATATATTTCGCATCTCCCTTTGGACCTTTTCCCTTTGTTTATCTTCCCTTTTCTTCTCTTCTCTTTACGTTCGCTCCATTACGGCCAATTGCCCGTGAACGTCCCCCTTCAAAGTGAGCATCGAGGCGAGTATATTTATTCAAACCGCAATGCACTAGTCTCTATCCTTTTTATCGCCTATCGTAAAGCTTACTTTCTTGTGTGTGACGTATATTTTTCTAAAGAATCGACACACAAGATATAGATATCGATCAGGCAAACTGTTTCCCTAGATTTTGTTCCGAAACCGATCTTACTTAGGAGTGTGTTCGAAATTATATGTGCGTAAGATAGAAAGAAATTTATGTATAATTGCGTATGACAGTAAAAGAGAGACAAATAGAGAAATTGAGATTAGTATCTTTGTATGAGAACGTTTGTATGCGTGATAAAGTGTCAATGTGTTAGAGAGACAAAGATAATATTTGTGTGAGAGAGTAATATGTGTCTATAGAAGAAAGAGAGAGAAAAGAAAAGAGAGAATGGGTAAGTTTGAATGAGAATATTGAGTGATAATGTATGTGTGTGACACAGAAAAAGAGAGAGAGAGAGAAAGAGTAAGTATATGAGATGGTTTTCCACTTCTATTGAGGTTGTTTGGATATTATACGAGAAATGTTCGCCATTTGTGGAATGCATATTCAGTCGAATAATAATGCATCGCGTAAATATGCATATTTAATCGTCATTTGTTCGTATCTGTATACTTAAATACGTATTAACGACTCCCAACAGAGAGCGAAATTCGGACAAGTATCGACATATTATTTCGGAGGGTGGTCGCATCATCCAATATAGGATCCAATCACTATTATCATTTCTCTACTACCGATCGACATTTCGCGCTGTATGATATTACCGTTAATGTTATCTTCAAACAATCATAATCAACGATACGAGCTCATATCTTTTCTTCCTACGTTTTGATATGCATTGACTATACGTTCAGTCATTAAATATATATTTATATGTATACTATTGATCGAAAGTTTGAAATTGTTACGTAATTTTCACGTGTCAATGTTTTACATTTTGTATTATGGCAATTAGTTTTTCAAGTGTTTCTAATTGAGTATTTCAATATTCTTCTATGCTTCTTTTAGAAGTTGTCAAAGATATCACAGTTGAAAAATTCATTCGGAACATTGCTTTAAATTAGGTGCATAAATTATATAAGGAAATTATTATATATACATGAGAAGGTACTGAAATCTTTTAAAAATGTAATTCAATTTGTTAATATTTGATGTATCAACGATAAATTATTTCGAAATTGATCGGTGTATTCGATTATTGAAATCAGCAAATGATCTTAATACATTTTAAATTTCATAAAAATCCATTTTCTACTGCATGAACAATTACATCTGCTAAACGTAATCTTTTTCTTTGTGTATCCAAACAACCGATATCACATATATCATTTATATTCAATGATTCGTCATCTTTTATTAACGTATTCAAGTCAAGTGCTTGCGACTCAGGTAACATAGCAAAAGGTAATGCTTCTAATGCACAAACAATTCCGAAGAAAAATTGTTCTTTTACCTGAAATCAAATTATATATTATATAATTAAATATTTATTATAATTCTAAAGAAAAATGTTATGTGTTATTAGTTAATCGGTAATAACATACCTCTTTCATAAACGTTTCCCACGGATACAATTTCTTAGCATCTGAGCCAAGTAAATTAATTACATTACTTAATTTATCGTAATAAATTTTCAACATATCATCGAATCGTTCTCTAAGAGTTTTGTTCGTACAAGAATAAATAAAGTATGCTAGGTCTAGAATTGGGCTGGCACAACGTGCCAATTGAAAATCAAGTAATAGAGCTTGCTTTTTATTTCCTTCAATGCTACGTACTAAAATATTTGGAGCCCAAGAGTCTCCTTGACTTACAACTGATGTTGGAGCATCTATACGATCGCATATTTTGCAACACATTTCCACGAGTGAACCAAATTTGTAAGAATTAAAACGCTTTAACGCTTCGCTGTTTGGATATTCAGTAACTAATGCATACGTTGCTATTTTCAACAATTGTTTCTATAAAAAGTATAGATCAGAATCTATATACAAATAAAATAAATACAATTTGTTGTTGATCAAACATAAATAATTTTACTTACGTGAAATTCTTTATACCAATTCCAGTATTTTGGACTAAAATATGTCTCTCTTAAATGCGATACACACTCGTTAAATTCTTCTTTATTTTCATCTTTGTATGCAAACGAAATTGCATGGAAAGTAGCAAATGCTTCTAAAATGATAGTACATTGTTCCATATCTACGCAATCTTGGCGAGTTACAGGACCGTATCCTAAATTGCAAACATTTTCTAATATTAAATAATCATTTTCACCATCTGCTAATGATTTTAAATGACGTGGAACACTTAGAATATGAACTTGATTTTTGCTTTTAAGAAACTCTTTAAATTTTGGTATAACCTGAAAAGTATATTTCAAATGAAAAAATTCATGAAATAGTCTAAAATAATAGGTACTTGTCAGAGGAAATATTAAACGCAATTACCTTAGTATAAAATGCTATCTCATTTTGAAAGAAATCTGTACATCGATACTTTTTTCTTCTACTTAAATTTTGAGGTAGTGATTTTATCACAATATCAGTTTGTACAGGTTTGCCATTACTCATAATGCCACTCACCTTGACTTTGTTAACAATTGCTATATAACCATCACCTTTAGCACTTGCATCACTAAAATCCCAATCAATTACTTTAACATCCTTTGCATTATGTTCTGCAACAAGTATACTTTCTAATATTTCTTTAGTAAGTTTAGCACTTATTGTACTTAGTTCAACTTGGTTTCTCTTTTCACTCATTGTTGAATTTTTTTATTTATCTTTTTTATTTGAAGGGTTTACTAATATCTTTTTCGATATATTTTGCTTACTATAAAACTTACAAACTGTAGGAAAATCAAATTTTAAGAAGATACGTGATTCTACGAAAGAAATAACTTCTATACTGAATAGGAGAAATAACTCTCTGCTTAACTAATGAGATAGGTTCCCCTTCTTCAATCAACAATGTTTCCATGTGCAGCTAGCTTTCTGATTGGTCTCAATACTAATTAGAACGACGATAACAGTATCGTAAATAACATTTTTTTTCTTTTTTGAAAATTCTTCTTTATTAACTTTATACGAAAAAAACAAGATTATATTTATTGTCAACTTTACATCTAAGACAAGTATTTGTCTTATAAATAAATAGAAATTGTACGTAGATTATAATCATATAATAATTCATATATATTCAAATATTTATTATTATATAATATTTATTTATGCATTAATATAAATATCTCATAATTATCAGTAATATTGATTTTAGGTGGTTTAGGGTAATTCATTGAGAGAGGCGCTAATTTTTAATTATTTATTACATCATTAAAGCTATTTTTATTTTATGTCATATAATACGTTTCTTATCAATAGTGATAAGATATTCTTATCTGTGATATTTTACTCTCCTTTCTACGAGTCGAGTCGTTTCTCTATTATATATATATAACACCTTATCACAGTTATTCAATACTACAATAGGTGTTATTTTACCATCTCTCGGAGTTGACAACATATCTTTATATATATAATAAAAATGTATATAATAAAAACAATTTTTAATATTCCTATAAAATATGTTTAAAAAAATATTCAGATTAACAAGGAGAGATATATCAATTGTCTCAAATTTATAATAGCGATACGAAAACTCCGGTGACTCGTTGTTGTATATCATATACATAGTAGTACGTAGGTATTTACAATTAGTCACTCTGGTGAATTTGAAATCAGGTGCTAGGAGGAAAAGCAGAGGAGAACAAATGACTCCGGGCAATATGGCGAAGCATGAATCAGAAACGTTACTATCTTCGATAACTCACCCATTTCCTCCCCTCTTTCTCTCTCTCTCTCTTTTATTCACGCTAACACGCACTTTAGCATAGTGCTTGTTTTTTTTTCTTTCTTTCTTTCTTTCTTTTTCTATCCCTTCCTTCCTTTTTGATCTGTCAAGGTTCATCGTGTATCGGCAAAAGCTTTACCCAGCCCAGAAAAGGCTTATTTTGATGAATAAACGTCGTGAGAGGAGGAGGCGAGGAAGAGAGGAGACAGTATCTGATTTACTGGACCATAAATATCTCTAATCTGTACGAGACACGGGGCTACACCTCTCTCTCTCTCTCTCTCTCTCTCTCTCTCTCTCTCTCTCACTAACTCACTCACTTTTGCGCGTCCGTAGCTTCAAACGTTTTGTCTCTCTCTCTCTCTCTCTCTCTTTCTCTGAAACTCTCTTTACTGGCCTGGTTTTCCTTCCGCTTTCCATCCTTCATCCATTTACCGGCTAAAAAAGAGCACTGAATAACGAGTCAGTGAGCAGCCGCATCCAGAAATTCCTAGATTCTCTCTCTCTCTCTCTCTCTCTCTCTCTCTCTCTTTCTTTCTTTCCATCCTTATTTCTGTCTCTGCGTAGTTTTTTCTTTAACCCTTCTTACGCAAGAACTATATTTATTTCATAACAAATAAATTGTTTCATCTTAACGAAACGAGAAAAATATTCTAATTATTAATTTTCATTGTTTTTTCTTTTTTTTTTTATAATAAATATTTCTCAGTATTACACGTGAATTTTGTTTTATTTCAACGATTCATTCGTTTGAATTTATTTATTCGTCAAAAAGTCTAATCTTCTGTTGTCTGTTTGATAAACGATCTTATTAATTTTTTATTCTTTTATTTCATTTCTTTGGTATTCACGATTTGCAATAGGTTTTTCTTTTTCCTTGTATCGATCTAAATTCGAGTTAAATTTGTAATATTATATAAAATATATTTGTTATTCAGAAACTATTTTTGTCCTATCTTTTCGAAGTTTAACGTTGATATATTTTGTAAAGAAAAGTAAGGGGAATTATTCGAAATTCGTCTCTAAACGTTCGTTTTCCCTCATTCTCTTTTCTTATTCTCAGCCACATCTTTATGGACCATTTAAAATTCGTGCTCGTTCGCGAGCAGTAACGGTTGGGAAGATATCGGAGAATGAAATCGGTACTGAGATCACGAGTTCTCATTACGAAGACCGAAACTATCTTACGATCTTTCCACCTGACGCCTTTCTTCCTTGCCATTCTACTTCCCATCAAAGTCACAGATTCCTTGATTATGATAATTAGATTAGATTAAATAGATCAAATCTATTAAACTTTATAAACTGTATCGTATAAATTATCTGATATATTGGTATAGAAAATATTGTATTATAGTACCCAACTTCGATTAACAAGAAGCGTTTCGATTTATTTTAATTGACAATTTTTATTTGTCATTTATTTGATCGAATGGATTTTTTTTTTTATATATATATAAATAATATAACAGGATTGTTAATGTTAAATATTAAATATTAACAAATTTTTTAATAAAAAATATTAATATTATTTTAATATTTGGATAATAAGGATTAAAATAAGTTTCTTATATATTCTATTGTATTTAATTTCTACAATTTTATTTTATTATCTAACATGAAACGGACGAATATATAAAGAATCGATGTGAAACTTCTCCTTTTGTTTGAGTAAAGGATCTTACTATTTGCACAGTGTACATGGTACTGATGGATCCCTATAATTGTATAGAATTTTTAAAAAATTCTGTCAAATTGGCTTCCCTTTTGTAAGATTATTATTATCGAGAGTTTGTTAGAAATGCATTTTCGTAATAATTCCAATTAATTCTTCTTCATTATTGATCCTTCGTACAGTATTTCGATTTGAAGAAAAACTCTAATTTTTATTACAAATTTCATCGACTTATATTTTCATCTACTTCGTTGTACTTTGAAAACTATAGAAATTGCAAGAAGAATAGCGTAGAGGTTGCTTATTCAACTAACCAGGTTTACATTTTGGAGTAAATCTACTTACCAATCGACTTACCAATCAATTCCAAGCTTGTCACAGTATCGAACTTCAATTAAGCCCCTTTTCATGTTGAATTTAATGCCATAGACGAGATATAGAAGCACAGGCAAGGAATTTGCGATCTAACTGGAACACCACAAACATAAGATAGTCAAGCCAATTGTTGAAATACTTGTAACTGACCTCTGATTACGAACCTAGTTTCGGGTCGATTGACATTTTGCGAGTATTACGTTTAATAATTTGTTTAAAAGTTTTTTTTAAATTGATTAAAACATTGCAAATTATAATTATATCAAGAATTTTCTTCGAGATGATATTTGTCTTATAAATTTTAAATACTTCATCAAAGTTACCGGTCTTCACTAATAATCTCTATTTTTTAATTTTCAAACCGATCTCCTTATACATTTAATATATTTATAACATGGAATTATGAATTTAAAAAAGTAAATTAGAAAATTAACATTCGAAATTTAACGTAAGAGTATCATTAAGAATCTTATTTAAATTTATATCCGAGATTTATATCATACTTTTAATTACGATATATTATATTTTAGTTATATCAATTACAAAGTTATATAGTCAAGTTTATATTTAATTCAATTAACGTAATGAAATTAAAATAACTTTCAATAAGACGTAGGAACTCTCAATTAATTGGAAAATTAAATATTCAAAAATATTTCTTTTTCTTTTTACTTGTAATATCCATGATTATTTCTTTTTTCAAGAACATTTATTTCTATCGTTACACTCTTCTCAATCTTATTTCAAAACGATAGATGGAACATTGACATAATATATATATATATATATATAATACATACATATAAAAGAGAGAAAAGAAATAAGAGAATCGATGAGCGTTAAGTGTCGTCACATTTTTCTTTCGACGATCACCGTGATACAAGGTAACAGTGTCTTTTACGAAAGTCATCTCCGGAAATCGGCTTCCACCACTCCTCTTTACTTTTACCCTTTATCCGTATATACGAGGAGCCCAGCCATGGCAATCGGGAAAACCGTATTTGAAAAGAAGGGAAACTCGTTCATCGAGATGCGACAGAATGATATAAATCGAAACTCCATGATAGAAAAGAAAACATCAGATAAAGATAGAAATAGTGACAGATCAAATTAGAGTGAGAAAGAAAGAAAGAAAAAAACATAGTGAAAAAGAGAGTGAAAGAGAAAATGTGTGTGTGTGTGTGTGCGTGTGTGAGTGAGAAAATGTTTAAGAATAAGAGAATCACAGAGAGAGAGAGAGATAGTGAGAGAGACATTTTGATTGTAAGTAAGAGCAAAAGAATGGTTGTGTGAGAATGAGAAAGTGAGAGAATTTGTGTGAGAGAGAGAAAGATGGAGAGAGAGAGAAACATACATGTATGTATATCTATACAGATACATCTCGAACCTTTTTTCATTTCCTCTTCCGATGCGTATAAACAGTTTGTTTCCTGTGATCGTTCTCGTAAAGTAAACTATGTGTCTCCGGTCTTTTCCAATATTCGTCGAAACGAAAGAATGAGAAAGAGAGGACAGAGGGAGTAGGGGGGGGGGTATACAACGATCTACGATTTTGCAAAAGTCGTCATTCTTTTCTTTTTTTTTCTTCCTTCTTCTTTTCTTTTTTTTTCCCCTTCTTTATCTCTTATTTTTTTTTGTAAACGTTGTTTTCGTAGGAAACGGGACAGGATACGAGTAGTACTACTACTCTTCTTCAATCGTATTCCAAAGAAAAGATATATATATATTATACATATTTATTATAGAGATTTTGTTTTGTTGACGACGTATAACACAAACGTGACACAGTTAGAAATTATATTCTTGTTTTTAATATCACGAAACGTGGATGGTAAAATGAATTAAATTGACATCCCTTGTCATATTAAAATATAAAATAAAAGAAAGAGAATAAATTATTTAGCGAGAAATGGGGAGTATACTATAAAAAAAGAAATGGTAATGAATTTAATGGACGAGTTTGTTTGAAAGATTCGTAAAATTAATTCGTTTGTGGATTGTTCTCTTTTGTTCGAACGTAACGGAATGTACCTCTGTGAACGAAACATAGAAATGAATAGTTGAGCATTTATTGGCAATTGGTACGTTTTAAAAGGGCTTTTTTGTTTCATCCGAATCATCGATTTAGTCGCGACACGAATAACAGGTATTGTTATTTTTCGAAATAACGAAAAGGTTTCAATGTCAGTGCAGATTTTCCAAGTAAATAAATATTTTTCATTTAATCGATATTGCGCAAATTATCATAGAAAAAATAAACGTATTTAATTTTTCAATAATTCCATTACTCTTATAACACAAATATTATAATATAATTCATTTTTTTCATATATTAATAATAATTACGTAACAATTAATCATAATTTTTTTATTTCTACAATAAACCAATATTATCATTTATAATATTTATTGTGTTAATATATTTTTTATATCAACGTTATAGTAAGACCGTACATATACGTGTATATACTTTACTTGCATTTATTTGTAAGGAAAAAAAAAAAGAGGTAAGAGTAATAAGTTAGTCATTATGTAGTTTAAGCGTAATAAAGTTGGAACGAAGCACGCGTAAATAGAGGAGAAAAGCACGTTTGGACTTTCATAAAGTTGGTCAAAGGCAAATTCTTTACTTTACTTTACTCTCTCTCTCTCTCTCTCTCTCTCTCTTGTTTTTTTTTCTCTCTCTATCACTCATAAAGAAACATCAAGAACCGTTGGAGAATTTTCGTGGAAGCTTCAAACGATTCTTGCGACTTTGAAGAAAATATTTGAAAGCTTTCGTCTTGTCATTTACGACGTTATGAAATATTAGCAATGTAAACGATTTCAGAAAGAAAGATATTTCTCTCTCTCTCTATTTCTCTTTCTCTTTTATCACGTGCAATATCGCATTCCAGTGAATCGACGTGGGCAGGTTACATGAAAAAGACCGATCGTCCTCCTGTAGACTGTCCTGTCTTCGTGAACTCGTCCATTTCTGTCCAGTTCAAGCCCAAGTAGAAATCGCAGTTAGCTAGAAAAGAAACATAGGAAGTGCTACGATGACTAATCGTTTTGACTTGTCGCATGACGTCGTCCACGACACAATGGCAATTTGTTCGAATAAAAATTGCTTTTAGTTTTACGATCTTGATCCACCTCCTCCTCCTCCTCCTCTTCGTCACCGCCAATGCAAACTCTCATTTATATCCTCGATACGTTATCATCGTGTCGAGATAGTGAAGTAATAATCGATTTTATTTTAGTTTCCTTTTCCTTTTTTTCATCTTTTTCTTCTTTTTCTTCTTTTCTTATTAACTTTCTTTCATACTTTTCCCGACCTCCTTCATTGTTCGAATCTTAGACGAAGAGAAAAAGTTTTAACGATAAAGTTCACTTTTTACGTTGGTTTATTTTACCGACACCGTTGGTTATTTGTTCGACGATTTTTATTATTATTGGCTGCAATTTAGTTTTATTATATATATAATTTTTATATTATATTAAATGTAGTTAAAAATATATAAAATATTTTTTTTCTATAGAAGACGTTTTTTTTTTGAAGTTATACTTCTTTTGGCGCGTTGGGGAAAATGTAAAATGGGGAGTGATTTTGTTCCGAGCGTCTGAAAAAACGACACCATGAAGTTTGTCGGTATTTGCGACGCGCGGCAAAGCGATTTCAAGTATACGGCATGAAGTTGTCTTCTTCCCCTTTTTTTCTCAAGCGGGTCACCCATCCAAATATTAATCGTACTCAGCGCTGCTTTACTTAAATGATCGAGCGAGAACTAATGCTGTAACCGCGCCATGGCTGTTGACGCGTCAAGTAATTCGATATATCTCTCTTATATTTAGTGTGGACTGATATCTATATTATGATATTTTCTTTTTCTTTTTTTTTATTCTTTCTTATATATATATAATAATAATTATTTTTTTTAAGTTATTTTTTTCTTTGAAGTTTTTTTTGAAGTTATTTTTGAGGTTATTGAGGTTATATTCGTTTGGTACGGCAAAGAAGTATAACTTCTTACGTGCGTATTTTATTCTTTCTTATATATATATAATAATAATAATTATTTTTTTTTTTAAGTTATTTTTCTGAAGTTATTTTTGAGGTTATTGAGGTTATATTCATTTTCGTACGGCAAAGAAGTATAACTTCTTACGTGCGTACATAGATACACACACCAGTTTTTTATAAATATTTTTTTATTTACAAGGGGGTTAGGAAATTTCAGTTATTTTTTTTTCTTTTTCTTTTCATTTTTATCGTGTTCCATTATTGTGCTTAGAGCTGTCTGTCAAAAATTTTCCCTTGGATATGACAAAACTGGATAAAGAATTATTGAAAAAGTATCTTGGAGATTGACCTGAAGTTTTGAATAAAACCGACGAGAAAAGACATGACTTTTCTTGAAAATTCTCCTTCTCGTTCCCTACGTAAGATTTTTAAAATTTTATAGTATCGTATCGTTGAAAACGACATACATACCGATACTTTTACAACGGTTTCTCCATCCCATTCACCTCTTCAACCTTCTCCATCTCCCGTATTTGCTTTTCCTCCTTCTCCTCCTCTTTTTATTGAAGTGAAAATGCGGGTAACAAATGTTGTACAACGCATATAATCGTATTATTTTTAATTCATCTTATCGTGTCCGACGACGAATGAAAATATAATATTTTAATGCGAACAATTGAAAGTGTTTATTTTAAATGTTTCATATTATTCTTCTTGTAAACACAAAAAAACAATTGTATAATATACAAGATACAGTTTATATTTAAAAATAAATAAAATTTATATCGAAAATTTGAATTATAACATATTCTAAGATCTATACATATTCACGAATCAATTCAACAACTTCACATCAATTATTAATATTAAAAAAAAAAAAAAACAAAAAGAATATTAAAGCAACTAAAATCCACCAGTATTAAATTCAAACATTCGAGAAGACAATTAAAGATAAAATCACGAAGTTCGAGGAAAGATATTAAACGAAACCATCGTTTCTCTAATCGAATAGAGTTAGATAGCGCGTAAGTACGTAATATTAAACAGAAAGATAGGATAAGAAGTAAGATAGTATGTAGAAATAGTTTGTTCTTGGACAGTGGCAATGCACATTTCAGAGAAACATACATAGTTTGGTTGCGGGACCGCTTAATCGGTTCTTCCATTTACAGATGCAGCAAACCGTGCGCGAGAAGTGTCGTCGCGACGTGCTACGCGAAATCGCATTACCGTCGAGGAAGTGCTCGAATCTAGGGTGAAACTCGGTATCAAGGATTCTCTCGCTTTAGACGGAACCTTCTAGGAAGCGGAAACTCTCAACGTCTGCGGAGT
This sequence comes from Polistes fuscatus, assembly GCF_010416935.1. Lineage (NCBI taxonomy): Eukaryota > Metazoa > Arthropoda > Insecta > Hymenoptera > Vespidae > Polistes > Polistes fuscatus. The sequence goes on along the minus strand of NW_025113140.1, from coordinate 10,605,794 downwards.
TCTCCGCGAATCGCTTATATGCAAGCCTTGAAAACGTCGTTCTCTTCAGAAAGAGGAAGAGAAGGAATGAAGAGAAGGACTAGGATGAGGGTGGTAGAGAGAGAGAGAGAGTGTGAGAGAGCGAGAAAGAAGGGGGAGCGGGGGTGAAATGGAAATCAGCACACCATGATATGCATACACCCTTATAGCGAGAATATGTGAATGAGAGGGAGAGAGAAAGTAGGTGGGGTTGAAAAGTAGGCGGGGGAATCAAACACGATGATATGGATACACGCGTATAGCAAGAAGATGTGAGTGAGAGAAAGATAGAGGAGGAGGAAGCCGAGAACATTTCGTTTATATCCACATCCGAAAGGCTTTCGTTTCGTACGAAGCACTCACAGCTCTTACGTATACTCAATGTACCTGAATTCAACGTGCTTGCAGTACTTCTCGTTTTTTTTCTCTTTCTCTTTCTTTTTCTCTTGCTTACTTTTTCTTTTTTTACTTGCTTTCATTATTCTTTATTTTATTTACTTTTTTCTCGGGAGAGAAAACGTCAGACTATTTTCCTCGGTTTACTTAGACTATTCTTTCGTTAGTAAGTATTTTTTTTCATTAGAACGTTAACGTTTTTGTCAATCGTGTTCATTAACTCGAATATTTTTGTATTTTTCATCCGTCCCACGACGACGTATTTCGGTTGAAATCGCTAAAATGCCGTAAGTTCGTTGGTTTAACTTAATTTATCGATAGCTTGCTTGTTATAATTTTTCTTTTTTTTTTTCTTCTTTCGTCTTCGTCTTAGGAAAACGCGAAGATAATATATTCTTCACGTTATTAAATATTAGAATCGTCTTCAAATGATCGAACTGCTTTTAATTAGCAACAAGGAGACAATTCGATCAAGCAAACTATTAAGAAATCAATAGTTAGGTGCAAACGAGTATTCTGACTTCAGTTTGTTTTCTTCTTCTTCTTCTTCTTTTTCTTCTTAATTTTCTTCTATTTTACGATTCCGCATTTCCGTAAAGAAAATGGCTAACTTGTTTGTTCAGTTTGATTCTTTCTCTTCTTTTTCTTTCTTCCATTTTGTCATTTGATTTCATAAATTTCAATGATTTCACTCCAAATTCATTATTTACAACTCACGAATTAATTGACAAGTAATTTGTTTTCCAAACAATTTTCTTCTTTTTCGAAATGAACCCTTTTTAAATTTGTTTGTATTTTCACTGACGAACGGTTAGTTCATTTGTTCATTTTTATTTCTTTCATTCTCTCGTTCTTTCTCTATCTCTCTCTTTTTTTTTTTACTATCAAGTATGTCCTACGTTCGTTTCGCTTGATTGCTTTCAATGATATAGTGATCACACTGACAATTTACAGTTCGTAATTCAAAAATGAAAAATCACGTATGACAAATGAAAAGTCAATTGGCGAGTAATTTGATTTCTATTTTTGTTCCTCTTTCTTTTTTCGAATTTTGTTTATTCAGTTTTACTTTTCTCTGTTTCTCTCTCTCTCTCTCTCTCTCTTCATTTTGGATTATTTTTTCTTCCTTAACTATTATCAAGTACGTCCAATCCTATAATTTATTTCTCTCACAATTCATAATTCATAAATCACAAGTCAATTGATATAAAAAGAAAAATAAAAAGAAAAGAAAAAAGAAAAAAAGAAAACAAATCAATCAAAAGTATTTCTTTCTTGATATTTTTTTTGAATTCCCATCAACCCCGTCCAACCCCATTTCGTTATTCGTCTGTATTTCCGTAGGAAGACGGGGAAAGTTTGTTTGTTCAGTTCGACTATATCTTTTTCTTTCTTTTTAGATTTTCTTTTTCTTCCTTTTTACTATTATCAAGTACGTCCCACCTCGTCGTTTGGTTCGATCGTTTCCGTCGGTCGAACGATCTCGCTCTTTTCTCGAACGGGGGTCCAGTTAGGGGTAGTAGTAGTGTACCGCCCCCACGTTCGATCGGCTTTTCGTTATCCGTCGTTGTAACGAGTATTCGAACAGCCGATATCAGCTTGTATATCTGGCAAGTACTTGCACTGTATTCCACCCACCTCCACCTCTTCGTCCTCCTCTTCCTCCTCTTCAGAATCCCCTCCTGTACACTCTGAACTCTCATCCACACAACGTACTACGTATGTTCTACATATGTATACGTGTGTGTCGTTGGGAAACGAGGACAACGAGAGGACGCATAACGAGTCCATACAAAGAGATCGTAGATACCTGTTTCTCGTTTGATAGTATGTATGTATTCATCTATCTATGTATTTATGTATGTATAAATATATAAGTATTCGTGTATGTGTGTCTCCGATCTATCCCCTTCGTATTTCTCCAAGAGAGAAGCCAAAAGGGATGATGAGGGTAAAGTTACAATGGAAAGTGCCCAGGTACAATTACTTCGAGAAAATATCTCTCTATTCAGTGATCTAGACAAAAAAAAACAAAAAGAAAAAATAAAATAGGTGATTCTTTGATATCTGCTGCTGCCTTCTCGATTGCTTTCGTTTCTCTTGACCTAACCATATCTTCGATTAAGGCGACACAAATTTGATATTATCGATCCGATCGCGTTTCTATTATCAACTTATTGTTAGGATCATTGTGTTGGATTTTTTTTTATTTCAAACATTATTATCGGACTTTAATAAATATGTTTCCTCTTTCTTTGTTTTACTTGTTTCTTTTTTATCTTATCCACGAATTTTGTCCCGTTCGAGATTGTGTATATATCTTTTGGTTTAGTTTGAAATGTATTTCAATAGAGATATTAAATTAACATAATGCAAATGTATTTTTAATGACTTATAATTTTGAGTTAACGTATATAATACAAAATCGTGTCTTAAATATTGTACGTTGTGTTATTTGTTTTTTGGATAAATAATTTCAAAAGAGAAATTTGATTGATTTAAAGAATTCTTTTCTTTTTTTTTTTGTACGAAAATAATATATTGAATTTTAAACGAATAAAAAGATATTTCTATGTATAAATTTTAGGAACAAGATATTAATGTGATAATTAAGAATAATTCTTATTTGTATTTTGAACGAATAGTTTCAATCAATTTGTATTATTTTTAGATCTAATGAATGATATTCAATTTAATGTAAGGACAATAGATATAATGTTTAGTGTTTGCTTCATTTCTTGAATAATTTATCTCTCTGATTTTCTCTATTTGATATAGAGGTTATAACGATTAGTGTTGGATGATTTATCATATATTCAACTCATTGATATTGTCTTTAGAATCATGAAACATTATAAATAGAGCAATAGATGATTTAGGATAATTATTACATATCTAACGAGAAATCATACAATAGTTATCATCAACTTTAAACTGTTCAGTCAAATATTCATCAATCATAGTCATTCAACTAAACAGCAATTAATCGAGTAGAATAAATTTCATCAGATACGATAAATAATACGTGTATATTTCTAAGTATATTTTACAACACAAGTACATACACACACATACATAGATATATTCTCTCATCTATTTTTAAAAGCTTTCATTAGTACTTTATTGACATTTAATTGGTTTCTTTTCCTTATTAGGATAAAAACAGAAGAGGAAAATATTGGTTAATTTATTTTGTTTACCCTATCGGAAATTTATCGTCCATATTATGTTATATTTTTCCATGTGTAATATGTGTTTTTGTATTTTCATTTTTCTTCACAATTTTCATTCGTTAACTCAGATTGACGTCATATCATAATATTTAATAACAAAAGAAAGTTTTTATCATCTGAGAACGTGTTAAATCAACATTTTATCGATTCATTTTATATTTCTGTATATGCATTATCAAATCTGACTGTTATATAATATTTAACGATAATCAATATGAACTTAGAATAATATCATTCTGATGTTATTTTCTATACATATAATATGTCGATATAAATAAATTAATAATCATTATATATATTAATTTTGACTAAAATGGAGGATCAAATATACATATGTAATAGATAACTGAATGATAATGATGAATCAACATATATAACAGAATAATAATTAAATTCATTCAAATTTTGTGATGAAATAGCGTGTTTAGTATTAGACAAGTGACATTTTGAAGAACGGCTTGAAATTGTATGGATGTTTATTATATAATTAAACGCAATTGAGAAATTCTATTTACCATTAATCTAACTCTTGACAGAATGTCGGGAAATATTAATAAACCCCTAATACTAAAACTGAGATATAAGAAAAGAAAGAAAAATATCATTTTATTTTATGTCATAAATAATATGAAGTATATATAAATATATTTCCGAGGAATGAAAAGAAACATTTATTTTTGTCTGCCGATCGTTTAACGTCAATAAAGAATATTTTTTCTTTTCATTAATAACAAAAAAACAATCTAAAATCCAGAATTCGAAATTTCAATTCCTATTGTGTCGTATCAAATTTATTAACCCCCCAAACAAAAACAAATAATTAAATAAAAATTAGAATAAATTAAATATCAAATAAAACATTTTTAAATTATTTAAAACATTAGATAGATAATTGTTTATAATGTAATATAATTCGTTACAAAAATTTTGTTCTCTATCTTATATTTATTATCTAATCAGAAGAATAAAGGTGAAAAAGGGGGGAAGGCGGCAAGATAAAGGACGTTTTCCCTTTGTAACATCGAACCCTGTTAATTCTAGGATAAGATTAAAGGTAGTTCCAGAGAAGGCGAGCTTTTGCGTTGATCGCACGTGTTCAGTAACTTGGATTGATCGATATTGGTTGCCGCTTAACGGGGATAACGCGTCACTAGTACAGTCCTAGTACACGTACAGTTAGGTGAGTCCAATCGCACGAACTAGAAGCTGTTCCGACGTGTAATATGTTCAATCGTGTGCGTGTATTAACGAGGTTCATCTATCTAACACTACATGCTGAAGAACACATATCTTAAATCTTAAATAAAATTAATATTTTTTCAAATGCGTTTTGGTTGGGTTGCAAATACATATTCGCCTAATTTTTGTCTACTTTTCTTTTCTTTTTTGGACAAAAAGAAATTGGACGAGTATTTTTTGTTTTTATGCGTTATATTATTTGTTACAATTTGTTAGAATATATTTTAACGAAACGAGTTTGAAAAGAGTGAAAAATGTAATGAATCCACCCTTTGTCATTAATTGTGTTTTCGATTTGTCTTGTTTCTCTTCCAATTTTATTTTTTCTTCTTTTGGCATTCGTTAGTTGATTTTCAGTTCAATTACATTTCGTTTAATACGAGAAAGATCATTGGAAATTCGCAATACTTTCATTCAAGGGTCAATCGGTAAGCAACGTCCAGAGAACAATATGGCGGACATTACCGAAACGGTAATAGTTACTGCATCCGTTAACACATCGACGTTGAACCGTTCACTAACGTTGCTTCTGCTACATTACCACGAGAAACCGCAGAAACGAGAATCAGCCTGCCGAGGATTAACATTTCCATGGTTGTTAAGAACATCCACTGCAGTTTGGTGTCTTCTCATTATGAACACCTTTACAGATCAATTGTTATGGGTTTTGCTTTACTCGAATTATGATTTCACGCGTTTACTTCATCCTCTTTTAAACTTCATACCAATAAATTTATTGCCCATGTGATTTGATTACTTGATATTTTCAATTATTTTTGCGTGAGGTGAATGAATTAGAAATCATTTTTGGTTTATTTTACTGATTGATTCGTAAATTAAAATGACTCATACTAAAACTTATTTATAGTTTTATTAATAATAAATATATTTATATAAGATTCTCATTTATAAATCAACCCAATAATTCTTGGTGGTAGCTGTTTAATGGCTATCTATATTTAGAAATAAAAGTTATCATATACCCATCAAAGAATTATATTGTTGGATTGACAAGTTTTTAGTCTCAACAAAAATAACATTTTATTTTTATTGAAATACACGTTAATTTGTTTGAAACAAATTATTTCAATGTTGGGCTCAAAACTTGTTAACCAACTTACGTGGATATTAATTATTGCAGTATGCACTTTGTATCAAAATGCAACTTTACCCCTATTATAAATATTAACAACTTATTTAAAATATTGACAAATTGACAATTATATTAGAACAAATATATATATATATATTCTCCGTTTATTGTTGAGAAATTTGTGAAATGTTTTTTATTAAATAGAAAAACAATAGGAACATTTGTAGATGCAAGTCAATTATCATAATGTTTTCTCGCTCGAGTAGATCAGACTTGTTTCCATTGTAAATTTTCTTTCTTTATTTAGTCAGAACATTGACGTAAGTTGTTTTTGCGTGATCATCGTCGTTCCGGCGTTTTCCCTTCGAACGAGCTCGATCGTTCTACCGCATCTCACCGTTCCCTGCTGGACGAGATCATTTTGCGTGCTCATCTCGCGTGACCTTTACGATAACTACGCTTGGCTTTGCGCAAAAGGGAATTCCATTGGGTTCAAACGTATTTCCTAATCACGATACTACGCGAAAACGTTACCCACATACGTTCCTTTTATTCTTAAAAAACGCTCGATTGCAATTTTTTTTATTTTAAACATTATTCGCAAATACATAATTTAACATTAGATCGGTAACTTAGGAGTGAACAAAATTTGTCTAGAAAAATTTAAATTATTGCAATCGGTTAGGCGAAGGATGAGAGCAAATGATCAAGGAAAATGAAATAAATCGAATGCAATCGGATATAAATAGGAAAAAAAAGGTGTTTAGAAGGAAAAGAAATTACGAGAACGAGTGGAATACTGATATCTACCTATTTAGGTACTCGATTATTGGATCTGATATGATTTGACGGTAATAGCGAATAAATGTTTGTATTGTCAGTGCAATGAGAAGGAAAGAGAGAAAGGAATATTAATTATTCATAGACGAAATGATCTAGAAAAATACGAGGATTGATGAAGAGGACAAATGAAAGAGAGAGAGGGAGAGAGAGAGAGAGAATGAAAATGAAAATGAGAATGAGAATGAGAATGTGAGTGTAAATTAGAGAAAAAGAGAGAGAAAGGGATAGCTCGTTAGTACGTGCTGAGTTCAAAACGTAAAGCTCGTACGTTTCCCGTTTAATGAAAATGTGTTTGCATGCACGTCTAGTATACAATTGCGTGTATGTGTGTATATATGCTTATTTGTGTATTTATGTGTGAATCTTCATGCGCGACATACATAAACGAGCGGGTAGTCTTGGTCATCACGACGCGATGCTGAGTTTTAGCATGTTGAGGAAAAATGAAAATTTATCGTACCGTCACGTAATCCGGTATTCGTACGTGGAATTACGTCTCATTAGATAAGTTTGCGTATAAAAAAGAGAAAGTATTGTGCGGGAGATCGCCAGTTCGTTTCGAAAATGCTAAGCTTGCTTACTCGTAAGTCCTTTACTTTTTTTTATTTTTTGCCCTTTGTACAAATAGGTGATTGTGTGTGTGTGTGTGTGTGTGTGTGTTAGTGTGAAAGTTTGTTTTAATCTTTTTTTTATTCAACTTATTTCTCAGTCAAAAGAGAACTTTGAGATTTAGTCTGTTGGTTTCTTTCCCTTTTTATTCCTTTTTACTTCTCTCTCTCTCTCTCTCTCTCTTTTTCTCTTGTCCATCTCTTATTTGAACTCTCGTACTTTACCTCTACTATTTATTTTTGACATTTGAAAATTAAAGGAGTTTGTTCTGTTTATTACCTCTTTTTCTTCTTCTTCTTCTTCTTTATCTCTATGTACCTTTTGATAGGAACTTTTAAGGAACCAGCAGAGAATATAAATATAAAAATATTCTACTTGATTTGATTGATTTCTTTTCTCATGATTATTTGGTTGATTATTTAAATATATAATAAAAATCTATAACTAAATAATAAATCAATTTAAAATTGGTAACATCAGTTCAATTTAATGTCTGATCATATACGAGTATTTCGTACTACTTACAGCTGTCTGATCATATACGAATAATTCATACTACTTAAAACTGTCTGACTATAAACGGAGACCAAAATCCTATTACATAAATTGAATGAATTACATGAATACTTTGAACGATTACAAATTAAAGGACAAATTTCAATCATTTTCTTATTATATACCAATCGTTAATTAAAACAAAAAGAAATGTAAAAAATTACGACAATTAATAAACTTCGTTATTATATTATATATTCGGTATACAGTCACGTAGCAGCAGCAGCAGCAGCAATAGCAGCAGCATGGTAAAGTAACCGCAACAAATGCTAGTAGAAATTTTGAACAACGTAGAAACGAATATATTGACGTGGTGACCAGGTAGCTGATAAAGTTCCTCGGTTAGGTTCAGTTCAAACGAATTCGTACGAATCGGTTGTTTCGAGATATCGTTCCCTTGTATCGTCCTGAACGAAGAGTGCGATAGTTAGGAGTGGGAGGAGGAAGAGGTGGTGGAAGAGGTATAGTTGGAGAATCAGTAGGATGAGAGGAGTCCGAGCAATGGCATGTACTTTATGGTTGTGTAGAACACGCTACGGTTACGTTGTAACGTACTTGTTCGTCGCGCTTGTTACCGATAACTAATGTCGCACCCGCCCATTCGATAGTCCTGCACTCGATCGATCGATTGAACAAAAGACAGAGAGAGAGAGAGAGAGAGAGAGAAAAGGAAAGGGAGAGGGAGAGAGAGAGAGAGAATCCGTTTGGAGTTAGCATGGAAAGAGAAAGAGATCGATCGGCAGAGCAAATTACGACGCGTGGAACGTTGAAACCGTTGTGTTACAGAAGGGTGGATACCGAAGAGAGAAAGGAAAGGGAGGGTTGTGGGTACTACCAGCGGGTGGTCACGTCAATTCCGTGCTTTCTGTCACAGGATCGTTCGGAAAATGGACAAAGCACGATGCAACCCTCGAAACATTAACGCTTTGTTCTACATCGGGACGATTTTCTACGAATTTTTCTTCCTTTTTTTTCTTTTTTTTTTATTTGCTTTCTCCTTTGCCTTTTCTCTCTCTTTCTCTTTTTATGCTTTTTTCTTTCAATTCTTTTTTTAGATTGATCGAACCCAGCGTTACTTCGTCGAGGAGGTAATTCTTTTGTGATAGTTGTATGGATTTAAAGTAGTATACTACATCGAGGGAAAGTAAGAGAAGAGTAATCTTTTTTTTTTTTGATAGGATAAACCAGACTTCGTTCTCGAATATTAATTATTCTTTTTTTTAGTATTGGAGAATTTTTTCTTCAATATTTAATTCGCTATAAAATGTTTCTTTTTGTTCTTTTTTTTTTTCTCATGATCGATATAATATATCGAATAATAAATTCTGTGTGTTTTTTCGTGTGTGTTTGTATTATGTAATATGTAAGTACATATGTATGTACGTATTTGTATAATTCTAAAGTATAGATTGAGATTTGGCTTATGCATTAGAAACGAAGGTAGTACTTGCTTGACATCAATCGAATAAATTCTCATGAATACAAATGCATAAATGTATATACGTGACTAACTAAATTACACATTTTATCGAATTTTCACGTGCACTGTCCAATGTGACCTGATTATGATTGAAACAAAAGGCGGATAATTAAAGTCAATTTATTTGTCGGAGATATTTATCGTAATGATCAAACCCCCTTTCCCTTTCTCCCTTCTTCTTTTTTCTTTTAACCATTGTCGAGAATGCGTATGCAGTTTTTCAAATTTCGTATCTATAAGAAAAAAAAAACTGTATTGCATTTTTTCTGACCTATTATTTTTATAAGTGATATTTTTCCCGATACACTCTGTGTGTTTGGTTTTAACGAAATTATAAAATTTTATAAAAATAAGGAAATAAATATTTTCTTATCGTTGATTATTTTGGGGGAATTTTTGATTGTTGTTTTTTTTTTTTTTCATTTTTTTACGATACTGCACCGTTAAGTTTCACGTAGAACAAAACTTTAGTTATGCTTGTTCGTGAAATGTCATTTTATCGGTTGTTAGTTGGGAAAAAGAGAAAGAGAAAGAGAGAAAGTGAAAGAGCTAACGTTCGTGTTTTATGGTCGTGAGTTATTACCCTTCTGGTAAGAGAATTTAGAGCTCCGCTCGTACTTCTTTCTCTCTCATTCTCTCCCATGTGTAGTTGTTTTTTTTTTCTCCTTTTTTTTTAACTATAAGCTGTTATTACACTTCGATAAACTGGCAAAGCGACGTTTTATCGTTTGTAATTAAATTTTTCTTTCTCTCTTCCACCCCGATTGTCGGGATCGAATGATCACAAGAATTTGTGGATATTATTTTATAGAACGTTAAGACAATAACGATTCTTTTGTTAAATGTTGTAAAAACCAATTTTTCCTCATAAAAATCTGTTAATATATATTTTACGTACTCACAATTATTGCAGATTATAATACAATATTATTTGTTTATATTGAATATATATATCTCAAATAGAAACAAAAAAAATAATAATAAAATCTTCTCGTATATTAATTAACAAATAACAATATATATATAATAATAATAATATAGTAAATAAAATTTCAATATTATTTGATTTCTATGTTACACGTCGCTGTGGAAAAAATTAAATCAACGAAATTTCGTTGTACAAATTGAACGATAGGGGTAACAATAATTAATAAATAAGTAAGTAATCGCATATATCGAAGCTCGATACAAATTTGTAATGAAAATTCATAGGTGAGGGCAATAAATCAATTATACAGGCCTAGTTTGAAGGCTGAATATCGATTGATTTTCAGAAAAGGGATCATTTTCGTGATTATGGCTTTGTTCGATGTCTGCTCAATAAGCTTGAGCGAATTCAACGGTAGGAATACTATTAGCCTTGGGCTTTTCAGTTGGAAGTTATTAATCGGGTCGGTTGTACGGACTTGTATGTAATGCATATCGTATGGAGAATCGCATACGAGGAATTAGAGGATTTCTTTCTTTTTCTGAGTAATGAAAAAGGAATTTTGGAAAGGATTTCTCTTAGTCAATCGATAAACCGCAATGATTCTTTCCTATCTAGAATATTATGAAGGTAGATACTATGCTTTTTAAAGGAAACTTTCATCTCATTTTTTGTTTGCTTTGACGTCGTAACGTTAATAAGATCAATCCGATTGTTTGGAAACGTTGGATTAAAGTTGATTGAAATAAACGAACGAAGAAAAAAAAAAGAGAGAGAGATATAGAAAATATAACAGTATTACAAACAAAATGTAAGAGTATTGTAATCGAATTGTCGCTGATAATGATCTCTGGTAAATAAAAGGAAAGTAAAGGGGTAAAAAAAAGAAAAAAAGCGAATTTTGTTAGAAGAACCGCCAACAGAGAAATGTGTTCAACACCTGGCATTGCGAGGGTAGAAAAATCTGTCAAAAGAAATAAATTTATAGCGTCGTAGAGACGGCGTTCGCGTCAGTAACAGGCATAACCCATCGTTCATTGTTTATTCGTGTGAGCAAATCCTGTTGTCAGGTGAACAGGACTGGCTGGGTAATCCTTCGTAACGATGTTACGTGGTCAGCTTGCTATTATTTTTTTTTTTCCTATCCTACCTCCCTTTTATTTTTTTTATTTTTTTTTGTTAACTCTTTTGCCGTTGTTATTGTTATTTTGTTGTTTCATATTTATTTTGTTCCATTCGCGTAGTCATTCTTTTATCTGTTTTTTTTTTGTACGTTCAACAAGAACGCCTCCATTCTTCGTCGACGAGACCGGTAAAATGTTCGGAAAGGGCCCTGGGATGATTCAGAGTGACAAGGTAAAACAGAGAGAAAGAGAGAAGTGGTTTCGGTACAACCACCACAAACTCGTTACGAAGCACCTGTACGAGACAGTAGGATTATTCGAAAGTTTTCTGTGCAAAGACACTGCTGATGAGAATACAAGAGAGAGAGAAAGACGGGAGAGTTAGAAGGGTGTAAAACAAGTTTGCCCCCTAGTTTTGTCATTTGTTTCTTTTTGGAATTATTCTTTCGTTCTTGTTGAACGAAAAAATAGATAGATAAGGGGGAGGGGGAAGAAAGAAGATAAAAACAAGAAGGGAGGAGGGAAAGTACCATCGAAAAGTTGGAGGTTAAAGGTTGCTGGGGTTAGATCGAATCCGATGATAGGATTCGTTAGAGAATCTAAACGCTTTCAGCAAAGCGAGATGCTGGACGAGAGGGTTGGATGATAGGAGGGTTGGATGAGAAAGGCCAAGGGGAGAAGAAAATGGGGGAGAACTCCGCGTTCTTGCCCGAACTTCCGTTCAAATCGAATCACGCGGAATTTCGTGGTAACAATCTTCTATTTGAGTTGGTCCGGCCAACTGATTTCATACCGTTCGTCCTTCTCGTTGCCAGAGCTACGGAAACGTCAGGTTTACTTCGATAAATTCGATAAATTCAAGCTTGCCAATAAAGAAATGTATGATAAATGGATTTCATTTGTTTTTTCTTATATTATCAAACCTATTCTAGATACAATATACATATGTATATATATGAGCCGTTTATTTTGAAAGTGGCCTAACTCCATTTGTCAATTATTTCCGGTTACCCACGGTAACATGTACAGCTTCAAATTATCTATCAATAAAGCATTTAAGATTTCTTATATTCCGAGTAAATACGGTAATTCTGGACACATAAGTTTTCAGAGTTAATTGAATTACTGAACCGTTTATTTTGAAAGTGGCCTAACTCCATTAGGAGTAGAGATTTTGGTGTGGTAGAAATGGCATTAAATAAAAATAATTTACTGTTTGTCCCCCGAGATTATTACAATATTATCAAAAAGTGTCGGAAAGGTAATAACTTTATTGTACATGAAATGAGACAAGAAGATTTTGTATGAACAAAATTATTATTATTATTTTTTTGTTTGTTTGTTCGAAACGATGATCGGAATGATTTCGAGAAAAAACATTAGTCACGATTGTAAGAGAAAATTATGATGAAAATCGTTTTACATTGACTTTAGTGAATATTTTGAATAGAATACAATTAAAGTAACGATAAAGGTAAAACTGATATCATAACAATCGCTGTATTATTCCATTGTAAAAGGAAGAATTGAAAGAGAGGAAAAATCTCTGTAAATTTTTTTGTATTTATTTTTCCTTTCAACATCGATTTTCTTTGAGACGTACTCGTTTAACTGTTCCTGACAATGCCTTTCGTGTTTCCTACGAAGCCTTTCTCCTACGATCGTCTGTCTTCGACAACGCCGCGCGAGTTTCTAACTTGGATTTATTATTCTTGGTTTTCCTTCGTTTAGGAGTCGTCATCGAGAAGTAGTTTTAAACTGCAAAGGAACCTTTTTATTTCTCTGTTTTTTCTTTTTTTTCAATTCTTATCTCTTCTTCTTTCTTTCTTTCTTTCTCTTGAGTATTGCTTGTTTAATCCTATGAAAAATTAATAGGATAACTTTTTCTAGGACACTCGTTGAAAGCACATCCCATTGATCTCTGTCCGATGACACTTTTTCACTTTCTCTTTTTCTTTTTCTTTTTCTATTAGTTTTTTTTCTCTCTAGTTTATCTTGAATTCGTTTTAAATCGAACATAGGAGCAAAAGTTGCGATAACATTGGTGAAATTTCAAATCTGTTGGAAATAGATGTTACCATATGCCATCATAGTATTTACGTCTGATTATTTAAACACGTTTCCTGCATGTTTCAGGTCTTACACACTCTGAACTTTCTGTTAATGCGATTTGAAATTTTCCCTATTTATATTTAATTACTTGCGGGACTATGGGGATGGGGATGGGGATGGGGGAGGAAGAGGAGGAGGAGAAGGAGAACGTTTCGCGTGTACAACTCATGTGGTTTTAATGAAAAGTCACATCGGAAATCGATTCAACCGGCATCGGGGATTTTAAGTTTTCATTAATTATTCATACGCGTATTTATTACTCGTTATATTTGATCATCTATGGAAAACAATGTTAATATATATATATATATATTTATATATATATATACATATATTCTTTCTTTAATATTACAGAAGCAGGAACGCGGAACGTGTAGCAACTTTGAAACTAGAAATGAGTTGAGAATCGGCTACGATGTTGAGTCGTTTGTCGGCCGTGGTGGCCTCCATTTTGGTTCACCAGGTACACTTTCTGTGCACCGCAAATTCACAAGGTAAGAATTTTATACTCAACCTTTTTTTTCCTTTTTTATCCTCATCGACAATTTTTATCCTCTTTCGTCGCGTATTATAATAAATAAAAAATTACGCGTACCTACATTGCACATAAATTTGTGAACTTACGAGTGAAATAAGCTTACATTTTATATTTTATCAGGGGTTAAAACCCCTTTAAGGATCGAATTAGTTTACAAACGGGAATTTCAATGAACGTCACGAGAATAATACGTTAAGTTTCGGTTAAGAAGTTTTTTTTTTCTTTGCTATATAAGATGAAAAAAAAAAGAATAGAAAAAACGGGTAATAAAAAATATTTCATTGCGATGGAAAATGGTTGGGAAAGGGGGAAGATTATAGGTGCTGAATAATGAGCCACAGATACTGAATGCCTTTCGCTCGAGGCTGCAGACATTGTCCTATAATTTTCCAATTAAGGCATTGGATTCCCATAAATTTTAGGACCTTCGACAGAAACCATAAATTCAATGTCGAGCGACAAGTCGTGTGCGGTGGGTCTAATCGTACTTTTAGACTCCAGACGGTCCTTACATTACGAAGGGGAACGATGAAATCGAGACTACTGAGAAAAAGAGAGAGAGAGAAAGAGAAATAAAAAGAAAAAAGAAAATGATAGTAAAAGAAGGAAGAAGGTGGACGATGAATATCGATTAACGGATCCTTTCGAGACGGCGTAAAAATCTATTCTCCCATTTTTCCAAAGTAGAAGAAAAACAATTAATGCGTCAAAACAAATGCCCCTAATTTTTTTTTTTTTCTAGAAAAATATCCGATCGATCGACTAAATTTCGTTCAAAAGATACTAATCAATTTCGAAGTCGCGTTTTTATCCTATTAATTTTTCCGTTTCTTCGGATTTTCTCTTCTGTTTTTTTTTTATTTTATTTTTATTTCTTAACAAACAACTCTCTAAAAGTGAGAGGGAGGAGTTCTTTTAATTTAATCGATTTAATTTACAAATTTTGTACACGAATAAACGTTATTGTCGATAATTATTAATTAACGCAAACAAAAATTTTTTGTTTGTTTGAAAATAATATGTAACTCTTTAAATTACAAATGATTACGAGTAATTTAATAACAAAAAAAGTAAGTAAATCATTAGAAAAAAAAGAATAATAAAATTGTATATAGGTTATAGAGGAATATACCGGATATCGCGTGAAATGTTTAAACATTATTTGTTTTTTGAAACTTAATCGAAACGGTTGACACCTTTCAAAACATAATAAATATCTCGTGGATGTTTTAAAAAGACGTATTTCGAAATCCTAACCGGTAACACCGGATTTATCCTTCATGGTTTTGAGATTATGTGCTTCGTCTTTTCAAACGGATATTTGAAGTCCGTTCGGTTTCTATCCTTTTTCTCGTGAGTGGTTGGTTCTCTCTTTGCTAACGGTAGAAAATTCAGCTCGTGAGATTGGTCCTGCTAGAAAGAACGTGGGGTTCCTCTCACTCAGTTGATAAATTTTCTCGAGGATTATCCTGTCGGTTCTTTAGAAAATACCGGGGGACCTACCTATCTGAAGTGACTTCGAATGAGTGAAAGAAGAGAGAAAGAATGGGATAGATAAAGATATAGATAAAAAAAAGAAAACATATATCTATATATAGATAGATAGATAAAAGTAAAGAATAGGTTTCGCATTAGTAACAAAATCGCCGATCGTCTTAAATTCGATGAAAAATAATTCTCAGACGTTAGTCGTAACTCTTTCCTTCTCTTTCTCTCTCTCTCTCTCTTTCAAAGAAGAGCTGACAGCGATTGCAAGCTTCGAAGATGAGAAAGAACAGAGTAGTATCTACTATCTTTATTCGCGAGAGAAACCGCGAGTCACCGAATTTGATCGAAAGATATTGCACTTCTTTCTTTATCTGTGTGTGTGTGTGTGTGTGTGTTCTTCAAATTCTCTAGCTGTTCTTCTTCTTCATTTTTCTTCTTCTTTATTTTCTCTATTCACTTTTTCTCTCACTCAAACCATCCCCAAAGATTCTACCTCTATAAGAGAAATGAAATTGCTCTCTCTCTCTTTCTATTTTTTTTTCTTTTTCTTCTTCCAGCATTTGAATCAAAGAACTTCTCGCAAAAAAGTGACTTTATTACTTCTTTTTCTTCTTCTTCTTCTTCTTCTTGGATCATTCCAATTCTTTTTCACGATGTGTTTGTGTGTGCTAAGGCATGTAAAATGTATTTTAAGCGTTCCCAAGTATGCACATCTTGTTCAAAAGAAAGAAGGTAGTAGAAAAGATTCGATTTTATTTATTACGATCTTATGATATTTTTTTTAAATGTTGAAATTACCATATTCGTATTTTCAATATTTTGTTCAAATTTATACGTTATTTATAATAGAAATGAACGTAATATATAATCGTATTTTAATTAAATTCGCGATGTATTCATTGGCGGTATTGAATTTGTTCAATTTGTTCAATTTGTATATTAATTTGTATTTTATTGTAGAATTAATCTTTCTTGATAATGATAATTATAAATAATATATAAAAAGAAAAAGCAACATTATATAATAATACAATTGAAAACAATAATTATTCTCGATACTATTGTAATAATAAATCTCTTTTAAAAATCTAAAGAGAGAATAACGAGTATAAATAAAATATACTATTAAAAATAAAAATAAGAAAAATAATTCAATTCAACAGTTTTCAACGACGATAATTACACCGTAATGGAATATAAAAAGACAACAACAATAAAAATAACTATTCAACGCTAACGATACTTATATAATACGGTCTTCTTTTTTGTACAAGAATATCGAGCAAAACTATAGAATGATATTTAAAAAAAAAAAAGAAAAAGAAAACAGGAGTACTTATTGTTAAATAAATAAAAAAAAAAAAGAAAAATAGAATAAAAAAGAAACCAATGAGATATCACCTCGTCAGCAGGAAATCAATGCTTATCTCGAGCCATTATTATCCGTAATTAGTAAAACTGTTCTATCGTGTGTTCGTTGCTATGGGAACGTATGACGCATAACAAGGAATTGATGCTTGGTTGTGGGACCACATACGTACTCGACATCTCCATGGTAAAAGCGAGATGCGAAAAGCTCTCGATTGCGAAACACGTGAAGAGAATCGAATTAACAGGGCTACCACGTTCGCTATTCAAACTGCATGTTGCCTAAAGGGGATCATAAAATAAAACAACGCATTTAGTCTTAAGACCAATTCTTTGTTTTCTATTGGATGTATCGTTTTAATCGAACATTTATTATTATATTTCTTCATAATTTCATTGATTTAGTTTAATAAGAAATGAAATTCTATTTTATCATTGTTCTGTTAATAATTGAAGAAAAATAATCTAAAATTAGGGAAAACTTTGAACGAAAGATATTAGATAGAATTTATTGATTGAAATATATTTTGGTCAAGATTGTGTTCATAGGGTTGCGTAAATAAGGAAATCATGCTTCTTGTTCATTACTTATGATCACATTCGCGTATTCACTTATTATACATTTTATTATTGGTCTCGTTTCATTACTTTTACTTAACAAATTTTATTCGCTTGTTGATATTTAATATTACACTTGTATTTAATAAAACCGATTCGCTTTATTTCTTATGTCGAAAGTTGAAATTATTACCAATTTCGGTTGGAAATAACTTCGTCAATTACAAAGTGAACAATGAGTAAGCAGATTGCGAGTTTCTTCATATTTCGAATTAGCTTTCAAACGTGTCATTTGTGAGAATGAAACGACAAAAACCAATTTATTGTGTGAACCCACACAATAAATAGTAGCATTAACAGAATGATTTAACAAATAGTTATTAGTCGCAAGCATCATAGTTTTAACTCGAAAAACCATTACATTATTATCAAACAATTTTTTTGTAAAATTACTTTATCAATAAATTTGATTGTTATCGTAAAATATCGCGTCACCTCATTATACTCTGCATTGATTCAACCGGCACACTGGTATTAGCGTTGCACAAAAATTGAGGTCATGCAATTGATACTTTTTATGAAGAGTAAAAAGAAAGGTATTCTTTTTTTGTAGTCCCGTTATTTGAATTTATACATTGAAAAAAGGAAATATTATTTTCTTTGATCGAAAATAGAAGTGGTATTTAAATGAAAAAAAATGAAAAATAAAAAATAAATATAGAACGAATATCGAATCGATTGGAAACGACAAATAATGAAAGTCAGATGAAAGAGAAAAAGATAGAAAGAGTGAGAGAGAGAGAGAGAGAGAGAGATAGAAAAAGGGAAAATTCATTTTCCATAAAACGAAATGTAGTTCCTGATAGATTTTGGTTGTAGTATACAATCGATTTACCTATGTACTTACTTACTTACCTATATAGTCACGTTGTAGATGTATATATGTGTGCCATTAAGAAGTATACAAAGTCATTTTAAACGATTGCAGGCGTGAAGCCAGTTCCCGGACTGGAAAACCTGCCGAGGTCGTTCTGGCGTGAGCTCAGTTCACCCTTTACCGAGGTAAGTTTTGCGCACGGTTAAACTCGGAACGTGAAGTTGCCTTTCGAAATCGGGATGCCGATCTAAATTCGTTTCTCTCGTTTTCGACCTTTCAAAGAGCAACGTTTCTATACGCGTCTGTGGTTTTCGAAGGAGCGTTGACGTCATTTTGGTATGCGTTTCACTCCTCGTTTCGTGCCACCAACTCCATTTCGAGTATCCATTTTGCGTAGAGATGCATGTCTCTCTGTGTGCGCGTGTGTGTGTGTATTATATATAGTATAATACGTCCATGCATTTACGCAATAAGTGTATATATATATTTTATATAATATCGTATTTCAAATCTTTTTTTTTTTTTCACTTTTAACTCGGTTATATCATCACATTTTTGGTCCCCTTTCACGTTTATTAATTTATTCTTCAAATGTTATTTAAATAAATTGATATAATCGTCAATTAAATTCTATTCCTATTTTTGTATTTTGTTTATTTTGTTTATTTTCTTTTTTTTTTTTCATATTAGAAATCGGTGAAAAAATAATAATAAAAATTAATTACACCTTTTTTTTGTCTTAGTAATTATTAGATATAGAAATAAAGAAAATTTTCTTTTCAACGACAACGGCAAAGTATTTACGATGAATTTAATGAAAATAAACACGTGACAGGTTTTAAGCTTTAACAAAGTTTCATAAGAATAAACGACAAAAAATATAAGTTAGAACCTATCATTTAATTTTTCTAATTTTGTTAACTCGTTAAAATGTCCTTATTTACGGTTCTTATGTTCATCTAATGATTTTTATCTCGACTGCTAATTATCTACAAACTCGTGAGACGTCATAGTTATAGTCGTGAGAAAAGAAAAACTAGTTCCAATTTGTACGTCTCCTCGAATTGATTAAACTCGAAAGGTTTTAATCTACCTTCGTAAAACTTCATGTCAGTCCCGTTATATTTGACGTTTTTGAAGATCCTTTTTTTACGACATCACGTCCACGTGACCGCGATGCGTTTCAGTATATCGTTTGTAACATCCAACGAATCTCTCCTTCCACCTTCAACCACCTCCTCCTTCCCACTTCAGCACACTCATTTTTGCTCGTTTTCCTCGTTTCTCCATCACACTTTTACATTCACCGGTGTCGTAAAGTTTTTCCTTCACCGATATAATCTATCTTTCGCTTCGTAGTTATCATGATCAAAAAGAAACGTCAAAGTTCTATTAAAAAACTATCTCGCATGAAAATCTTTACACTAAGGCAAGCACTTATTTTGCATCTTATTCATCTTATTATTATTATTATTATTATTATTATTATTATTATTATTATTCTTTTTGTTTCCTTTCGTAATATATTTTTTTATTTTCTTTTTCTATTTTTCCCTTTATAAAACATAAAAGTGCTATCGAATAACAACATCTCGCATAAAAATCTTTTCTAAAGCTTTCATTTTACATCTTATTCTTATTTTTTATTAACCCCTTTCTATATAAATGTATTTTTTTCTTTTTATTTATTACATAAAACCATTCTCTTCGTCGTTTCTTTTTTTCTTCTTTTTAATTGTAAACATTTGCATGTTATATTATTTTCTTGTTTTTCTTTTTAAAACAAAAAAATACATAAGAGAACGCTATCAAACAATCGTCTCGCATGAAAATCTTTGCAAAGAACAACCTTTCATTTTGCATCTTATTATTTTGCTTGCAGGGTTTTATATATTTTTTTATGTTTTCCTCTATGTTATTATACAGATCCCTTATTTTAAATGTTAAGATTTTTTTCTATTATATTTTTTTTCTCATAATAGGCATCGTACAATTACCCCCATCCCCCACTCCCCTTTTCTGATGATATTTTAACTCGCGCCTACCACGAGCAAGCTTTTATACGTCACGCCTAATAAGGGACCGAATTTGAAATTCGTTGGAGGTTGATTCGTCGATAATGCAATACAAATAATAAGATAAATGCATAATGATAAATTTGCCCTACCGCTACGAATTTATTGAAAATATATTGTGAATGTAATTTCGCATCGAGTTTAAAGTTCGCCGACCTGAAATTCATTCGTACGATTCGTAAACCACAGCTGGTAAATCGATTCACGAATATCGAAAGGATAGAAAATTCAAAGTATACCTTTTGCAAAAAGAGAAAGACCCTTTTAATCCGAATCGTTTCTTCTTCTTCTTTTTCTATTATATTAAAGATTACCTATTTGCACGATTATTCGAACATTTAAATATCAGAATTATAGGGAAATGAGAACAATTTTTCCATAAGAGTTTCATTTCAAAACCATAAATACAAGCTCGAAATGAAAATGTTATTCTTATCGTCGTAATACGGCTTCGATAAGCAAAAATTGGAAAAAGGAAATATGGATTGCTTATTGAACGGATATTATGCAAACGTGTTTGGTATAGATAAATGATTAAATTAAGTGAGACCATATCTTTTTTCTTTTCTTTTTTTCTTTTTTCTTTTTCCTTTTCCTTTCGACATTTTCACTTCGAACGAGAACGTAAATAGAGAACCGGGAATAGTTTTTAACGAGCTGACATCACGGGTGATTCATTTTATTGACCCCGTTTCAAAGTGAGAAAGAGAAAATCGATTTATTTGTTCTGTCCTAGTCGAATTTTTGTTTCAAAAATGAAAAAAATAAAAAAAGAAACAAGAAAAGGAAACGAGACGGAAATATGAAAAGTAAATTATTTGAGTATATAAAGTGAATTTTTCTTTAAATTATTAAATATATTATTATAAAATTTCTTCAGGTTGTTCTATATTTAACGTAGAAATCAAAAATAAACCAACTACGTTTAACATTATTTTTTTTTTTTTACTCTAAAATAAAATCTTTTCTTTTGCTTTTTATTTTTTTTTAATACATTCGTATTCGTAAAATATATTAGTGAATTTGAATCTTTTAAATTTGGTATACCGTATATATATATATATGACTGCATATTCAATACATGTATTTGTTACGTGTTTCAATTATTACATTCGATTTAATTTGCAGGTGTACGAAGAGGACAATTTCGCCACCGAGACCGGTGCAACGCCCGAGCCAAGGCCGTTTTTCGAAGATCCAGAAAGCAACATCACAGTGCAGTTAGGTGCACAAGTATACATGCACTGTAGAGTACAAAATTTGCAAAAGAATTTGAAGGTAAGTGAGAGATTACGATTTTTATTTATTTATTTATTTATTCATTTTTATACGTAGATTTATTAATTCTTTTCATTGGTAACAATTCATATATCGTTCAACTACACATTAGTGTACGTGTCATCGAAATAATAATAATAATAATAATAATAATAATAATAAAATATGTGAGAGTAAGATGTTTCTTCGTACAAACGTTGTGAGCGTACGGTTATTTAAAATTTTATTCAAAAGTTATAACATGAATTGTGTAGAAGTGTTTTGCTGTTCAATATGTTGCCCACCTACGCGAATACAAATTCGACATCGCTGTATAATGGTGTTTATGACATGGCAGATTTTTCGTTGATTTCTATTAATTTCTACAACTGCATCCCTAATTCATTTTATACTAATATCAAATCATTATCATTTACATGAACTTCTTGTGTTACTTTCTTTCACGAATAAAAATCTAGTGAAGTTGGGTCAGATGTTCTAGACGGGTCATGTTATTGTTCAGATAGTAAATAACATATGCCGAATTACTAAACATAATTTTTGAGTAATACATTTATACAGTTTTACAATTTGTAATATAATTTTTTAATCAAACTTTAAATGAATTATGCTAATAAAGCACATTTTTTAATATTATTTTCTAGTATAGAATTTTTGCTCGCAACGTTTGTATGGAAAAACATTTGAAACTCTATATGTATGTGTATTTACACATACATTCATTTATAAAGCAACTGTTAAATCTAGAAATTCTCTCACAGCTTTTAATAGTTTATTTTGTACATTTATTTTTAAATAAAAACCACCGATGTGGTCCGTAATATTTGATTTTAAAATAATTTCCAAACAAAATGCGAATTTTATCTGGAAATGATATTTACTCGATTGAATATTTTCGACGTTTTGAGAGGGGCGGAACTAGTAATTTACATTCTGTTCATTCAAATTAATTTAGAATAATTACGTCGATGTTAAACTTCCGCAATTTTGAGCTTTTATATTTAACCAAATATAAAAAAAATAAGGTGAAAAAACGTTGAATAATTCACCATTAAAATACAGAAATATGGAGATGATAAACGCGTTATTCGAATAAACGTTTGAAATTTAGTAATAAGTTTGATAATTCTCATTGATTCATAGGATACTTTCAAGAGATGTTTGTTTTAATCATAATTTTTGTTCTTTTTTTTTTTTTACTCTCGTGCCAGTCGTGCCAGGTTTCATCGAATTTATTTATTTTACAACTTTTTATCGTTCTTGTTGTTATTTTGTTAAGGTTTTTATTGATTTCTCACGGTTGAACCTTCCAACCATGTAATTCTTGTCTCTTATTTTCCTTTTCACGTCAACGTAAATGCGAAGGTATATATTACATACATGAATGTACACATGCAAGATACACGTGCATAGCTTTCCGAAATACTTTCGAATTCTCGTATAGTAAAATCGAGCTTGAAATATTTTCTTTTTTGTTAATTCCACAGTTTTAGAGTATTATCATAAGGAGTTATTAATACAAAGTAAGAGAGTTGAATAATACTTGTTTAAAATTTAATGTAAACAATATGGTAGAGAATTTTACTATGAAAAAGAAAAATCGTCCAATAATAGTGAAGAATATAATAATAATAATAATAATAATAATAATTATAATAATAATAATAATAATAATAACAATAATAATAAAATAATAAAACTACTATTCGTATTTTTTTCCCCATTGAAAAGAGTGTACAGTAAAAACCGTCGATTAATGGGAGATGAAAAAAACATTGGTAGATATGTAAATTCACGAAAAACGAGAATAGCATTCCACGAAACGTCAAATATCATTTCGTAGGATATAGAAACGTTATTTTCTCGTACGTGTGTGCGTACGTATAACACGTATATGTATCCTAAATATGTAGGTATGTGACGATACATTTATCTTATAGTTATGTCCATAAATTGTTGTCAGCATTTACTAATCCGTGCGAAGCTTGCTATGCTTTAGAAGCTATCTACGAACGACGAACGTGAAACGTTTTGCTCGTTCACCGTAGTGGTCCTCGGAATTCAATCTTTCTAAGTGGGACAACGGTAAATCGACCAAACAAGTTGTTCTGTACGGTTAGATGAAAGAGAGAGAGAGAGAGAGAGAGAGAGAATGACGCCTGTATTCGCTGAAGTGTTTTCAACTGCATCGACATATACTTCTTTCGCTTTTAAAATGATCATCGTTAAGTGACTTTGGATATTTCGAAGTAACCTCTTGTTTGTCGTCGAATCTAATCAAAATCATTTTCTTTTTTTCGAAAATTTTTTACCCCCACGTAATTTATATTTTTACAATAGATAATAATTCCATAGGTTAGTTTACGTTATATTCATCTTTTCATTGATTTATATATATATATATAGTATATTTTATATTATTAGATTTGTATATATATATATACTAACAACGATTATTTATAAATAATTTGTTAACTTTGGTTAGTTTGCAAATACATTATACGTTATAATTATTTCATAATTACTTTCATTCAATAGTTCTTAATTGCTTATGTTATTTCTCCGATAATATGATATTTGTTTCATAATTATTTAGTATTATATGTCTACAGACATTGATGTAACGAAAAATAAAACCATTTCGAAAATAGTTAACGGTGTTGTCAGCGATTAATAGATATTACAGAGTTATATTGTAAAATGGGATTTAAAATTATATTAATGAATAAAATTTGGTTGTTTTCCAATAATACAATGGATTTTCTTAAAACAATTGTACGGGATATCTCGAATATCATTTCGCATAATACGTTAGCTGAAATATTTTTATTGTTGTTAATTTTGATGAGAATCTCTCGTTGATTGATCACGTAAGTTAAGGTGTTTACGATAAATCGAATTTTCGTTGATTTCACGCGTGTCCTCTCGCGGAATCGATGCAAAGAGAAGAAGTTTCACATGGACGCCTAGGAAGGAGTAAGGTGGAACTTGAAAGTTTTCCCTACGAATTTCCAAGTTCGTTAACTCCAACAAAGCGAGCGTTTGTAACGTTGGCTGCGATCAATAATGTTAATAAGAAGATAACTTTAACTAGTTCTATAGGATAGAAGTAAGGTACCAAGAAGGAGAGAGAGAGAGAGAGAGAGAGAGAGAGAGAGAGATGGTTGTTGTTCCAGGCGTTTTGTTCCCTGTCAACTACGAAAGAGAGTTTCCAACACGTAAATACACGTGCAGATAATACATTATATACTGCGAAAATTCGATGGGGTTTTAAGGAAGAAACGAAAAGGAAGGGAGGGAGGGAGGAAAGAAACCAAAAATCGTTATTCTACTTTGTCTTATTATCGATACTTGAATCTGGACTGTTACGTCATTTTTGGAAAAGATACTTTTGTTTACAGTTGCTAGTTAGTACTACGTGAAAATTCTTGTCACGTTGGTACCACGCTTTTTGCCACCGGGAAAGAAACTTTTTAACTCGACCAAGTCAGACCCATCTCCCTTTCTTTATCTTTATCTTTATCTCTCTCTGTCTCTCTCTCTCTCTCTCTCTATCTCTTTCCCTTTTTCTCTTACTTTCTTCCTATCTCAAAACTTCTTCTCTTCCACGCTTCTGCAATCAGTTTAACGAGTAAGCCGCGACGACGCTAATTGTGAGCGAAGAGAAACGGCCTCGAATTATTTACGTTCACGCGGAGTCGAGCTTGTTTATCCTGGAAGTTAGTTATCTTCGTTGTTTTGGATCTAGCTGAGAGATGCAATGAATAAATTATCTTACTGCATATTTATATGATAATAATTTTCCAGTTTACGTTGATATTTTCTGTGTTTGGTTCTTTTTCTTTTTTTTTTTTTTCTTACTTTTTCCCTCGTAATTGTTTCTTCTTTGTTTTCGAAATATTATTGTATTATTATTATTATTATTATTTATATTATGTATATAAAATTGTGATATTTGATGATGCGAATAAAAAGAGGATAGTTTGTTCATTACAATGATATATTTTTCACGTTTCTACGACACTCCGTTCAAAAGATACAACATTTTCAAATATTTTTTTCATTCTTAATGAGAAACACATTTATACATAGTAGTAGTAGTAGTAGTAATGGAAAAGACTATTTACGTTTCAACTGATTAGTAGCGTAAAATCCAGGAATTTATATGGGTCACTATGCCAATGAACCTTATCAATGAATTATCTAGGTCAAGATATCAATGAACTTATCTCTCATTCGAATTTAAATATCTCGAGAATTAAAAGTTCTAGCGATTTATATATATACAGACCATTTTTAAATAACACATTTTTCTCTCTACGCGTTGATATTATTTATAATTATTTAACTACTCGTTGTAAACAATTTGTTTTCAAAAAAATTCTTATGACAAATTTTTCTCTCTTTTTTTGAAAATAAAAGATGGATCTTGAGACAAATTTATGATTAGTCTAATTATTAGAAAAAATTTTTCATTTTTTTAATAGCAAGTTATGAATCATTTTGAAAGATTAGATTTTGCCATTGACCTCGATTGTTTCTATACATTTATTATAAACAATTTAGTTACAAATAATTATATGTATGACAAATTGTTCACACACATATTATTTCGAACTAAATTATGAATCGATCAAAACATTGCTTTACCAATTATCAAATAAGTTAATAAGTTTATTATAAAAAAAGAAAAACAAAATATTATTCGCGAACAATTTCTAACACAAATCATTGTTAAATCCTATAAGTTAAAAACATATGATATACATACGTACATATATACATAAGTATCATCGCTTGAACATTGTGCTGATGCAGAATATTCGTCGAGAGCGTTTTTTCTAAAGAACATAAATAGCACCTTGAGAGAGAAGCCTACGAATGGTATAGAAACGTTCCTAGCTCTGGTGTGTAGCACAAGGACGTTCTTTTGAGAGAGTGTGAGAAAGAGAGAAAGATAGAGAGGAGGAGACACTACGAGCGGTTGGCTGGAGGGCTCTTAAAAGAAAAGATATGAGTGTAAGGGCACAGGAAAAAGGGTAGAAAGAAAAAGAGAGAGAGAGAGAGAGGGAGAGAAAGAGAGTAAAGAAGAGAGGTTGGAAAGCGCGTCATCGCACCCCGCTTAAAGAGGATTCGGTATCTGTGTTTGTCGGCGGATTAATTCAAGCTCAGGGCCACTTTTACGTAGAACCATCTTCAGTGTTCCTCTTCTTTTATATTCCCTGACACGAGACGTCGTCGCTTTCAGATTTGTCATATTCTACTTGTCCACTCTCTCTCTCTCTCTCTCTCTATCTCTATCTATCTATCTATTTCTTTCTCTTTCTCTCTCTATTTTCTTTTTTGCGTTACAAAAGATCGAGTCTTTTATCAAAATATAAAAATAGAAGAGAGAGAGAGAGAGAAACAGAAGCAGAAAAAGCAAAGAAATAAAAACGAGATAAAGGAGAAGTAAAAAAATGTGGGGGGAATGGGGGGGAGAGATAATACGAGATAAAGAGAGAAAAACGGGCAGAGAAAGGGAAAGAATGAAACAAAATTTTCAAGAGAGAGATAGAGAGAGAGAGAGAGAGACTACAGGGAATAACATTTTTGAAGAATCCTGTATATGATAGGATGAATATCCCTTAAGGTTGAGAAACAATCTCTCTTCTTTTTTTTCTTTCTCCAGAAATTTTTTGCATATTTAAATAGAATCGTTGTGGAAATAGTTCTTACCAGGTTGGATCACTCATCTCAGGGTCTTTGATCTTCGCGAGCCTGGATAAATTGTTGGATAAGTACTGGCTGCTAGTGAGGTTTCTTCCTGCTCCAGTAATTCCATCATCTTACTTCCTGAACTATCTTTGACGTAAGACTTTAAAGACAATGGAACGGCTTTCCTAGGACAATTTAACGCGTCGTCGAATCTTTTAGCGATGGTTGGTTGTTTAAAAAAAAAAAATAGAAATAAAAACAAAAAGCTTTAAATCATCTTTGTTTTCACCACTCGTAAATGTAATAATATTTATTATATTTTGTTGGGTGAATAAGTTGGGAAAAAGGGGTTGGTTAATTAAATATCGCTGATCGAGAGTCTCGTTGTTTATTTCATTGGGGAATATTTATTTTCGTAACCAGACGAGGGAGAAAAGATATTCCGTACAGATGAGATGATAATTACGAAACTCTAGTCGTTGAATCAACGTTAGACGTTATTCGAATTTTTAATCATAGTTGAACGATTTGCCAGCGGCAATATTCGCGCTATCATCGTAGCCGATATTATAAAAATGAATATTGTATCACGGAATTATAATTATCGCAAGATCGTTCTAACTTATATAACCGCTTTAAATGGTCTCCATAAAGAAAGTGCGAGAGAATGAGATAGAGAGAGAGAGAGAGAGAGAGAGAGGGAGAGACAGAACATTGTAAAAGTTTTCTTTAAGGCTGAAAAAGTCGATTCACTTGTTACTTCAGTCCATCATCCTTCGGATGAATTTATTTTTTTTTTCTTTCTTTTTTTTCCTTGCTTCCTCATCAACTTTTTTTCGAGTTAGACGACGTATCATTTTCTGAAAAAAAAAAAAGAAAAAAAAAATTATCGTACGCTCCTCGATAATTATTTAAAAAACTTCTCGTATTTCTTCGGCTTTTATAAAGTAATGAAAAAATATTCTTTTGAAATAAACTTTCGAATTTAACATAAGTAAGATAAAAATTTTGGATTTATATCTCGCTCATTATCTCGTTTATAACATGGTTAATTAAAATATTACAACGCGTTTACACGAGATAAAAGGAGACAGGAGGAACAGATAAGGCAATATCCTTTCGCAGTCGTAAAAGTCGTCTCCAAGGATTCACGGAAGACGTCGG
Source organism: Polistes fuscatus (assembly GCF_010416935.1). Taxonomy (NCBI): domain Eukaryota; kingdom Metazoa; phylum Arthropoda; class Insecta; order Hymenoptera; family Vespidae; genus Polistes; species Polistes fuscatus. Next base: position 10,577,121 of record NW_025113140.1, on the reverse strand, counting down.
TATATTTTGCGAAAACACTCTAGACAAATTTGGCGCCGGCCCGTTCTTCCAATTCTTGGGAGAAAATTATATTGCTGATGTTGGGGGGATAAAAGTAGGAGGTAAAGACCGTATTTAACTGCTACATTCAATTTCACTGTCAAATTACGTTCCATGAATGATCTAAATTATTTTCGTTCAATTAACTTATTTATGATTATTTGAATCTTACGAATACACACACAAACACACACACACCCGCACGAATGTTTTTGGATAATTTATCAATTGTTAACTTTGATTCCATATTATTTTCTAATAAAAATACTTTATTCTATCTTTTGCGCACAAATTTATAATAACAAAGATATATATTCACATAAATTATTTCACACAATTTCGTATCGCAAATTTTCATTTACATTTTTATTGTTTACTCTTTTTTCTATACGTTAGAAAATATAAAATTGCACGTGATATATCTAATCCTTTTTATTTTGTTAACCTTAAGCTCGTCTGTTGAGATTCCATATGTGGTTTTACTCTTAACAACAAGATTTTCGCGAATACTTCAAACAGCTATTCGTATTAAGAGTCTCGTTTTCCGTTTTCGTACAGCTTGAGCCGAATTATTAAGCCTTATGAGATATCACATCCTGTTGGATTGAGGTAACTATCTATGAGGAGACGCATACAGACTTTGTGCAGTAAAATCGTGGCCGCGAGTACCTGATGCATATGCAAACGTGTACCGGTGCGGCCTGTGTGCCGGCTGATTCGAACCTCGGCAACTATCAGACGGGATATTCCGTACAGTCGCTGAATATATGTATGTACATACATACCTATATACTTGTGGGAAATGTAATTACATATGAGAGATGAATTTTCAAAGTACGTATGTATGTATATATGTATGTATGTATATATGTATGTATGTATATATGTATATATGTAGGTATGTATGTAGGTATGTATGTATCTATGTATGTATGTATGTACGTATGTATGTATGTATGTATGTATGTATGTATGTATGTATGTATGTATGTATGTATGTATGTATATATGTATGTATGTATGTATGTATTTAAACATTGCTCGGGTTAATCAAGACAGTTATATTTTTTTTTCCTCTTTTTTTCTATGTTATTTTTTGAATTGTCACTATGGCTCATACTTCGAGAAATTTAGAAATAAAACTTATATTAAATGATAGCTATGCATATGGTTTTATTATATTTGTTAAGAGTTAAAAAGTATATTTGAAAATAATATTAAAAATTATATTATGTATAAATAAAATTATGTTATTAATATATTCGATATTACTGGCAACGTAATTACACAGACATTAAATATTAAATTTGCATTATTTAATTTGTTGTTCAATTTCCTTTGATTGTTATATATATATATATTTATTTAGATTATATTTTCTTGTTAAACTTGTTATATATATAGATTGTAGTATTGCTTTTTAATTTAATAATATGCTTTATATTTCAAGTTATAATATGCAATATCGAGAGTTAACGTGTGTTAAGAAAATTGATTATTAAATCATTTATTATCGATATAATTAAATTAATACTCCTATATTAAAAATATATATATATATACTTTAAGAAAGTAAGAATATCGATAATATTATTTAATTTCTATAAGAAAACATAAAAGTTGAAATCTTTCTAACAATAATCACGATCATTCGATAACAAGTATACTTCATAACTCGCTAATGAATAATTTTAAGGTTTCGAATTTAATAAGAGAGTTGAATTTTTCTTCCTAGACTTCATAATACATTACCTTCTTTAGTATAATACTTACAAAGTTTATATCAAAGAATTGGCAAGTACGTCATAGAGGTGGGATTTAAGCTTTTCAACGGCGTAAAGAATGAAAGAAATAAAAAAGAAAAAGAGAGTTCGTTACTCGAAGCTTTCCTTCTATTTTGAATTCCATCCCTGCTGAATAAGCTATTTCCATTTTTTATTTTCTCGAACAAGTGAAAGAAAATAAATGAACTTCCTGTTTGTTATCAGACATCCTCTTGAAAAACTTCAATTCTTCGAGCCAATACTTCTTCGCTCCTTCACTCACTCATTCATTCATTCATTCATTCATTCATTCATTCATTCATTCATTCATTCATTCACCTTGTTCTTCTCCTTTACTTTTTTCGGTCTCGCATACATACGTATACGCTTGGATTCTTTTCGATTAATTGTTTTCCGCTTCTATAGTTCGAACCCGTTTTATCCATTATCGTGCAGTTCCCACTTCTTCTCTTCTTCGTCGCGGTGTCGCCAGTGGAACTTACCTTTATATACACACACACATACCTATATATATATTGTAATACACACACACACACACGCGCGCGCGCGCGCGCGTACTGGAAATCGTCACCAACATACCATATCGTACCTATCCACGTCTTAGAACCGAACTTACTCTGTAGTTTGTCAATAAGATCGAAGAGGTAATTAAAGTTTTCCCTTGCTCTTAGCTATCGACTGATTCAATACAGAAAACAGGTCATCCTCCTAACTTAAACTTACATTTATCAAAGAACGTTCAAGATATACTGTACTGTTTTACAATCCTTCCCTTACCTCGTACTTATTCTTCTTCCATTAATATTTTGTAATTATTTCAAAATAGCATCGTTTGTAACGTTTACAAATTTTCCCTTTAATTCTTTTATTTCCGATCGAAATTAAAAAACACCTAATAAAATTCCTTACGTTGGATTCTTGCCTCTTGTCAGTTCATTCAAGTCAAGCAATGGGGTTTACTCTGTGTAAAGTATTATTATTTATTTATTTATTATATATTAATTACGATCAAAAAATCATAGCCAGGTTTCATTACTAATTAAAATAAGATTATTAAAGTCAAGTACAATTAGTAAAATGGATAGGTGATTTGTTTGTGAACAAAAACAAAAACCGCGTGCTGTTCGATTCCCCAGAGGAACGGTAAAAAGACGCGACCTCATTTGGTAGTATTGTATAGGTGTAAGGGAAAAAGGGTGAGATATTAAAAAAAAAAAATTAAAATAATTAAATTTATTGATTGTTAATATTTAATCTCACCGAAAAGAAAACAAAAAAGGATTCGACTTAATTTTCTTTGTCGAATAGAATGCAATTCGTTTGAAAATCGAAAGACGAGAATAAAATGAAAATTTGTTTTCTTACTTTTATTTTTTTTTTTTCTTTTTTCAAAAAGCCAAAGCAATGAAGAAAAATTACGTTTTCGATCTTCCCGTTCGATGGATCCTTACTCGCAAGGATTGAGAGTTTTATCGTTCTCAAATAGGAATTCGTTTTCAGAATCTATAGAAAGGAAGAAGCTTGAAAAGAAATAAAGAAAGAAAGAGAAAGAAGGAAAGAAAGAAAGGGACGTGTCAATCACGTGCACCAAATCGTTGATCCAAAATAGGATTTCAATTTATCACGAGTGTTAAAAGATACGAACAAACATTATTAGGTATCATGATATCCTTTTCCTGTAACTTGAAAAATTCAATTCTTTATCTATCCATCTCTCTTTTCGTGATCTTTTTCCATGCTTCTGAACTTTTTCCCTTTTCCTTTCCCATCTTCTTCATCTTCTTTTTTTTTCGTTTGTGTTGTATTTGTTCGATTTATCTCTCTCTCTCTCTCTTTCTCTCTTTCTACCTCTCGTATTATTTCCTTTCCTTTTTTTCTTCTTTGCAGTTTGTTCTTTGTTCTTTGTTTATATCCGACCTTCGTGCATGGCGCTTTGAGGTCGGTATCGCTTCTCGTCACGTACACGTACGGAGTTTCTATTCCGTGCAACCAGAAAAGAAAATAAGATCCGATAGGAGTTAGAGTTCTTTCTGTACAATAGTGCTAGTAGGTGAAACGTAATACAAATTTCCAGCGAGAATTTTTCTGTCTCTTTATCGTTTTTTAATCTTCATTTTTTCCTTTTTTTTTTTGCTTTTCTATTGTACGTTTCATTCCCCCCCCCGCTCTCCCCTCTCCATTTCGTGAGTATCAGTAATAACAGAGGATTGTGATATACGATAGATCTTTCGAGAAAACAATTAATAACGTTTTAAATAAATTTGATTTAAACGCCAAATATTAAAATGTACTTTCTTTGTCGTGTAAATTTATCCGTTTCTCTCTATTTGTTTTTGTATTTAGTTAGAAAAATTTGACGATGCCAATATACGATTAGATTTATATTATAGAAAATTTACGATTTACGGATATTATAATAAACAATACGTTAAAAGAGTCAACATGGAAAACGTGATAATCATAATTTTTTGATCTCGTTATATGCATATATATATTTTTGAAAATCCTATTAAATTCTCTCTTCTTTACTTGGTATGAAAAATTTTTGCATAAAAATGTCGCAAAATGGTGATACGGCTCAGCGTATGTCATCTCTTTTATTCTCCGTAAAAAGTAGACGAGAATCATCGTCTGGTCGTATATATATATATATATCTATGTGCTATTACACATATACATACACACATACACACACAACACACATATTTTTATATACAGCATATATAAAATATATATGTGTGTATATGTAATATATATATACAGGAACACACACACATACACATATATATATATTCTATACGCATGCCTATGAGAAGAACTCGAAATGCTGAACAAATACGCGATCTCCGTTGTGTCGACGTGGGCGCGAAAGCGAAATAGGATAAATAAACAGGAACATTTGCGTAGCGTGTATTGATCAAAGGGTGAAATGTAAATACATAAATCGCGATATCGTCGTGTCTCGTACAGACATACCGATGAATTTTCCCAACAGACTATACTACTATACCTGGTATTAGCAATTTTCCCTCCCCCTCGTAGTTTTTCGCTTTCGATGAAAAGTGTCGCCGGGTGCAATTTAACGTATTCGTATTTTCGAGCTTTTTCCGAACGAATCGTTGTTATCGATTTGAAATACAAAGAGGACATCGAACTGTTTGCACAATTTATATCAAAGATCTTTTCAAATAATATCTTTATTGATTTGACCATTTAAACGTTTTAATAATATTATTATCATTTTCTTCAATTTTATTCATCCAACAATAGAATTTTTAGCATCTTAATTGGGAAACGTAAAGTTTGAGTTAAAGACATTTTCGTATAACTGAACATACATTCTTGTCACGATTGGGAGCATGTATTTTTAGTGATACATTAAGGGGTAATACTTATGGTCATTTTTCAAAAAATAATCAAGCTTTTTTATCGCCCCTCTGGAGTCAACAACAACACACTGTTTATGTTTTTCCGAACGGTTCGCCTATTTATTTTACTAATCGTGCTTGATTGCAGTTATTTGACGGGAACTAGTAATCCAACATGTGTGTGTAGCTAGACTGTTGATTGTACTAAATATATAATAAATAATAAATATAATATAATAAAGTATTTTTTGATAGAGTGGACCATGTAAAACACTGCTATGAAATGTCAAAGATTTATATTTAGAAAAATTGATTTATTCATATTATTAAATATAATAATTAATATTTATTATGACGAATATTATATTTTGATAAATAATATTATAAGATTCCTTAAAAGAGGATATACGATAATAGGTAATATTATACCTAAACAAACAAGCAAAATATTCACCGAATCACATCGCTGCACATTTCCATTTCATTTTTCGATTCCGTTTGGTGGACGCATTTGAACGATCGCATGAACAAATCTCAAAACGCTTTTCGGCCCGTTGAAAAATACGAAAAAGTACCTGTCGAGTTCGCGTACTTCGTCGGTCAATCGTTAAATAACTATCGAAAATGGAGCATGAGCGTATCATCGGTGCCATGCTTCGTTACTACGTTTGTCAATGTATTAATGTAGATAGAATAAATTTGTGAATTCCATTTCTCCAAATGCCAACGTTATTTCCATAAAAGTACTCTCTATTTAATATACCAACAATAGGTCGCATATTCTGCTTTTGGTTATATTGTTATTTTCTATCTATAATATTCAAATTAATAACCAGTTTTTATTTTTATCAACATTTTAATTAGAGAGAAAAAGACAGCCAATTCAAATATTCATTCGTTTTCGTATAACGTAGGATATTGTTTGGTAGAAATAATTTAATAAATAAATATCACACACGATTTCAAGTTTATTTATATTTATAGGATTTACCAAAAATCAATTATACTTTTTTTTCATTGTTCGGACATGTTTTTTTCGTTTTTTTTACGATAATAGAAATAAATTCATTTGAAAGATATCAGAGAAAAATAATTCGGGCATTAAAATATTACAATACGTATCTACATTTTAAACTATCCCACGTATTATGCATTTTATCGTATAATTTTTTCTCATCGTATATATTTAATAAAGTCATTGTATGCATCTCGTAAAAGACGCTACTAGAGTAAAACAAAGAAAAAAAAAGAAAAAAAAAATCAAAAGAAGAAAAATAAGGGAGTTGTTTGAAGATCAACGTAAAGTTTGTTGAGAAACGAAAGGGGGAACATAATGAAAGCTCTTCGTTCTAATTTCGGAGGGCAAGGAAATCTTTTGAGCGTTATTTGGCGCACCGTAAACAGAGGGTCGCGTAATAAAGGGTTACCCTAACCAATTTCAGCCTCTCTTCTTCGTGTACTTTACTAGCATTGGCCTCGTTTTCTTTTTTATCATTTTCTCCATCGTAATTTTTCTACTACTGTATAGATACATATATTTATCATGTTTTAAGGGATTGAATTTTTTCATGCGATTTGGAACATCGAGTCACGTTGGTTAATTCTCCAAGGAGTCGTTTGCTTTCCAATCAAAGTTATTTGCTACCTGGAAAACCATTAGATATTTTAACGGTCAGTGTAGCCAAGCTTGAGATTTTTAAACCATCAAAGAATACCCAACACGTCTGCTATGTTTTTCCTTCAAACAATGAACTTTCCTCGACGGGTAAAGATTACTCGAATGCTCTTAATGTATTTGTTATTATCATTTAGAAATTTTCTTTCGACAGAGACATCTATTATTGATTGAATGTTTCGATGTGACTTCTCAACATTATTGTTTTCTCTTTGCTCGGAAACTTTCAATTTGTTTACGATGGAAGTAATTGTTAGGACGTAGGAGAGCGAACATTGTACCGGACCGTTAATGGTAAACTTTAACTTTCCTTTCTGTGGTACCTTTCAATATTATTGTTTGAATATATTTTTCAATATATATTATTTTGTTTTAATTAAAACGCGTACCTGTTGCTCGTGTGTATGCGTGTATATGCGTGCATGCGTGCATGCGTGCGTTTACGTGTATATGCGTTAATTATCGAAAATCCAATAATTATATATATATATTTATTTTTCCATTCAAGTGCAGGTGAAAATTTGCAATTTACATTAAAAGTCATTTCATATATATATATATATATGTATCACTCTTTATTGTTAGTTAAAATATTTAATTAATTTATCGTTAAAACGACATGCTTTACGTGTAACTTATATTTAACATCAATTTATTTATTTTTGTTAACATTTATGTTTTAAACAATTTTGAGAAATAATTTATTGCTAATTATTATTATTATTATTATTTTATTATTTTTAGATGATTGAAACAATGGTTCTCGCGTACATTTGCGTGTATACAGTTATTTGTAATCAATTGTACGAACTTTTTTATCTCCTTTTTTTTCTATTTAAAAAAAAAAAGGAAATATAAAAGGAAAAAGGAAAAAAAAGGGGACCATGATTCATGCGCGTTTACATGATTCATACCGCGGCTATAAAATTTCTCTTGGAAATTTAAAAACGTAGAATAAAACACTGCAAACGTCGTCCTTGTTCAAGATAACTAACCTGTATATATATATGTACTCATAAAAAGTAACTTCTGTCTGTTAGTCGTATTTTTCTTCTCATTCATCACGTTCGAATAGAAACTCGTTTTACACGTATACCTGTATGAGTACTATACTATATATATGTATATATTTTAGTATTTATCGACAAAGATTTTTAAGGGATATCGTATATAAATTTTCTTTGAATAAGGGGTGGAGAGTATTGTACGAGGTAAAGATTGAAATTAAAAAGTAGAACCAAAGTAGTAAGTACCACGCTGACGTGGAACTTTTCTAAGACGTAATTATTCGTTGCTAAGTCCTTTATAATAAAGACAAACGAGCACCCTTTCCTTTCCTTCCACCCTTCTACCCTTCCTTCCTTCCTTCCTTCCTTGTTTGCTTTTGCTCTCTCTCTCTGTCTCTCTCTCTTTCTCTTTCTCGTTTAAAGACACGGATGCTTTGAAGATATAGGACCAGTAACGTTTCTAAAATCACACCGGTTGTTTAACGCCTAACGATTCTTTAACTTTTCTCCACGTTAAACTTTGAGACTGTGAATATCGCGTTAAGCGTCCTTGGTTAATCGCCAACGGCTTGTTTCCAAACTACGAAAAGATCTTTATTTTACTTGATGATCTTCATATCGGAAAGTTAACTCTTAGCAACTTCATTTTAACTTCAATCTGCATTTCGTATCATTTTTCCTATAAAAATGATTAAAGCGTTATCCTTTGGTAAAATATTTGTATTTAACACACACACACGCGTGTATTTTATTTTAATTATATTTATTATATTTTTTATTCCTTTTTTTTTTTATTTTTTATTTTTACACACTTTTATATTATGCTTATTTGTTTTTAAAATCTGAAATATTAAATATTCGATCTTACATTTGTTACGGTTCGTTACGATAATTACTAATAATTAATTTGTTAATATTCATAATTTTGTAAAATTTAATATTTTTCATAAATATATTTCGTATCAAAATTCAATTACTTATATATTACATTTAATTTATTTACAATAGGGATAGATTATTTTCTACGCATGTTCTCAAAGTTTATATTTTTCGAGGAATTTTGTAATACATTGAGAGTATTATGTATTTCGATATACCGGAATATAATTATTTCTAACGTTTCTTCTTCTTCTTTTTTTTCTTATGTTACGTTTATCCACATCGCATGCAGGTGCACAGTCAGGATACATATGTACAAAATGTGTACATAGTTATGTACGCATCTACGATTATACGTATATATATGTACCATAAAGGGAATAAGATATTTGAATTCAAATAGGCGTTGTAGGACACGAGGACTTGTCAGGGAGACGGAAGATTCGATTTACATTATATTTACATTGCAATAACGTAGCTCAACGTTTCATATATAAATGTGCGTATATGTATATAATATATAGAGAAGGATGGAAAGAGAAAAAAAAAATGAAATCACCATGAAATTTCAATATGATTTGAAATCTTAATATAATTTGAAATCTGCAACAGTTATATTTCGAAAATATTGATTACCCTTTATTACATGAAATATTTTTGCATCCGCGATTTTATATTATATATTTATTTATCATATTTTATCCCTCTGTGTAATCCTGCGTGTAATTAAATTTATTTTCCCTAAATTGAGCGATTTTTGATCGAATCCGGTATATCTGAAAATGATTAATTTTTATTTAAAGATTGATGTTTTTATTTATCAAATAATAAAAATGTGTATATGGTAATGAACGAAATTTAAAGTAATAAATCTTTTTTTTTATATATATAGTATATATGTATATAAAATTAACTATGACAGAAATCGGAATGAGAAATTATATTATATTATGTTAATGAGTTTATTTAAGAGAGAAAGTGTCAAGTAATATTTTAAGATGATAAATAACCTAGTCAGTTATATCAAGAAAACTTGGACGAGTTTGTAATGTGACTCACGTATTTTGTTTCAGGTATCTTGGGTTCGGAGACGTGGAGAAGAATATCGTTTACTTACCATCGGTCTTGACACGTATGCGAGTGACTCGAGATTTTCATTGGCTTTTGAAGATCCGAATGATTGGCGATTATTATTACGTTCGGCGACTGAACGGGATGCAGGACTTTACGAGTGTCAAATCAGTTCACATCCGCCATTAATTAGAATGGTTCATCTAACGGTATCCGGTGAGTCTCTTTTTTTCTTTATTTCAATTAATATTTCTTTTTCTTTTTTTATGATGTATACAATACGTTAGTTTTCAAATTTACTAGATTGAATTTTTATAACGTATAAACTAACGCACACTAATACAAGAACAAACTTCAATTTGATTGAATGTACCCTCGTTATCGTTCGTACGAAGATTTTTCGAAGATTTTGACGTTCAAAGAAGTTAAAGATCAAAGATTGTAAATTTTTAAAGTAAACGCATCGTGCGTCAGAAAGAACGAATAATCTATTTGAAACGGTGTCACTTTTAACGACTATACTTGTCAGCCAATCTCTTCTCAGATTACTGAACAAATTTTCAACGCGTGCTAGATGAAAAATCTCCTCAGTTTGATTTTTTATCAAATGAAAGGGAAAATGTAGATCGAAGGAAATAGGGAAGAAGGAGGGGGGTTTGTCGAAAAAAAATATGAGAAAATAAATAAAAGTAGACGTTGGGAAGTAAGTTTTTGGAAACAAGGTGTACGCCAGGATAAGTTGTTTGATCGAAAGCACTTACACATGGTCGGAGACGACGAAGTCGATTTCTCAAAGTGACACACAATAGGTGGGGGATAGCGAGAGAAAGAGAGAGATGTTAGAAATAGTATGGATGATCGAGAGTGGTGTTGGGAAAAGGGTTACATCCATTATTCTCTTAATCTCTCTTTGTAAAGCGAGTCTCCCGTAAAGTTACTTGGTCGAGATACATAATCCGCGAGTGAGTAAGTGAGTGAGTAAGTGAGTCAGTGAGTGAACGAACGAAGGAACAAGCGCGTGCGCGTTTTCGTTGGAGCATAAATCACGAAAGGTAGCGCATCGTTAGGGTCCGTCCTTGTCGGTGGCATAATGGCGACTTAGCCCATCGTAACGATGTCCTCCTCGTGCTACTCTCATTTTATACCGCTTTAGATTCAGCTAGCTAGCTAGCTAGCTAGCAAGCAAGCTTGCTAGGTACTTACCAACGTCTCTTAATTGAACCCACGGAACCTCCTCTCTTTGGATCCTTCATTTTTTCCATTCTTTCATTCGGCACATAATCGATCCCGTCCTTGACTAACTTTTTACTTACAGATTTCCTTCGGTATACTTCTCGCACGATTAACCTTGTAAACGATCAGCGAATTTAACGATTTACCTTACCTTACCTAACTCACACACGTTTCTCTATTTTCATACTACCCTTTCTTTTTTTCCATTTCCATCCTTCGGATCATCAGGAAAAAACAAGTCCCTCGATAGTTTATCTTCGAGTAGAGTTAGACTCAAAAACGTATCTACTTACTACTGCTAAACGGTAATTTGCAGTTCTAGTTTCGAGTAAATGCTCGGAAATTTCATTTATTTCATTTTGTCTATTTTCTACTCGATAGTCCTTGGATATTCAAATGAGAGATAACTGTTCTTCGTTAAAATTACGTTTTATATATAGATACTTCATATGATATATATATATAAAGAAAGAGAATATTTGGTATGCTCGACCAATCGAAAATGAATATCGCGTTGTTCTTCTCTCTCTCTCTCTCTTTTTCCATCGATGAAATCGATTTAATCATCGCATTGTTTTGTGCTTTTTATCATATGATGTTCCAATTAGATTATTCAAGGAGAACTTAGGTGCACGAAGAGCAGCATTACTAATGAAACCTAACTATCTATGAAATTTCATAACGGAATACCTATCGCATAAGATGATTTAATTAATGAACTTTTTGTCAACGGATCAATCGATCTTTGATATCTTTGAAGAGAAAATTGCGAAAAAAGTCGAATGACGATAATAATAATAAGTTCGGTTAAAGTGAATAAACGAGTCATATTTTAATTAGACGTTTATCATGATTCATCATACTTGATAAAAATGTTCAATTCGTTCTTATTGCAGGTTGGTAATAACGCATGTTTAAATTACCGGAAACGTTAGTTCGGTTAATAATTCCTTAGAAAATTTCTTTTAGAATTTTAACGAGGTAGTTGTGTTCCGACATTATTACTCTTAATAATTCATTCTCTCTTTCTCCCTTTCTCTCTTTCTCTCTTGGCACGAGAGAGAAAGGTATTACGAACGAATGAAATAATGCTACCCGCGCAATATGTCGCGAAGGGGAAAGTTGCTTCTATTTAGCCTTCAACGATCTACTTTATTACAAACTCTACCGGCACACTTATAACTTAATGACATGATTGTACCTACGTTACTCGACATATATACCTATCTAAATCTGTATACGTTAACGTGTAGAGATATATATATATACGAGCCATTTATAAAGCATACTACAATCATCCAATTTATTCCCCACTGGGGTAAAATCCTTGATTTTCTCTCTAATATGCACACACCATTCATATCGTTTCCTGCTATAAATCCAACATTTAGAAACCAGATGTTTGAGTAAAGAAACATTTGTTTACGATTTGTCCAATTGATTCGATAATTACGTGGGCGGGTTGATAAGTTGAAAGACATAAAAATCTTTTTTCAGGCTCAAAACATTTCAATCCATATTTACGTATTTCTTTTTTTCATTAAACTGTGGATTTTTATGGACGATAAATATGCAAATTTGCACAATATGTTAATATATATATATATATATATTAAAAGATATAATTTATATTAATAAGATATTAATCTTTAACAACAAAATTTGGGCCTAAAAGAAAAATATTTATTTTTACAAAAATTTAATCAATAATCAGTCTGGACTGCGAATTATTTTTTTGTGACCCTTTTATTTATTATTGTAAAATTAATAATGCTTGTATATCCTTTTTACGATCGAATTTTTTGATTAAAGATTAATATCTAAAACGTAAACGTGACTCCTTCAATTAAGTCTACAAGGTGGTGTTTTGTCGTCATACCTAAAACGGAAGGTCGAGAGTGTAACTAGAGCGAAAACCATTACCTATCGTGTCTTCCGGCTTTGCCGACGTTTTATCGTCGCGAACACTAACTGACTATTAGTTCCCTCTTTTCACTTTAACTCGAATTCCTGTACTTATCTGGGCGTGTCCTTTATTTTATCTTAAGAACAGAATTAACCCTTTTTACGTAAGTATATCGTAAGAAAGTTTTCACCGGCCCTTTATCTTTTCTTTCTTCTTTTCGTTGTTTTTCTTTTTTTCACGGAATGTAATTTTTCAATAAATTAAACACAGGAACGAGGAATTTAGAAAGAAATATTGTATAGAATAAATTAATTGTTTTAAAATAAATTCATCTATTGCTTTGCTTGATTACTAACGTCGAAATTTTTAATAACAAAATAATAGTAGATATTAAATATTACAAAAACATTATTCGAAACAATTTCCTCTTATATAATAACAAATATTCATCATTAGCATTGAAAATCGTATTATTTTTCAAAAATAGAATTGAAGGTAGGATTAGAAAGTTTTCGTATTCGAGAAGTTCGACATTTATAATTCATAGGGTTATTCGACGGAACATCGAGTTCGTTTCCTAATAACGCTCGACGTCGCTTTCGCGAAACTTTACAAATCATTGAATACGGATAACCTTCTATATGCATAAGTTGCGAAAAGGTAAGCTTATGTTGGATGCGAAGCACAATGGAGTTCAGGAATAGTAACCATAGTCTCATTCTCTATTGGTAAGTTATACGAAATGACGTATATAGTTGTATCTTGGTTTCGATTAAAGGAATCTAGATTTTTGGTATTCATAGATACAAATAGCATAAGATAGTAGAATGTCGTAATAATAAACTAACAGCAGTAGTAGTTGTGGTAGTAAAAATTTCTGTCACTAATATCGGCTAATTAGTCGCTTTAAAAAATATGATGCTTGTTAAGAAAGAGCTTGAAATTTCACGTTTTTTTTCTCTTTCTCTGTTTTACTTTTAAAATCTCTGATTACGATATTGTGGTGACTGGTAGATGTTTTTTATTTTTTATTTTTATTTCACCGTATTCATGACCGTACGAGTTGTGACAGGTTCCATTCGAGAGAAGAGTATTTCACATGGCTAACAACGTGAAACGAAATAGTGAAAGATTCATGTACATATACATATATACGTTTATATACGTACATATATCTATATAGATAGATAAAGAAGGAGAACAAAAGGGGAAAGAAAAGCTCAGTAAGAAAGAGGCCAATAAGAGCCTGGAAATGGGGATATTTTTCAGTCACCATTTTCGACCGATAGACCAGCAGCCAGCTTTAGCGCTTTATGAAATATTTGACAGAAATAGGGAGTACAAAAGCAGCATAAATTTTAACCGGAGACCCCCATGGTAACACGGGACACATAGAAACGTGTCGTATCTTACGTAAGAACTGGAGAGCATCTAGCTCGGGGTAACATAATGGCCGTTAGGAGCTTATCGAACATGTTTCCAACGTAAAAAAGGAAACTTTTCTTTCCTTCTTTATTTATTTCTTTTATATTTTCTCTAACATCGATTCGAATTTTTGACTGATTCATTTTCGATCGTGTGGTGCATTAAAATGTCTTTGTCATATTGACATATATTTCATAATATTTAGGTACATAAGCTGAGATTTAGAAAAAACAATTTTGAATGATTAATTAATTGTTTAAAAATATGTAGATTAAGAAGGTTTATTCGGGTTAGATTAATTATTAATATAGGAACAATTGATTTAAAACATAGTAGCGTTGTTTATTTAAATATTACATGCTAATAAATATTGTAACATACACATTTCTCTATAATAATATTTATTTATTTAGATATAAAATATTAAACAATTTTTAGAAAAAAATCTTTCAATTTGTAATATAATATTTTTAAATATGTACTACTAAAAATTCTGACATTATATTTATTGTTCGACCTAGTATATAAATTAGAAAGTTAGATCAAATTAAATTGATTATTAGTTCCCAGCTGATCACTAAAGTCGAGCAACGTGAGCACGGTTAGTTAAATGGATAGGTGACCCGTTTGGAAGAACAAAAACCGTGTGCTGTTGACTCCAGAGAGGTGGTAAAAAGATGAGATGACCTCTTTGGTAATATTGAATAAGCGTGAGAAGGTATTCGTAGAGAATTAGACTCGTAAAAAGTAAAAAAAACAAAAAAAATTACTAATTATTTAAATTTATTTCTATAATTTATTTACGTATAGTGTAAACAACTTCAGTCTTTTAAGAGGAAGCGAAAACGGGTCGCTAATCCCACTTTTGAAATTTGTTAACTCTTTATATCTAATACTTGTGATCTAATTGGCGTCCAACCAATAGGAAGAGCGCGTTTGTTAGCGGACCCAACATGGCGTGCGTAGCGAGAGCACGAAGAGTGGGGATGCGCGAACATTAGCGCTTCGAAATAACTCGAAAAATTATTTGGGCGCGCATTTCGAATATATGCTAAGAATATCTACGATTGTTTTCGATCGCATATTTATTGTTAATATAAAATATGATAGAAAAATGGGTGATTGGTGCGTTTACCTTAAATATAGTCGAATAATACAATATATTCGTAGAATTTCGAATTCTTACGTAAATCGAAGAAATCTTATAGTGAAATGACATAATCGTGTTGGAAATAGGATAAGTCGAAAAAGAGAGAGTGAGAGAGAGAGGAATAGATCTACAACGTTGACGATCGGCCATCGTCATATCCTACTTGGTCTCTTTCTATCGAATCCGGGTCGACCTAGCCATAGAGTATAGTTCTCTTCGAGAAAATGCATAACCTCTTTTTACTTTAGCCCTTAAAAAGAAGGAGCAGAAAGAGAAAGAAAGAGAAATAGAGAGAGAGAGAGAGACTACGTTTAATGATTTCCTTTGAGAGGAACGAACGTATACGTTCGTTAACGTTAAGAGCTTTTCTCCTTTTTCTTTTCTTTTCTTTTCTTCTCGTTTCTTTCCTCTTCTTTTCTTTTCTTTTCTTTTCTTTACTTTTCCTATTTTCATTTTTTTCATTTTTCTTTTACCCCTCTTCTTTTCGTTTTCCATTTCTTATCACTT
This sequence comes from Polistes fuscatus, assembly GCF_010416935.1. NCBI lineage: Eukaryota > Metazoa > Arthropoda > Insecta > Hymenoptera > Vespidae > Polistes > Polistes fuscatus. Next base: position 10,561,077 of record NW_025113140.1, on the reverse strand, counting down.
GATCGACTTCAGTAGAGTAGAAAGATCGGACCGAACGATAAGAGGATATATAGAATGGTTCTTGTTTTATGCGAAAATTTGTCACTTGTCGTTTTGGAAGAACGGATAGAGAGAGAGAGAGAGAGAGATCTTTTTCATTTGTTGTTTTTTTTTGTCGATTTTAATATCGTCCAAGAAAATAATTAATATTTGAATAAAGTATTCTTCAATTGATATAGGCAATTTAGGGAAAAAAAAAAAGAGAATATTCATGAATTATGATAAAAGAGAAAATTCGATCATTGAAAACACGAGATGTAAAATGTTGAAATGTAGAAAGAAAGAAAAGACGTGGAAACAAGAGAAGAATGAGAAAGCGTCTTCAAAATAAATTCATTTAACCGTTTGAGTCCCAGAGGCATTTAAAAGAAAACGGTCGAAAAATCCTAAACAGCGCGATAGCGATTGTTTAACATGTTTTAAATGTACTAGCATTTTTCGACACAAAATCTGAAGAGCGCGATCGCGCTGATTAGGACTCAAACGGTTAATTTTAATTAAATATTTCTGATTTAATAGACAAATTAGAAGGAACATGTAAATCCCTTCTTTTCTCCTAAAAAAGAATTTTCGATTATTGGAAACACAAGAGGAGGGTGGTAAAGAAAATAATTAATGTAATTTAAGTAAAAAATATACAAATTCTGATTACAAAATTCGACTATCGGCATAAAGGGTTATGTTATTGAGAAGTGTAAAAATGTGTATAGAAAAAAGAAAGAAAAATGGAGGAGAAAAGAAGGAGGAGGAGAGAGAAAAATAAAAAATAAGAAGAAAATAAAAATCTGTCGTGTTATTGTCGAACGTTCATCGTTATATTTCATATAGTAGTAGGTAGTAATCCGATCTTGGGTATATATATATATATATATATACTTGTTCTTTTTTTATATCCATATCGGAATTCAAGACCGACGTGAAGATTGACGATTCTCGAAAAAGAAAACGTCGAGATATTCGACGTTTTTCCTGACATTTTCGATCGGAGTATTCAAACCGATAGTCCACTCAAATCATTTTGACTTTTACAACCCTCGTCCACGTGGATTTAAGATGACAGAGGAGTGTATATCTGTGTGTAGGTTTGTATGAGCTCTTGCTCGCGCGCGTACGTGAATGTGTATGTGTGTGAAGTACTCACGCTCACGTAAAAGATCTTCTTCAGGACGAAGATATAACTACGTTCGTAATTTACGCGTCCACCTAGTACGGTATAAACTTTCGTCGTTAAGCCGTACTACGTTGTCGTTGAAGAAAAATAAGAAAAAGAAGAGAAAAAATGGAGAACGAATGAGAGAAAGAAAGAAAGAAAGAAAGAAAGAATGTGAGAAAAAGAGAAAGATAGAAACGGCTCGGTTAGTTTCCGTTTTCTCGGCCGTTTGACCGGAGTTAAAGTTTATGTCACGACGCGACGCAGTTGAAAAATGGAAAAAGAAGGGCCCTCCCCCCCCCTCACGCCCTTTATCCTTTTCTTTCGGACGTGCTCTATCGTCGACTACGTTGCCTATCCTCTATCCTTTTCGTAAAACGAGTTTGTTACGAACAGATAGAGTTCTTTCTTTCTCTTTTCTTTTTCTTTTTCTTTTTTTTTTTCTGCTAAGAAACTTAGCAAATAATTTCTAAAATACGACGAGATAGAAAGAGAGAATACTTTATATCTGGCAAAGGTTCAACATTTTAAGAACTTAACTTTCAGGATGACGTTCTTTTTCGTATGTTATGAATTTGTAGATTTTTAATTGTTTAAATGGTCATTAGAATCGATTAATATTCTTATTCGATAGGTTTTATTATGTGATTATAGGAATACATACGTACGACTTATTGCTGGAGATTAAAAGAAATATTAATTATGTTAATATAGTTCAATTTTTAGGGAAAAGGAAAAAAATATTAAAAATTACACGTAATTACAAAAAAATTGACATTTCTTATAATTAATTATCTAATTTTAAGACAATCATATTTCTGCATTGTCACAATTATATATTTGATTACTAGATTTGTATATTTAACTTTGTAAAATTATTTATACGAAAACTTAACATTCCTTTTTCTTGCGTTTTTTTTTTTTTTTAAAAAAACAAGATAATCAAGTATCATATTATATTGGTTTCGAAGAGATTGCGGTTTGTTATCGGAAAGGTATCGTGTTTTATCAGGAAGGAAAATTGAATTGGCAGTAAACGTGCTTTCTTGGATCGTACGAAATGTATTCCCTTATGTGGGAATAGGAAGCAGTTCACGCTTACCGATGTTCACGGTAGAGTGGCGAGTACCAGCTTGCTTTGCTAACCTTTAACCTCTTTTCTCACTTACCTCCGAGGTAGAATAAATCACAGTACTCGCAAACATTGCTATAGTTTATTACACGATCTTCCCTCTAACTTGTTTGGTATATACGAATAAATTAGATAGATTTTTCTTACAAATAAATATTCCTTTCAAGTAATTAATATATATGTATATAAATATTCATTGTTAATATAATATAAAATATATAATACATCCTTTTTGTTATTTAAAACGTTGATAAAGGGAAGATTATATATTATATGATATTAATTAATATTCCATAACAATAATACTAATATTCTATCGATTAATTCATGCATGAAAATAACCATCTAGTAACGCATACATATTTATAATACATGTTTAATAGTATTATATTCTATTAATATAATGTACATTAAATCATCAATATATTTCAATAATAATGGAATACATTTTTCAGTTTTACCTTGTTAAAGGCATCCTATTACCATCCATATTAAACGTTAATAACGATAATTAAAAATTCGAATTAAATTTAATAAAGAGTAAGCAAACGAATAAAAAATAATACAAAAGAAAAAGAAATTTGATTTTTAGAAAAAACATTTAGAAAAATAGAACAAACGTAAGAGGATCGACTTGGTAAAGGCGTGTCATAAAGGTTCACGATTAGTTCACGGAAGAAGTAAAGGGACAATAAATCAAATTAATTGGAAGGGGTGAGATGTCGTAATAAATAATCGACTATCGACCTACCTACCTACCTACCTACCTACACCTACCTAACGGTATCCTCCGGTTTAAACTATCGCCAAGTTTTCTCCAATCCCGATGAATTTTCTTTTAACGACGAGATATCATACAACAAGGCACAAGAAAAATACGACGGATTCAATTCAGGAATCATTAATTCCTTCCATTATTTTCCTCGACAATCAATGAGAATTATGATGACGAGACTTGAAATTCAACGTGTATTCGTTTCCTTTATAATTTGTTTTTGTTTTTTTTTCTTTTTTACCGATCCTTTAATCTCATTTATTTTTCAGTATATATTCTGAAATAAAAAAGAAGAAAAAGAAACGAGATAGCTCGAGGCTGTTCTTAGGTGTATAGCATTCGAGAGTTGTCCCCGAATAAAGAAGAATAAAGATGAAGAAGAAGAAGAAAAAGAAGAAAGGAAGAAAGAATTTTTTTTTGTTAAGGACAAAAGAAATTTCGAATGAATTCAAGGAACCTTGACTCTATATCGTTCGTAAGGAATTACGTCAAGGAATTATTCCTTGCGCAGGATACATTCTCGAATACTTTGGAAACGAGAATAGGGATGGTTAAAAAGGATAGTGGTGATGGGGGTGGTGGTGGTGGTGGAAGGGTGGGCTAGGGAAAGAGAATCGTAAGAGGGGATTGGTGAGGGGATGTGAAGATAGAAAGGAGAACATTATCCTGATGAGACAATGAAATTTCTCTAAAGTAAGGAACAAGGCGTTGCTCTTCCGTTTTCCTAGAGACTACTATAGTTGCACCAAAGTCGCATTAGATTATGCCATGTGACGTTGTGTAAACGAACCCACCTCGTCGTCGTTATCGCTAAGATAAATTTACTTCTCCTCCACGGCTATTCGCCGAATAGAAAAAGAATGTAAAAGAGAGAAAGAGAGATAGATAGATAGAGAGAGAGAGAGAGAGTGAGAGAGAAAGCTTTGCACGATATCGCGAGAAGCTTTCCATTTCACACTTTTGCTTGCATCAACGTCGCTCCCTACTACCACTTCTCTTTTCCTTCATCGATCTTACGATGTTTGAACAATCATGCTGTTCCGAACAGAATGCCGAGACTAGTTTAACGTCTTTTTTTGTTATTTTATTATACGCTGAATTTTTTCTTAGTTTCTCTGCCACACTTTTTCTTCTTCTTCTTCTTCTTCTTCTTCTTCTAAGTATTTCATATTGTTCATTACTTTTTCTTTTTTTTTAATATTTATCGCAATTCTTTAACACCACGCTATCACCGTTGGTATTTAATATATTTAGATATTAAATTTTTCTATTAAAAATATTTATCCTAATTATATTTTTTCAATTTCTATCGCGAGATACGAAACGAAAAATGTTGATTTTGTTTTTCCCGTTTTTACTTTTTATTTTAATGTTTATCGTAATTCTTTAACACCATGCTATCACCGTTGATTTTTAATATATTTAGATATTAAATTTTTCTATTAAAAATATTTATCCTAATCATATTTTTTCAATTCCTATCGCGAGATACGAAACGAAAAATGTTGAATTTTGTTTTTCCCGTTTTTACTTTTTTGAAATTATACTTCTTTTGGCGCGTTGGAGAAAATCTAATGGGGAGTGATTTTGTTTCGAGCATCTGGAAAAACGACACCATGAAGTTTGTCGGTGTTTACGACGCGCGGCAAAGCGATTTCAAGTATACGGCATGAAGTTGTCTTCTCTTCTTCTCCCCCCCTTTTTTCTCAAACGGGTCACCCATCCAAATACTAATCGTACTCAGCGCTACTTTACTTAAATGATCGAAGCGAGAACTAATGCTGTAACCGCGCCATGACTGTTGACGAGTGAAGTAATTCGATATATCTCTCTTATATTTAGTGTGGACTGATATCTATATTTTGATATTTTCTTTTTTTTATTCTTTCTTATATATATATAATAATAATTATTTATTTTTTAAGTTATTTTTTTCTTTGAAGTTTTTTTTTGAAGTTATTTTTAAGGTTATTGAGGTTATGTTCGTTTTGGTACGGCAAAGAAGTATAACTTCTTACGTGCGTACATAAGTACACACACCAGTTTTTTTTTTCTTTTTTTTCTTTTTTCTTTCTAATTTTCAGATCAACTCTTTTCTTATTACGGTTACTTTAGTTTTTAGAATAAGTTCGATTAATCGTATAAAATAAAAAATCCCCGAATCGTTTCCATTGAAACTTCGACGCTTTTAGTAACAATCGTCAAAGTTCGATATGAAATATTACGATAATTTCGTAGTACTCTACGAGTACCGTTTACTTAACGTTCGTTATCGTCCATAGTGTTAACGCGTTCCAACGATTTGAAGTTTCTCTCTCTCTCTCTCTCTTTCTCTCTCTCTCTCTCTCTCTCTTCTCGTAGCTTTGTGTATACGAGGATTAATTTCCATCGGAACGAACGAACGACCGGTTCAATTGGTGATCATTACTCAGTCATAGAGCATGTAGAATGCAGAATGCGAATCAGTAATCATTAAACGTTAATTGCGAATGGTAGCTCGGCAGCGATCCGTTTTTAAATAATTAAACGTTTCTGATAAGGGATAACACTTTAAATTTATATATATATGTATATATATGCACCGATATTTATTTCAATTTGTATGTATAGGATCGTGCAAATGCAAGTGTAAATGGCTGAGACAAATTTATAATTATTATCAAGATATTGTAAACCAAGTCCAATTTTTAATCGTGAAACTGTATTAATTTTTGAAATTTCACATTTATTCAAATGATTTTAATATAAATAAAATCACATGAAAATTAAAAAGAGAACGAGAGAAAAAGATAGAAATAAGAGAGAGAAAACAAATAATTAATTATTATTCAATAATATTTCTATATTATCTTTTCTTTTTTTCTTTTTTAGTATAAAAAAGAAGATTATAAAAAAACAATAAGTGATTAAAGATAATCGAGAGAAGATATGCTTAAATCATGGTTATTATGAAAAGGCGTTAATTTCTCAAGTAGTGGGTTAGATCGTTTGCTGGAGGGTGTAGAAGCATGTACCTACCATAAAATAGTAGTATTCGAGATGGTGTGTAGAGATAGTTAGTTGGTGAACACATCAGCAAAATACTAACACATATCAATACACGCATAAGTGTATATACGCATAAAATCATATATATATATATATACATGTACATATCAATGTGTATGCATTACAAAATATATGTATATATATATATATATATGTATATATTTGGAGCTTATAGTTATTGCTCCTTCTCTATCCGTATTCGCTCGTTCTCATCGATACGAGTATGCGGTGAAGTTGGAAAGTGCTTGTACCAGCGTCATTATTAATCTGAACGGCCATTAAAACGGCAAGCGGCGTTGCTCTCGTGCTCGCGATTCTCTTCTGTCGAAATTTAGATTTGAGTTCGCCAAGAGTTTCGATAACGCCGACCAGAGTGTGTACGTGTGTGTGTATGTGTCTATATGCACGCCGCATGTTGGTGCTGTGAAAGAGAGGAAAAGGAAAAGGGAAAGAGAGAGAGAGAGTAGGAGAGAGAGTAAGAGAGAGAGAGAGAGAGAGAAAGCTTCAACTTAAAGGAGCAAAAAGCGAAAATGCTAAAACTTAAAGTCGGCAAAAAGGGGAAGGAAGGAAGGAAGGAAGAGCTTATTAGTTTCGTAGAGAAACTTACCTTCGTTCTATGGGTTACGTGCCTTACGAGCCAAATTCTTGATTATATCGATATACTACTGGATGTTACGAGCTAAATCGAATGGAAGTAAGTTCGACGAGTTCGCAAGAGACGGGAGACGAAACTCTTTATTGTACGATTTACCGATTATTATTTATACGATTTTATAAGGGTTCTTATCGATTTGAATAGAAAGAATTTTTATCGATGATCGATGATTTTACTAAACTTTTCATTACTCGATTATAATATGGAAAAAAGAAAATAATAATATTATATTTTCTTAACGCGACGTACAATGGAATTGGAGCATAGAAATTATTCAATCAATATTCATTTTATCTTCTTCCATTTTTATCTTTATTCATCACTATTGATAAGAAATTATCAAGGAAAACGTTTTTATTTTTGTATTACGATTTCTTTTATTAATTACTTTAAGTGACGACCGACGCCTTGATCAGTACTCCAGTAGTTTTTCTTATCGTTGAAAATGCCGTCACGGGTGAATGTTGAAAATTGTTTATTTGTTAGGGACGAGGATAGGAGAAATAAATTAAATATACTTTTGAACCCAGCCAGTACTAAAAAGTACACTTTATTTGGCTCGTCAGGGAAAAGCCTTTCGGCATAAAAACCCTGGTTGAATTATACAGACGATGATGAATGTTGAGCTAGTTTGTCTGTCAGCAGCTATCGAAGGTGACGATATTCCAAAGGCAGAATAGAATTCTGACCACGTGTGCCTTCTTCTTTTGTAGCTTATTGTACTTCGCTGATGTATCCGTTGCGCAGGAGTGTAGTTCTCTTCGGTGTGAACGCTCGCAGGTCTCGTGGTAGAATAGAACGAGGCCCGAGAACACGCAGCTTTTATAGAAAAAGGCGATGCAACGCGCGGACCAATTGCCGAAAAGACGAATATCGTAGCTGTCGATGCATATGATTGGCCTAATAGAAGTGGTGGGAGAACGCGCGCTAGAAGAACGAAGGAGCCCTTACAAAGGGATCTCAGCGCTCCTTGGGTTTAATCACTGAACTAAGATGCTTCTTTATTGCAATGTCTCGATACGTCCAAATGACTCACTCACTCGCTTGCGTAGGATACGCAACATACCGCCCCCCCTCTCTTAAACGGGCACCGTTCAAAATGCTACACACACAGACACTTATAAATCATCAAATACATACATTCAATTAACAAAATATTGCAATGCATTAAACATAAAATAATAATTGCTGCTACTGAATTTCGATTTTTTTTTTATGCATCGTTCAGCAAAGAAGAAAGACGTTTAATACAGCGCTTTAAAAGACCATTGGCGGTTTTCACGGTTGCCACGCGTGCTATACCGTCAGCACCCTTCCATTACGCGTCCTAGAAGCCATTTAAGAGGGGGAATTATCTTCACGGAGGATGACTAATGTACCCGGGCTTATGTCGTCGGTTGTACCTCTGTGCTACTTTTTTCTAACTGTCTGCTCATTCAGATACTCCTTATTTCATCGATTCCAAAAATGCTGTCTTATCTACTAGACATGTTGCCATTGCGATAGACGCCCAGATGGTATATCCCTTCCTATAATCGTCTTCTGGCAAACTCGTAAATGTGTCGCCAATTACGAAATGACCAGGTGTAAGAGCACTAAGGCCGTTTGGGTCATTAGACAGAGGGGTGATAGGACGGGAATTAAGGATTGCCTCTATCTCGAGAACATAGATCAATAACGCTTCGTATGTTAACAAGGTTTCGCCGACAATTCGAACTAGATGGTGTTTAAATGATTTTACCGCCGCCTCCTACAAACCTCCGAAATGAGGGAAGCGCGGTGGAATGAAGTGCCACTTTATTCCTTCATTTGCTAAACTTCGCGATACGCGGGTCTCTAATTCGTTCGCGGAATCTACAAAATTAGTCGCGTTGTCGGAATATATGTCCGAACATTTACCACGGCGTGCCATAAATTTACGTAAGGCGGTTAAAAAGGCTTCAGTCGTTAAATCGCACACGAGTTCTAGATGAACGGCCTTAGTACTGAAGCAAACGAATATTGCTACGTATATTTTAACGCGACCACGATTCCAATGTTGCTTCTCCTTTATAAATAACGGTCCATAAAAATGTTTTAACCGCCGACAAATGATACGCTTATAAATTACTCTTTTTACGCTACTTCGCCCGTTTATTGGTCAAAATGATTCGCGTATGGCATTCAGAGTGGCTTGCGTACCACCGTAACCTATCTGAAAATGTTTTTTACGTATCATCGCGTTAGTAATCGCATGATCGTTAGGTAGCAATGGTACCTAGTAATAGTTACCTGGTAATAGTAGTGAATTAGAATCCGATGTGTAATGCTTGTTGTGTCTTCTTCGGCCGGTACCTCGCGGCCAATTTCGCGGACTGTTAAAACGCGGCTCGTTACGCATTGATTTCCTCGAACGAAAATGATTTCTAACAGGTCTCGTCGGTGCGTTTCCTTTACTATGTTCAATTTTTCTCACCCTTTCTGCCGGTAGGGCGTTTAACAACGCGTTTCCTCTCCGGCGTAGAAAATCCACGAATTCGTCTACTGTAGGCAACGTGTCTTGGGATCGCCATTCTTCCCATTGGAGGCGAGTAGTCGAATCTAATCGCGAAAGATACGCGGAAATAGCAAACTGATCGACAAACGTTTTTTTGGTCGCTAACAATGCCCTATAATTAGCATCTAGAGCATCGGACGCGTCGATTAATGACGCGGGAAATTCATCGTCAATCGGGGGGCCTTCCAAAATGGCCCGCACGTGCTTATTAATTAACATTAATGGTTTATCATAGTATTCAGTTAAGGTCTTCCAAGCTACAGGATAGTTATCCGCGGTGATATTAAGCGTTCGTATTTTTACCGCGGCCGGTCCCGACAAGCACGATTTTAGATATACCAATTTTTGTATGTCTCGAAGTTCGGGATTCTTTCCTATCACCGTTTGAAAAGCGTCCGCAAAACTCGGCCATTCTTCGAGTTGCCCGTCGAACCGAGGCAATTGCACCGCTGGTATCCTATTGTTTATGGACGGATTGCTAGCCACTATACCCGTATAAGAAATCAAACTCACGGCAGGTGAATTCGTACTTTGAACACTTATTGTTTCGAACCTTTCTACTACTAACTCGGCTTCGGCTTTGATCTCGAAGGCGATTTCTAAATGGGCGTTAATCTCCTCAAATAATGCTTGTTCGATATTTTCGGGCGGTGCTTCTAATATTTCCTTAAGTATTACTATATCCTTATCGAGTTCGATGATTCTAAGCTTTAATTTTTTAATATCAAGCGGATTTGCGCGATCTAATTCACTTAATAATTTTTTTAATTGCGCGAATCTCCTTTTAATAAATTCGTATTTCCGTACAACACGCTCGGCTTCACCACGTGAGCTAGTCGGACGAGGCATTTTTACGATAACAGGCGGAAATTTAGAAGAGAAAAGAACAGGAACTACGACTTCGTAAAATGATCAATCAGGAGATCTTTTAAAGACTCACGTGAATCCTCTAGAAAAAGCGTCTCGTGTACCGTACTCACACTCTGGAACAATCGCAGCTTTTAGGCTTGTAGCGATGACTCAACAGCTCCTTTGTTGCTCGGTCGGAAGTCTTCCGTTGCCCCTTTCTCTTCAGCTTGTACTGGACTGCATGCACAATAGATGCCAGATGACGAAGAGTGGGGAGGAAGCTCCCCGAATCCAGCTCGAAGAACCAAATTTTATGGTGAAAACCGACGCCTTGATCAGTACTACTCCAGTGATTTTTCTTATCGTTGAAAATGTTGTCACAGGTGAATGTTGAGAATGGTTTATTTGTTAGGGATGAGGATAGGAAAAATAAATTAAATATATTTTTGAGCCCAGCCAGTACTAAAAAGTACACTTTATTTGGCTCGTCAGGGAAAAGCCTTTCGGCATAAAATCCCTGGTTGAATTATACAGACGATGACGAATGTTGACGAAAGCTATCAAAGGTGACGATATTCCAAAGGCAGAATAGAATTCTGACCACGTGTGCCTTCTTCTTTTGTAGCTTTTTGTACTTCGCTGATGTATCCGTTGCGCAGGAGTGTATAGCTCTCTTCGGTGTGAACGCTCGCAGGTCTCGTGGTAGAATAGAACGAGGCCCGAGAACACGCAGCCTTTATAGAAAAAGGCGATGCAACGCGCGGACCAATTGCCGAAAAGACGAATATCGTAGCTGTCGATGAATATGATTGGCCTAATAGAAGTGGTGGGAGAACGCGCGCTAGAAGAACGAAGGAGCCCTTACAAAGAGATCTCAGCGCTCCTTGGGTTTAATCACTGAACTACGATGCTTCCTTAACGCTGTGTCTCGACTGTCTCGACACGTTCAGTGATCGTCTGACTCACTCGTTTGCGTAGGATACACAACAACTTTCTTTTTCTTCTTTTATTTCGTAGCGATACTTTTCAGGCAACGGTAAACATGAAATTTTATTAAACGACGTGAAAATAGAGAGAAACAGAATTAGAAAATACCCATGGTCGATCGACGGTTGAATCACATTATAGAAGGTTTTTCTGTAGCGTAGTATGTTTGCATGTGTGTGTGTGTGTATGTTGGCACGAATATATCAGATACATGGATCGATAGTTATTGGGAGATACGTTTGTTCATGAAAATATGAGTGAGGATGTTAGATACCTCGAAAGTGTTCGAAAAACTTGATATGATTGCTAATTAGTCAATAGAAATGTGTATTGTAATTTAAAAACACTAGGTATAAGTTTTACGTACCTTCCTCTTCGAAGTCAAACGATAGACTGAGTCGTTGTCTTCGATGAAAGTCATTTAATATACTTTTATTAAATGTTGTTTATATGATTTTCCGAAGGTTACACGTATATGTATAACGAACATAATATGCGCAGAGAACAGAATTTCCTTTTACCGAAAGTCATATAAACAATTTTCAATAAAAGCACTTTCTCAGAGGATAACGACTCAGTTTATCGTTGGATTTCGAAGTGAACGAATGTGTCGAAGTAATGCAACGTGTTTTAATGTACAATATACATTTCCTTCGATTAATTAACAATCATTTAAGGTGTTGAACGACCGACGCCATGTATCGGTACTCCGGTGGTTTTCTTGTCGTTGAAAATGCACTTATAGATGGATGTTAGGAATCGTTTATTTATGAGGAAAGAGGGTAGGTGAAAATAAAGTAAAATATATTTTTTGAGCCAGTCAGTACTAACAAGTACAATTTATTTGGCTCGTTGCAGGGAAAAGCCTTTTGGCATAAAAACTCTGGTTGAAATACAGTTGATGATGATGTGTCGCTGGCTTGCCTATCGGCAGCTATCGATGATGATGTTAATCCAAAGCAGAATATAATTCCGGGCACGTGCCTTTTTCCTTTATTCCTTTGTTCCGCTGATGTAATAGTAGCTCAGGAGTGTAGTTCTCTTCGATGTGATCGCTCGCATGTCTCGTGGTAGAATCATATAAAGCGTGAAGGCACGGGCTTTTATAGAAAAAGACGATGCAACGAGCGGACCAATTACCGAAGAGCTAGAAACCGTAGCTGTCGATGCATATGATTGGACTAATAGGAAATGGTGGGAGAACGCGTGCTAGGGGAAAGAAGCGCCCTCCAAGGAGCTTGATGCGCTCCTTTGGTGCACCGTAACTAAGATGTTTTTTGTCCCTATATCTCGGCACGTATCGATACGTCTCGAAATGTCTCGAAACGATTCTCACTCACTCGCTTGCGTAGGATTACGCAACATAAGGTATGTCTAATACTCTATCGTACATCACTAATATTTTTGACTATTTTTTAAATACATTTTTTTGTTTAAATTTAAATACATTTGTTTTACCGTTCCTGACCAAGTTCAAGTTTGGAATTTACATCTAATTTAAATATCTCATCGAAATCGTTTATTAGAAGTATATGTAATTTTTATTTTTTTCCAGTACATTATTTTCGTATGTTTTTAATTTACTTGTTATAAATAAAGCATTCAAATTTTATTGCAGCCACTATACATAGATTGTGCAATTACAGTACAAATAAAACTATGGATATTATTATTATTATTATTATTATAATTATTTTCTCTTTAGTATAATGCTTTATCATAGTTCGCAATAATCGATCTTTTCGAAATGGAAACCACGTAGGAATTCGTGAAGTTTAGAAACACAACGAAGTTAATATGGAAACTTCGAATTCGAACACGTGGAATGACAAAATATTTTGTTGAGATAAGAAAACTTTTATATGGCAAACTTTTTTACGATATTCCCTTTTTTTTTGTTTTCTTCTTTTAAGAGACTTATTTCTTTTTTACAAACCTTTGAGATCTCCTGTCCCAATAAGTTTCACCGGTGGACAAAACTGGTAGCAAAATGTGTGCTTTCATCTTTATGAGTTATTCGATACGAATTCGATCGCTTTTTGAATAAACATTTTAAATTTACTTTTCGAAATCAGATACGATCGAAATCATATTTCATTTCCAATGGAAAAATATTTCGCAAGAAAGAAAAAAAACGATATTTGCTCGTCATTTTATTTCATATTTGCTCATGTTCGAATTTTAAAAAATAATAGTACAAGAGAGAGAGAGAGAGAGAGAGAAAATACAGTTAATTCGTAGAGAAACAACTACGTACACGGCTAAATTAAATGAAAAAATTGTTCTCACTGTTCGCGGATACGTCTGTTGTTTGATATGCATGTTCACTTCATTCTTTCTCCCTCTCTCTCTCTTTCTCTCTTACTTTTGTATTTTTGTTTTTTTTTCTTGTTGTTGTTCAACTAGCTTCGCTTGCGATAATCTTCGTTTCAGGATATATTTTGTATATGGGTGTCCGTGCATACAGTGTGCTTGTACTGTAAGGGTTAATCATTTTGCAGGAGTCGAAACCCTTTCTCTGTTGGTTGATCTAGTATAGTGAGAGAAATAGAGATGGATAGATACACAGATAAATTGAGAGATAGATGCGTAGAGAGAGAGAGAGAGAGACATAGTGAGTAAGAGAGTGAATGAGTGAATGAGTGAGTGAGTGAGTGAGTGAGTGAATGAGTAAGAGAGAGAAAGCAAGTGAGAGTCAGTCAACCCGCTACTGTCCGATGCAAACTCTAATTGGCTTGCCTTGTTATTGTTAATTAACAATCGCCGGCAGAGGCGGCTGATTGATAATTCGATTGATGGCTAGTGAGCTTTCAGGGCAATGCATCGCTTCGATGCCGGTGGCCTTATTCGTGTTTTCAAATAGTTGGGAACGCGTCATTGTGTTGCGTTCGAGTAACAATGTAAAATAGCAACCTATTTCTTGTTATAATATATGTGCCACTAATGGTTCCTTGTTATTCGCATGAATCTAGAAGAAAATGTCTATAATGATTTTAATAAGAGATTATTTATAAGTGTATCTCTCATTTTATATCGATGAAATTATTTAAAGAAAATTATGGAAAAATAAATATTATTTTGAGTCTAGATATATTTGGATAATAATTTGCATGAAATTTGATTATTTTTGTATGTTTAAATTGAAGGAAAAATTTAATAGATTTGAAGCGTTATCATCTTTATTTTATAATTAATGTAAATTTATTTCAAATTTGTTCTGTGTTAATATTTAATGTTTTAGTTATAATTACGTAAATGTATCGATAATAAGATAAATATTAGTATAATACGGAATTTGTGGTCGGAATAAGATTGGTTAATTGACGAAATGAAGATCATATCGAACGGTTGGTCAAGAATGAGATAGAATGTATTTTCATAATAGTCTTTGAGAAAGTAAGGGAAATTCGATATTGTCCTGGTGTGCCTTGAAGCTAGTGAACTGGTAGTCTGTACTCGATGGCAAACGCGTGGCTGCGGTAATTATACGCTTCGGGGGAAGTAGCGTGTATTCCGTGAATACGATTAACTCCTGGTATTTCGACGACGAACTTAATCTGCGTTATCATCCGGATTACACAATTACAGAACTATCCGCTTGTATTCGGGATACCATCATCCTCCTACCAACGTATACCTACCCATCTACTTCCTATCTACCTCCTATCTACCTCCCGCCCTTTTCCTTTATACCGGCTTATTGTAATTCAGAAATATATATTTGTCCTTGGTAAAAAAAAAAAAACTAAAATATGAGATATAATTGTGTACAAAAAATAATTACTATGTAAGAAGGTAAGAGACAACAACGTTTACTTCATCACACTCTCGAATCCTTTCGTATTTTCATTTCATTTTTTCCTTCTTCTAATTTTTAATTATTTTTGATAATTTTTGTGGAAAATAAATAAATTAAATATAAATATCGAACGAAAGGATATTATTTCATAAAAGCTTTTACTTTTTTTTTTTTATCAATATTTTTTTATTTTTATTTTTCGATCGTTTGATGCATACGCGATAATTTATCAAATTTTCTTGGGGTATAAGATTTCACTCGAGTGTTTTCAGTTCGAAAACAAGTATGAACGATTGGAACGTAAGATGGGTTTGGTCGGGAGTAGCAGCTGGTAAAGTACGTGTTAATGAAATATTTAGATGGCAGAAAATTTCGCGAGAGAGGATGATCGAATTCCAGGAAACTGTTGGAAGTACTAGGTGAGATCTAAACAACGTCGTGGTGTACCATTTAGTCTGTTCGAGAGAATTCTCTAACGTGTACTAAGTTTCTTCCTATGCGATTTATCTACCTATGTATAAATAATTATATACACGTACATATGTAAAGATCTACACATATATATGGATATGGAATAGGAATGTACGGGTATTTAGTTTTAAACTGCAAAAGTTGCGATCTCTTAGCTAACTGACACGATTTCTACTAGCTCGACTAAATATAGTTCGAACTCACGAAATTTTTGCATAAATAAATGTATGAGAAACCGTAGGATCCATCGGGTAATACGAAGATTTTACAGAAATTACGTAAGACCATATTAGGATTTTGTTTGATTTTTTTTTTCAAGAAATTTATCCGATTTTACAGCTAATCATATAGTAAGTATATAAACTCTTGTATTAGTTATTATTTTGCATTTAATTACTTGCATTTATTTAATCTTAGTTGCATTTTCATATTTTTCGATAATATAATTGTGTAAACAGATCTTGATTTTTTTTTTTCTAGTATTCTTTTCTTTTTTCACGAGCAAAATTTTTATTTCTGTTTCTTGAATACCATATTCGCGAGAAACGTGATTTTTTTTACTAAAATAAGTGAGAAAATTACATTAAAAGTATTATTAATCGTGAAAATATATTTACATTAGTATAAACATGGTTATGAATGACCAAATTCAATGATTTATGATAAAACGACTTTCATATGACGTATAGTTTTTTTTTATTCGGTTCTAGATATTTATAAACGTTCAAAAATAACCGTGAGATATTTAGGATCGTGTCGAGTTTAATTGGACATGGTTGGAAATGTCTGGAGCGTAACGGAAAGTTGTTTTTTATTATTGCTAGACGAGATAGCAGAAGATCATCACGAGAGAGAGAGAGAGAGAGAGAGAGAGAGTAAAATTTATCGTTGAAAGGACGCAACGAGGAAGTCGAAGACACGATGAGCATCGGCAAAGAGCGAACTTGTCTGTTCGGAAATTTATTTACTTATTTATCAGTAGAGAAAATACATGTATGGTCAGCCATTTCCGTTTGGAGGCCATTCGTCATTCGTTCGGGAATCGTATGTATGTATGTATGCATTTATTTGAACACATGCATACGCATACGCATGAACGTACACCAGCAGACACGCGATATTTCTCGAAACTGTCGAACACGTTTCGTTCGGAGGCTTTGTTTCGATAAGTGCACCGAACACGTGGAGGAAACATCGGATATTTTTGTAAATGCGAGCACGTACATGTATATACATACATATATAGATACATATATATATATACATATATAGATACATAGAGATAGATAGAAAGGTATCTGCGTAGTATAACAGAACAAAGGAAAAAGAAAGACAAGGAGACAGATACATGGACGTCGACAGAATGGTAATAAGTTACGCTAGCGAAGTTGTGTTGGATATATACGAGTAGCATATTCATTATTAATATGACCTGTCGCAACAGCTCGTTTAGGGGAAAAAAATGACAAAAGGAAGAACAATGGGAACGAAAGGAAAAAAAAAAAAGGAAAATCTTTCTTGCGTAAAGACTCGTTTACACGAATCGAGTTCGACGATACGTACGTGGATACGTTATTCGTACATACATACGTGTGTCATCTTAACGGAAGGGAGCTTTTCACGGTTCGCGTGAGTCCAGCTTTTTAGCTTTTCCAGACTGATCCACGAAATGGCGAGTTTCTCTCTCCCTCTCTCTTTTCTCTTTTCCTTCAATTCTTCCATCAGCCTTTTCCACGTTTTCCTCACTATCGGTAGAAAGCTACCTCGTCGAAGGCCATTTTTTTTCATTCTGTCGAATGTATATACATGTATATACACACATATGTGGGGAATCGACGAACGACTTTTTACGGAAGAATCTCTCTCTCTCTCTCTCTCTGTTTCTCTCGATTCGGTCATGCTCGGCTAGCGAGACACGTAAAATCAACGACATATACGTTCCAGCGCGTATCTCGGCCGCGTTTATCTTTGACGAATCGAACGAGAACGGTCGAGTCTCGTTTTCTCTCGATTCCTCGCGATCATTTTTGTCGTTATACGGTCGTATATCATCAACATGCAAGTTACACTTGAAATAATCGATGCGTGAATATTTTCGTCGTGTTCTCTTTTTCTCTCTCTTTCTCTCTCTCTCTCTCTCTGGATGTGAATTTTCTTTATTTTCTTTCCTCACATGTTATCACAATTTTTGTTTTTTATTTTTTTTTTTTATACTTCAAGTTTTTTACATTATCAGATAGGTTCACCATATATGCATACGCAGTAGACACACGTGTTATTTATATACGGATGTAACCATCATTCCATTTGTAAACTCGTAAGTAGTTCATTTGCAACGCATTAAATTATACCTGCCTATCTGCATAATTATTTGATCAGCTGTGATAATTGTGGATTCAAAATTAACATTTACCCAAGCCCCGTGTAAACGTACCGATTTTATTCCAATTCGTCTGAATTTCCAAAGCAAATATGGAACTATCGTCGTTCTTTTTTTCTTTAATTTAATTTATATATATATATATATATATTTTTTTTTTTTCGAAAGCAAAAAAAAGGCAAAATTAGTAAAAAAGGAATATAACAGGGGAGAGGGGAAAAAAAGGAACGCGAAATGCGAAACGATCGAGTGTGTGTGTGTGTTGGTCGTTTCGCGTGTAAAATTGATGCCCGTTTAATCCGGCGTTGTTGACGACGATCCTCGAAGGTTCGTAGCCAAACGTGCGAACGCGAGAAAAGGGCCGATTGGATGGCGTGATAAATTACCTATTTGCTCGTTCAGCTGATGGTGGGTAGGTGACCTGGGCCGATTAAAAATACAGCTGGCAGTCGCGAAATCACCTGAAAACTCTCTCTCTCTCTCTCTTTCTCTCTGCGAGCTCGATTCTGCGAGCACACCTCAATTGGCTCTCGGTTTCGCATCATTTCGTGTCGCAGTCACCACCGATGCCGATAGAATGATTTGTCGGATGGTTTTACACATTTTCAATGGTCGTCGGGTCCTTTTGTACGAATTTTCCCAATTTTCCTCATTTCGCGTTTGGCTATTTAAGATGTCAAAACGTAATCGTTTATTTTATTTGATCTTATTTTCTTTTTCTTCTTCTTCTTTTTAAATTATATTGTAATATATTTTTGAATCTTTGTTATATTTATTCTTGTACGAAAACAACGAAATTCTTTTCTCATCCTACATGGAATATTTGTCGTACAATGGAAAACGAAAGAATGACATTCTTTTAGGGAGGGAAATGTTTTCTTTGGATAAAAATCTCTAAGATGGCTCGCTATACGATTTTATCGATTTTCGAAAAATCTTTTTACTTTCTTACAACTAGAGAAAAAGACTGAATTGGAGGTTCTTGGAGAATAGAAAAGAAAACTGGGTAGAAATAATAATGGTAAATTAGGAAAAAAAAAAAAAGAAAAAACACGAAGATAAGCGTAATTTTCTTTTTAATTTTTTTTTCATTATTGAAGAGAAATCAAGCGCTCTCTTTCTCTTTTCTTTCTTTTCTTCACGAAGAAGCTAGATTGGAAGGATGGCGGGGGTGTGTGGTGGTGGTGGTGGTGGTGGTGGAGTTTGCAAGCTCGTTAATTTTCGCGCGTACTTTCGTTTTTTCGAATTTTCTTTTTTTTTTTTCTTTTTTTAAACTCCCAGCGAGAAAAGCAGAAAAGTTTCATCCTCTTTTCGTTTGACTTAATGGCCCGTGAGTCGGTCTTAATTCAGTTGGATATTCAAATCGGTTTTGACTTCTTTGGGGTCTCGGCCGGACCTTACTATTTCTTTCTCTTTCTATCATTTTACATTCGTTTCATTTTAAGCTGACTTAGTCGAATTATATTTCGACTCGTACCTACCAGCACAAGGATTTCTTTTTCCTGGTCGTTATAAGCGTTTTATCCGTTTCGGCACACGATTTTTCTTCGTCTTCTTCTTCATCATCATCATCGTTGTGATAGTAGTGGTAGTAATAGTAGTAGTAGTAGTAACAGTGATGGTCTTTGGGCTCGTTCGCCAGTGAAATTGGAATTATGTTGAAAAATGTGAACGGCTCGCTCGCTTTTGCAAGAAAGCGATTAGTAATCGGCGGTTAAGAAGGCTCTTCTGGCTGCTGGTTGATCGATGGCAAGAGTGCACCAACGTAACGTTTCCGACGTTGGGAGGGCTTTTCGAAACGATGGGATGTTGCCAGCATCTCTTTCTCTTTCTGTATGTACATATACACACACATATATATATATAAGGTAACTGTACCTAATATGGAACAGTACCAAGTATGGAACAGCGTTTAGTATGGAACACTGCAATATCTCAGCAAGTAAACAACGATAACTATCGTGAACCATTGAGACAAATTTCAATTCTTAGAAAAAACAAAACAATCATATTAATATTTTAATATAATTTTTAATATTGTTTGTGAGGTTGTACAGTCGTGCTGGTTCTCACTTCCGTACTGTGCACGCTCTCGTGCACGCGCTTTCTCACTCTGCTTGAAAAAGGACTGTTATCCTTTTCCACTTCCACGTTGTAAGGTCGGAAGGAGTTGATCCAAAAATAATACACTTCAAATCTAATGAATTGAAGATATATATTTAATACTCGTTCTACAGCAGATCAGTGTGGCGCTTGGATCCTGTATCACTATCTGCCCTAATTTCGTTGGTTTTCACTAACAGTAATCTCTGATTTTTACTGTTAGATGAAGTTATGTAATAGATTGAATTATGTGCGGATCACCTGTGCGTGATTCCGCCTAATGAGTATGGACATCTGAAGCAACTAACTTGGGACGTAACGGTCTTCCCCTGCCACTTCTAAGGTATGTCCCACCAAGGGCACCGTTGTGACCTTGGAGTGGGGTAGCTGACCAAATACACCACTCTCCAAGTTCTAGAAATGAAGATAGGATACCGAACGCGATAGCTAGGTATCTATTGATAATCTTCTGTTTGTCGACGAAGGAAAACCCCGTGATCCTAAATAAATATTCTCTATTTACTGTGTGTGTGTAGATTGCTTTGTCTGGTATCTTTATCTCTATGAATATGTTCAGAGTTTCCTTTTGCGCTAAATTCCTTGAAGTGTTCCGACAGTGACGGAACATTCTTTCTCAGTATTTTTCAGTATAAATAAATTTTAATAATATTATCTTTTCGTTTCATGATTTATCATTATACGTATGTTTGTTTTTTGAATATTCAAATATATTCATTTTTGTTTGTACAATTATTATATTTATGTTTCAATGGTGTTCAATATGGATGATGATTATGACACGATACCAGATTTTGGTTTTATTTTAATCATAAAGAGGAATTGATATATTTCATATAGGAATATTCTTTTCTCTGTAGATCATTGACCGATCCCTTTATCACTATTCACGCGTAATGTATACTAATCTCTTTATCCTTTTCTTTTTCACGTTGCTATCCCTTTTATCGTAGAGATTTTTCGCTGAGAGGAACGATAGATTCGTTAAGCTTTACCTCATAAATTCCATCTCTTTATCTTTCTTACTTGCTCTTGTTAAAACGTGCTTCTTCTCTGATTCCCAAAGGAATGGAAACATAAGAAAGAAGAAGAGAGAGAGAGAGAGAGGGAGGGAGAGAGAGAAAGAGAAAAAAGGTAAGAGAAAGTGAATAGAACGAAAGAATTGAATTTTACAAAAGAATCAAATTGATATCGTATGGAGTAACTTTACACTCTCTCTTTCTCTCTCTCTCTCTCTCTCTCTGTTTTATGCACAGACAAACACCTGGCACAAATTTGATCGCCCGTTCGATAAAGACTTCCTTTTAAGAATGAATAAATTCACGATCGGAGAGGTAATTTTCACGAGAGTAGGAAATTGATTTAAAATTCGTGCAAATGCATGACGTGATAGTCATTTTGAAGAAACATGTTCACTGATAGTGTACGGTTAAAAATCGTACGATTTGGCAACTTTGGTGGATAAAAATGAGAAGAAAAAAACCGCCAAAAAAATGAAAAGAAAGAAAGAAACGTAAATTTAAACTTGCTGCTTTACTCTATCTCCGTCTCTTATCTCTTTCGTTTTTTCTTATTTTTCTTTTTTTTTTTTCCTTATTTTTTCGTGTCCTCGTCTGAAAGCTGAGAAAGAGAAAGATGGATGAAGGAGATGAGCCGAGTCGAGTCGGGTCGGGTCGGGTCGGGTTTGGGATTGTCGCAAGAGAGAGGCTCGGGTGGTAGCACTGCGCTCCTATTATCGAACTTTTAAAGTGTCTTCGAGCAATATTGTCTCCGGCGACGTAAGATGGAACGTCGCCATTCCCAAGCACCATCTCCAATTCTCGGAAGCAAGCTTCGAAACCGTCGCCGTACTTCCTTCTTCTTCGGCGACGTCGTTCACCGTCGCATCTGCGTCTCGACGTTCTTATAGCCTTACCCCCCTACTACCCTTCCCCCCTTCCAATCCAATCCAACCCACGCCCACGCCCATGCCCATGCTCATGCCCATGCCCATGCCCCCCTCATCTCCTTTTTCCTTTTCCTTTTCTTCTTCTTCTTCTTACTCTAGTTGCTTGCTTTATCATCCTCAACCGAGCGACTATTACCAGCACTGCCGTGAGCATCAGCTTACGTGCCAAATGGATTGGATTATTTAAAAGCAACGACGCGTTTCAACTCCCGACGAATTTCAAACGGGGAGAAATTTATTTATGTGTCGTTTACTTTGAAATCCACGGGTGATAAAAAGAAAGAAAAAGAAGAAAAAATAATAAAAGAGATGAATAAAGTAAACGAGAAGAGGAATGTTAGAGTCAATCAACTTTTCTTTTATTATTCCGTTAAAGTTGAAATTCTCATTAATAGAAAATTAATTGGCTGAAGAACGTATTTATCTTCTAACAAGAGAACGATTCATTCATTCACATTGATTCGTATGAACAACGATGGATTTTATTCATTGAAAGTGAATCTTTTAATACTTTTGTTTTAAAAAGTATGAGAAAGAGAGAGATAGAGAGAGAGAGAGAACTGTAACCTTTAAATCTGTAAAGATAGGGAAGAAAGGGAAAGATATATTCAAATAGTGAATTCGAACTATGGTAGAAAGAAATGGTGTAGAGAGAAAAAGAGATAGGTGTGATAAAAACGACAATGACTTATCGTCTCGTCTGTCGAAAGAAAGGAGATACATATATACACACATACATATATATTATATAATATATAAATGCATATGCATGTGTATACATTCATAGAATACATAGAAACTTAGAGTAGAAGAGAAGGACAGAGAGAGAGAGTGTGTGTGTGTGTGTGTGTGTATGTATATGTGTGTGAGAGAGAGAGAGAGAGGGAAAGAGACTCTCTATCGTCTGTTGCAACGTGCATAGGTGAACCTATGCATATGCATAGTAGGAATACGTGCAAGGGTATCCACGGTTACCCTCCGTTACTGAAACGAGCAGTTGGATCAAGATCTTCCTCTAACGGTAGAGCACGTACATCCGCGAGGTATTTGCTTGCTGTCCGTCTACCAAGCTGACACGTACATCTACGGGTTCTATCCTCTACTCTGATCGTACTATGAGCCGAGGTTCAGCTTCGCAACCCTTCGTGTGCCTTCTCTTTTTCCCTTTCAAAAATTTCCAACGACTCCTCTGATCGTGCTGACAGCTCGTTGGAACATGTCGGTGATGCATGGCCAATTCAAAAGAGAAAACTAGAAAGAGAGAGAGAGAGAGAGAGAGAAAGAAAGAAAGAGGGAAAAACTGTGTATGTGTGTGAGTGTGCGTTTGTGTCTTGTGTGTGTGAGAGAGAGAAAGATGGACAAAGAAAGATTTGATTTTCTGTTTTTTTATTCATTCGCGTAGGATCGAATTCGTCTGTAACCAATATACATGAATCTTCCTATTCGTAATTTTATTTCGTTTATTTTGCATATGAGAAATCTCTTGATTTTAGCATGATTCATTGAATAAATTTTTAAAAGCGTTTAAAAAATATTACTGTCATTGATTATTACATTATTGATATATATATATATATATATATTATAATTGAAAGCAACAAAAGTCAATTTGTTACGTGTTATTTAAAATTCTGTTATTCGAGATTTAGAATTCATGTTTACATATGTTGAGGATTACGTTCTATAATATTTGAAACCTTATAATTCAATACTCAAGATTCAAGGAAAATTTGATACTTTATACGAAGAGTTTATTGAAAACAGAAAAAATACTTGTCAGAGGGTACATAACTTTAGGGAATTCTAGAGAGAGAGAGAGAGAGGCATTTCGAGATGATCGAAAAGGAAAAGAAAAGGGAATACATTACGTATATTACAGTATAAAAAATATGTCTTATTAGATTTGTCAAATACAGGAGGAACGCGCAATATGAAAAATTTAGTAGAAACGACAAAAAAATTTAAATAAAATCACGATAAAAGGGAATAAGTCGATTCGTCAATTTTATTATCAGCCATAAATTATTATCTTTTTTTCTTATTTCATTGTATATCAGGTTAAAAACTAAATCTTCATCGACCTTGATAAAAGTAGTGTAGTAAACCAGAGTGGCTATTGAGGAGGAAGAAGGCATTTTAAAAAATAAGCCTTTTTAAAGGAAGCTCGTGATCATGAGTGGTTACTAGGCAAGAGAGAAAGAGAGAGAGAGAGAGAGAGAGAGAGAAAGGGATGAGCGTTAAATCGGTAAAGCCGGAAGCGTATTTTCCAAGCCCTTATTGGCTCGAACGGAGGGTGTCTCCTTGGTTATCGAGGATTTATCTCTCGGATGTGCGCGAGCCATCGATTCCTCTTCCTTAACGTACCGAGGTTAAATCGAGCATCCCTCGCGGCCGCTGTCGGCCCACCCTTTCTCCCTATCACACGACCTTTATTTTATCCCCAAGCAGTTTTCTCGTGTCTCTGCGTCATTTCGTTTTCTTTCTCTTTCGTTATCGTGAAAAAAAGAGAACGAAAAACAGAAGACACTTAATAATAGTGCTTTATTTATCTCAGATATTTAAAAGATAATATATATAAATATATTTTTTTTTTAATCATCTTCACATTATTATTAAATATTACAGAATATTAGATTAAATATTTTTATATGTTTTTATGAGAACGTCTTCTACAAATATTTATAGAAAATTATTGTAATGTGTAATTATATGCGTGTAATTAAACGTTAAAGGGACGAGAGTATAATAAATATTTGAAGCAAAGTTTAATCACGCTTAACGCTAAGCAATATTTTATCGTAGTTAATAAATATTGTAAAATCAGATAATATTATATAATCGATTGATATGGTAGATATAATTGGTTCGCTAGCTCATATCATTATGAAATCTAGATCGGTGAATTTCCTTCAACGAGTTATAGAATGAGGATAGTTTATAGGCACATGTGCGTAGATAAATTTACGCATATATTATCTACGGGCGGGTATATAACGAGACAACAAGATTTTACAATAGAGAGTATATGTATATATAGAAGCATACGAGTTTCATGGCACTTCCAGAAGTTATGAGCCTTCGGGGGTTGATAATTCTGTCCATCCACGTACAAAGCTCGGTTGCGACGGATACTCGTTTCCTCTACCATCGCCACCACCACCACCACCACCACTACTACTATTACTACTACTTCTACTACTACTACTACTACTGCTACTACTACTACTACTACTACTACTACTATAATACTACTACATTTCTTCCATCTCCCATCCTTCCATTATCTCTGTCTCTGTCTATCTGTAGGCATTCGAGTAAGCGGAGCTTGCCGTTTGCCAGAGTACCACTTGTAATAAACGGCATGAGTGAAATTGCCTTTCAAATTTACGCTCCTATCGAGGATTATCGTTTGTCTCGGCAACTTCTCTTTCTAACCGTGTTCTCAAAATTCTAATGATTGTAGACACAGTTAGCAGTTAATTTAGGAAAAGGCTTTTTATCCTCCCTAAGTCACCAATTATTTCCTCTTTTCTCAATATCAATTTCTTATCCTTGGATTTTCTAAAGTCGAGCGTTTCGGAGGAAGAGCATGGATAGCTGTAAAATGTTATGGTTATGGATTTTACACACGATAGGAGAGTACCGTAATGTTAGCTCGAAATATTTTATGATTTTTGTATCTTTTTATTTTCTTTTTCTTGTACATGTACTTATTTAGGTTTACAATATTTACGTATAATATACAATATCTTCTTATCTTATTCTTACTTACGAGCAATGATTTTTGTTTCATTTTAAACGCTGTATTGCATGTTGAAAATTTTTGCTGTGTAGCGATGTTTCATGTTTACGTTCTTTCCTTTTTTTTTTTTTTTTATACAGCAAAGAAAAATTTGCATTATTTCGTAAAAAAAAGGAATATAAAAAGTTTTATCGTTTATCATATAGGAGTATAAAAAGTTGCAACACAATGCATATTCGAGTTGATTTTTATTTTTTATTACTCTTATTTATCTCGAAATAAATTTGAAATATTATTAAATTTATTTATCAAAGATACATATGTATATATATATATTTTAATTAATAAGAATTCGAATTTTGTGCATTATTTTTAATGAACATTTTAAAGTATAATCTTTATTACGGCCATTATAGTAGGTTTTCAATAAATCAAAGACTTAACAGATTTAATAAGATTTTTCTCTTAATGTATGTTGTATCGTAAATTCAATCATGATTCTTCGTGTCGATATCCTTAAGATGTAGTAAAGTCAAAGATTTTTCTTCTTTAGGGTTTATCCTTTTTTTTCGAGTGTTTTTTCGAAACAAAGAGAAGTGTATATATATATATACATATATGCTCTTATCTAAAATTAGAGTACCATGATGTACTCGTATCTATGTCAGAACAAATTATTTATCTTTCGTGTCGCCTGATCCTATTTGCTCGTGGGATATATCAGAGAATTTCACGTAGAGAGGAGGGAAGTATCTATATTTGTGTCGATCCCTCTCAACACAGTCGGAATCAGTAATAAGCTTTTACCTATATCTACTGTGAAACGACTGAAAGAGGGGTAATGCTAGATGGAGAGTTAGCGAGTGAGCAAGAGAAAGATAAAAACATAGGAACACAGCAAAAGAACGAGAGAAAGAGAGAGAGAGAAAGAGAGAGAGAAAAAGAGAGAAAGAAAGAAAGAGAAGGAAGGAAGACTTTTTTCAAAGAGTCGTTCCAAGTTTGTATCGGTATCTATCCAATCGTAAAGTTTCACTTATCTTTCGAGGAAAGCAATCTATCGTAAAGAGGAAAAAGCTCAGAGAGAGAGAGAGAGAGAGAGAGAGAGATGGGATTATATATCGAAGATAAAATATATAATTTTTTTTTCTTATGTATAACAAGACCCAGAACTGACCGTGAATTTGTAATGAATCCTGTATTCCTTAGAAAATGAACGGCCTTGATGAAAAAAGATAAAGTTTTATTTCGTTCGGTTCGGTAGATAAATTTACTCGGATGTTAGGTGCTAAGCTGAGAAATATGTTCGAACGAGTTAAGTGCATTCGCTCTTTGGAAGAGAGTTAAGTTACGCTGTGTTGGTCCTTCGATTTGCGAGGAAGATAAGGGATCGTTACTTTTCTTGCCAAAGTAAGAAAGAACTTTATGTTCCTCGTAGTAGTGGTATCCACTTAAGTTTGCGAACCTTGTCCTGAAGGAGAGGATTTTTAAGAGCACCTCTGCGTGTGCCCACCGCCGTCGTTGGGCGCTTTTTTTCTTTTCAGAAAAATATATTATAGATCGAAATTCTTATCACGCTTACCTTGTATAGTAGTTTCCTTTCGAAGTAAGTAGTATAATGTGTTTGAACAGAATATTACTTGCACTCATTCTTTCACTCTCTTTCGCTCTCTCTCTCTCTCTTTCTCTCTTTTTCTTTTTTTCTATCTTTTTCGCGTTACTTAAAAAAGCAAATGAAGTTCGAGGCAAGGGCTTGTTGAAAAAATAACTAAAAAGTAATATTTTTTCTTTCTATTGGGTTTGCAACTAAGTGAGCGCGGTTACTTTAATAAAAACTTACAGGTCCGCTGGCAGCCGTTTCTCGGTAGGTTTCAGTTAAAATAAACACCCTCGCTTATTTGAAAACCGAAAGATCGGCACATTTTAATATCAGTTAAGATTTTAAACAACAATATTTATTTTCTCGATGTTTTTCATTCTTTGTTGATTTGTTTTCGTTTCGTTTCGTTTACCGAAAGAAACATCCCCTCCTGAATCTTTCTCACTTCCATTCCTACTTTTAAAGAGGAAGGATCACTTAGTTGCCAACCCAATATCCTCTTTATTTTTTATCCAACTGAAAAATATTTCACATCGCGCGACGTATAAATTTATTATATTTGTTTAAAAAGTAAATATTTTTCTTTCTCTTTTCCTCTCTCTCTCTCTCTCTTTTTCTCATTCTCTTTCTACCATGTTTTTTTTCTCTCCTAAAAAAATATCTCGTCACGAGACTTTAAGTTTTTAATTGATGTTTTTTCTCAACTTGTTATATTACACACCTATTCGAAGTTACCTCAAATTTGTAGGACCAGAGTAATGAAATAATATTTCGTAAAACGTGATGGGGGAAGTATATATATATTATATTATATATTATATATCTACATGTATAATACATACGCGTTGCAAGTTGACAAGTTAGTCGAAACAGCTGTGTTTGATGGTAGCCAATGGGCAAATGTATTAGTTGAATATCGTTCAAAAACTCTTGCCTTTTATTCAGATGTTATTTTTTTTTTTTTTTCCACAGTAAAGATTTTTATTAATATCTTTTTTTTTTATTTTTATTCCTTTCTCTCTCCTACTCTCTTTTTATTTTCCTTTTTTTTTTGTCTTTGCTTTTCTTTCTCTCTTTCACCATAAACGTTAAAGAGTTTGATATAACATTTCACGGAGAGACACGCATTATACACACACACACACACACATACAAGCGTGCACATATATATATACATATTTGTACTACCACTACGGTCGGAGAAAAATTTGCCCCATTTCATGCGAGACGTGTTTTACTCGGACGATGATGCATTTACATTTTCTAGCTTTTTTCTGAAACGTGACGTTGCCGCTTGGTTGGGGAAAAGCGTCGTAATTTGGAATTTATCAAACGAGATCGGAAGGGAAGAAGAAGAAAAAGAAGAAGAAGAAGAAGAACAAGGGGTGGAGAGTGGGGGAAGGGTAGAGGGGGTGAGGGGAGAAGGATGAAAAGAGGAGGAAGAAGTTTCAGCTCTTCGGAACGTCACTTTCCTTCTAGCTATTTCTACAGCACGCTTTAAATTACATCATCAAAAGTTCCATCCCTTTTTCTCTTTTTAAACAATGAAGCAGAGAGAGAGAGAGAGAGAGAGAGAGAGAAAACGATAATCTCCGGTTGTATTTCGGAGTTTGTCACTTTCGAGAAAATCTCTATTCTATTTCCTTATTTCTTTTCACCCCTTATTTTCTTTTTTTGGTTTTGTATAAACAAAATTAATCAAACGCTATTCTATCTCACTTTCGACAACATTTATTCACATTTTCATTTTCATGCAAAATAACTTTGATCTAGCCACCTGAAGTATCTGCAAACCCATTTTTTTTTCCCCCTTACTATTTTTTGTCCTTTTTTCTCTTTACTCTTATTCTTTTTTTTTCTCAACGTGATTTACCTTAGCTCGAACTCGTGCGAGAGACGCGTAGGTTAGACTCTACGCGACAGTTTCAAAGATGAAATGTATAAGCAGTATAAGAGAAGGAAGAGGAGAAGGAGGAGGAGGAGGAGGAGTGATGCTCATTTACAATTCTGTGTAGTTCGTATCGGGCACGAGCCTAGGGTGCTTTCTATTACCTTATAGAGAGTTCAACGAGGAAAAAGAGAGAGAGAGAGAGAAATAAGAGTATGAAGTAAGTCTCTCTGTGGTTAGAGACGCAAACATGTCTATGTAATATATAAGTATATACATATATATATACTTGGTGAATCGGTTGACGCGTAGAAGAAGAAAGAATAAGAGGAGAAGCACGTAGTAGGTGGCAGCTCGTTGGTGGAAACGCTTTCCATCCCTTTCCCCTCCCCTCCCCCTCCCACTCATCCCTTACCGCAACCTTCACTCAATCCCGAGCTCCTCCCCACAACTTCTTCTTCCACAGGTTCCATGGCTCCCGTGGCATATATAAAAAGAGAAATGGAAGCGACGAGAGCAGAGGGAAAATAGCTGTGAGGGCCCCTGTTGGTTCATACGGAACGTGGCCCAGATCGTCCACGATACACTCGACATAAGACGAGTCACTATTCAACGTCGCCAAACCAATTTATTTTTCTACTACGAGCAGACAGAAAGAGAGAGAGAGAGAGAGAGAAGTATACCCTTCTTCTTCTTCTTTTCTTTTAACGTTATCATCCTTTCCAACCCTTTCTCTTCGCACTTTTTACACTCGACCGTTAAAATCGAAAAACTGAAAGAGTCATGGTTTTTATTTTATTAGAAAATATTTCTATGGAGTAATCATAAATTTGCGTTTATATCAATAGTATATATATATAGAGATGAAGTAATATTTTCATATATTTTAATTTTGTATCTAAGTGCGTTGACAACATTTTTCTGGTATAATTGAATTATATTAAAAATAGGTATTAGAGTTTTATTTATACCACGTGATTAGGATATTTAGTCTTGTTCGTTTTGTTTTATTTTTTTTTTCTCGTTCGTTCGTTCGTTCTTTTTCTATAGTCTCTTTCGTTGTAATGTATTTTTAAGTAAATTAGATTTTTATAAATGAATTGTTGTTTAGGTGTGTGTTTAAATTGTACGCTTGAAATGTATGATTTTATGTAGACGCGGTGTTTACCAAAAGTAAATTATTTCAATAGCAAAGGTTTCTGAATTTGTAGGGTGGAAAGAACAAAGGCAGCTCACTTTTTATAAATGTAGGCAGTGCAAATAGGATTACTTAGCTTTGACTGACGCGTTTTCGAGGGATGTCTATCCCTCGTCTCACTTTTTCTTTGTTTCTATTTTACCGCAAGAGACTGCAATATGCTCTTCGTGTATTTTACATATTTTAAGTTACTTTCTTGGCTGCCGACGAGAATGCGCCGCTGGCGGATAAACCGCAGCACCTGAGTATCTCTAGGAATCTTTTTGTACGTAGATAGTTCGAGTTAAACGATATATTATAAATTAAGATATTTACGGTGTATTAACATATAAATACAAAAAATTGATAATTTAAATAATTAGAAATATTAAAATTGTGAAAACAAAAAAACCATTACAATATTTTAATTGTTCGTTCGTTAGACGTGTTAATTCTACAAAGTAATTTTTTTTTCATTTTTAATAGTAAAAATATTCTAGCGTCGACGAAAGTATTTTTTTTTTTTATTAAGGTATACGAGATACTGAATATTATTTTTAAATACAACAACAAAAAAAAGAAAAAATACCAATAAAAAATTTCAATATTATAAACCAATCGCGGGAAGAAAAAACAAAAGAAAAAGATTCGATCGAGATTATGAAACAAGGTAAATGGCTCGCAAAAGGGATGTATGTAACTTACCTTTAGTTACAAAACAAACCACGAACTAAAGCACTTAGAAATGTTAAATTATTTAGCTGTTGATAAGAGATGATAGGAAGATTCGAGGTTAGTCGAGGATTGCCCACTGAAATTTGTTAGTCAAATCGTTGTCGTCGTCGTCGTCGTCGTAGGACGGTCGACTTAAATCTCTAACCTTCCCCTTCCTTCTCCTTTCTCCTTTGCCTTGTGCTTTTGCTAATATTTGCCTCGATCTCACGCTGCCCCGACTGTTCTCGAGTTAAGAAGGGGCTTACCGTCCCTGAGAGATCACCCCTCGAGTTATACTTAAGTGTCACCCTCCGGAGGGATCGGTACCGGAAAATTGGTGGTTTTCCGGGAGCTTGTTTCAACGAGAGGTAAATTCTTTTCCCTCTTTCCTCATCCCTTATCCACCTCCTCCTACTTTTCCCTCCTTCTTTTTTTTATACTTTTCTTTTTTCCATTTTGTATCTCTTTTTTTTTCTTTCTTTCTTTCTTCTTTATATTTCTTTTCATCGTAAAAAAGAAAAAAGATTAAGATAGAAAGAGGAAAAAAGAAATTTCACGTGGAAAAGTTGAAACCAAGAAGGGTAAGTTTGAACGACTCATTGTCTGTGTCTTCCGGATCTTTAACCAATCTCTCTCTCTCTCTCTCTTTCTTTCTTTCTTTCTATCTTTCCATTCATTGAACTTACCCTTCGTCCTTTCCCTCAGGTTTAACTACTAACTTCATTTAAGTTTAATCGACGAGGAAAGATCAGATAAAATTTAAAAAATAGCACCCCGATTTAATGGAAGATTGTCTGCTCGTATATGTGTATGGATTTGTGTGTGCGTGCTTGTGTATAAGAGAGAAAGAGAGAGAGAGAGAGAGATCAATATCTACTTTAACTCATATATCGAATGTTCCCTTACCGAAAAGTATCTTCGAAAGTTACTTATCAGTTACTCTTTACTACAGATCTAACTTTGGTATGCCACCAAGATAGAGCACCGTTACCACTAACATCCACGAAAGATCGCCCATTTCTACCCCCTCCTCCTCCCACACACCTCACCCTTTCCCCCTGTAACTCTTCTTATCGAAATGCTAAGTATGCTAGTAGCATTTTAAGTATTGATTCTTCGTCATACTTTACGTGCAAGAATGATGCTGGGAGATGGTTAAAGGGGGGAGGTATGTGATAGGGAAAATTTGCAAATTTACTCGTTTACGTGAAAACTTAAAATAAATAATTTAACGCGATAACGGATGTATAAGAAAAAGAAAAAAGAAGATCTTTTTAATTTGGACATATAAAAAAAGTTTAATTTTAATTCGACGTGATTTTTCGTGAACGAACTTGATTATATATTTTTAGGGAAGAAACTTTTTTCAACTGATATGATAATTAACAAAGTTTGATCAATCTTGTTTGAATATTTAAGTTTTTCTAATCAATTAATATATCATCTTCGTTTATACAAAATGAATCAATTAAATTACCTTAACTTATTATACCTGTTATATAATATTTTTGTTTTCGTTGATTTAAAGTATTTACAATTAATTATAATACTTTCAGATATAATTATAGATAAATTATTTAAACCTAATATTATATGTTATATGCGAAATAATTTATCTTCGAACGATTAGATTAGATGGTTGAATTTATGTCTAAAACTTAAGTCTGATAGTTGAAAGTTATTAGACAGTTGAAAAGCTTCGTTGTGAGGGCATCAAACTTATGCTATAGCAAAAAAAAGAAGGACACTGCAAGGACATATTATCATTGCTACAGTTTACTATCACATTTTGATACGAAAAATATTTGAACGACTAAATCTAATATCCTAACGATGGATATCCTTTTCGATTATTGAAGAATTAACACGGTAACTTCTTAAATAAAATGAAAAATAATATCCTTTTAATTACTTTAAATGAAAACATATCGATAAATATTATAACTTGAACGTAATTCTATTGAATTTATGATTGATTTAGGTGATTGAACTTTTTTCCAAGGACAGCATACTAACGTTTAATTACCACGTTCTCGTTAAGTTCTTGTGTACGTGTCAGTGTGAATTACCGTTACATCGACTAGGTGGTGGAGATGATGAGGGTGAACAGGGTGGGGGTGGGGGTTGGGGTTGGGGAACCTCTTCTAAGCCATGTCTCGTCAACCGGTTGATAATAGTTTCCTCGCGGCAAGACTGCCGTGCACAGCCTACGTAAGCCGTTTCAATATAAAGCCATTTTATCACTGAAAGTCCATTATCCGGCTGAACGTACACCTCCCTCTTTCCTCCTCTTTCTCTCTTTTTCTTTCTTCTTCTTCCTCCTCCTCCATTACTTCTTCTTCCAACATTCGCTTAGTTCATCCTCCCCTCCTTCGCTTCCATTCTTCCATAGCACTTGGTATATACGAGGCAGAAACTCTGCGCATTATCCGCATAATTTTAAATTTACGCTTGGTGTATCCAACGTTAAGAGAAACTGCGTTTTATATCATCAAGTGTATATTATTGATCATGTAACCCATCCCACATCTTTTGATCGTAACTTTGATCAAGCTGAATTTTAGATAAATCACGTAAGTATGCTTTTTTAATATCAATTAATCAACGTCTCGATCGAGAAGATATTTTCTTTTATTTTTTATTAGAATCAGTGCTTTTTTTATTAATAAGAATATAGTTTCTCGTAAAAAAATTTTTGTTCCAAGTTTAAAAAAAAAAAAGGATACAAATATATTGTTCGGTTTCGGCGAAAGATTCATTAAAAATATTCAAAACGAGGTATCAGGTGTGATTGATTGAATTTGACGTAGTCGATATCATTTGTAATCATGTTATTCAATATCGAATTGCATTGTGAAATCTGTGCTTTACATCAAAAATAAAAAACTATATACATGTATATATACATATACGTATACATAATGTATATAAATTTATGTTCGAAAAAGTTTGCATTCGATCGATCGGATCGAAACGAAACTAAACGAAAATAGAAACTCGTGGGTATCCTGTGTCTCTCGTATTATATTTCGAATTTCTGGAAGAGACGAGATGGTCGAGGGAGGATTTGGGGATGGTGAAGAGATGGGTGAAATGGGAGATGGGGTGTGGTAGGGTGGATAGGATGGGAGCAGTCAGGGTGGAAGCGAACGTGGATATTAGTTTCTGTCCCCCGGAAGTGGGTCGAGAGCAAACAATAATTTTTCTTGACACCACTTCGCGAAAGATTTAGTTTGGCATGCTGACCTCCGTGAAATTGTACATCCCTTTCGCTGAAGAGGATTCTATCGTGAACGAATTCTTGTGCAAAGTTGGAGGGTGATTAATAGGTTGGAAAGAAACATTATTCTTTATATCTTTCAGTCGTATTAACGTTTTCAAACGTTTTCTAAGTTACACGGAAGTAACATCATTTTGTTATTTATTTTGCTCAACGTTTCGTAAAAAATTAAAAATCTTCATTATATTATGTGTAAATATATTATTTAATATTTATAAATTTGTTTACGCATATTAGAATGCTAATCATTTGTTTTAAAATAATGAAAATTTGTGAACTATAACGCGTTGATATTTTATTGGAAATATTGTAAAAATAATAAGCATAAATAAATGTTTAGCCTCTTAAAAAAAAATAGTAAAATGTTATACGCCTATGATAGATTTTTATTTACTATCATTCATGGCTGTTTTGATAACAGTCGTTCGCTATTAAATTTATATAAATATAAAGTTTAATCTCGATTCTGTATCGTACATTTCGATTCACGACGTCGTAAGAGAGGATCGTTTCGAGCAACCTGATCTCCGGTTATTCCTCTTAACTCTCGATAAACAGCATTATCTTTCACGGCGAGTCTCTCTTCCGGTCCATCGCCATTGAATCTCCATTCTTTCATGAGATTTTCAAAGCACTTCCGAGGAAAATAATAGTATTTCTGTAGAATAAAAATAAGAGAACGTTGAAAGAAACAAATTATTTTGAATATTTACGTTTCTATCGACGAAATATAAATTATCATTTTATTTTAATCTTTTTTTTATCGTCCATATAACATTAACATTTTATAAATTACTGTAACTTGTAATTGTTGCTCGTAGGGCAATAATTATCGAAGATTCGTATATCTGGTATAAATAAATGCGTTTCACGCCTTGAACGTTGATGTAACGTCCAAGTGAACAATTTTATTTGTTATAATATACAAATTTCATTCAATTTTTATTTATTTCTCTAGCCTATTTCACGTGTATTTCATTGTTTTCAAGTTTTCATTTTAAAAAGGAATTGAAAAATATATTCTCAATGACGAGTCAGCTTAAAACTGGAAAAAAAATATTTCCATAAAATACGATTTCGATTGTCGATATACGGGATATATGGGAAAGCGAATAGCTAGCTTGCTAGCTACTCTCTGTTGGAGAGATTTTTCATGATCAGAAATCAAATTCGTAATAGGTTATAGCGATCGTGTTTAATGTTCCAATGTATTTACGTGATATCTCTCTCTCTCACTCTCTCTCTCTCTCTCTCTCACTCTAACGCTAATGGGCTATTTCGTTGAACGCGACGAATGAGTCAGTTCGATGTGAAAATGTACTCTCTTCCATCGGTGTGCGAATGAACTTATAGTTTTAATCGAGTCCACGTAAAAAGCTCAAAGTATAACATTACTCGATGGGAGATAGAAAATGTCTGCTATCGGTTCGCCGATTGGTTGCTCTGATCGCGATTAAACTAATTCGCTAATTGCATTCCCGGTTAATCCTATCATCCAAGTAGCGAGTAGATATCTCTCTCTCTCTCTCTCTCTCTCTATCTCTTTCTTTCTCTTTCTATCTTTCATTCTCTATCTTTTTCTTTTCCCTATTTTCTTACAAGTAGTAGAAATAATTGAAGAGTATTGAACATCTTTGAACTTACTCTCGATCGGTCGATTCATCCTTGGAAAATTTTCAATCATTTTAGGACGGAATTATTCCGAAAAGTTTCTCTCTCTCTCTCTCTCTCTCTCTCGTTGAAATAATTTCAAATTTTCGACGAGAGTTCGTCACGTTAATAACTCGTAAAAGATTTGATTATTGGTTTATCAAAATTCTGTTTAATTAGGACGAAACTCGATACATTTCCTATCCTATCGGAATGAGCGTTAAATCAAATTACATACGATCATGTTTGATTAAACTTGTTTTGATGACATATCGATGATATGTCGGAATGAAACATTTTCGAGAAAACGAGAAAGAGAAAGAGTGAAAGAGAGAGAAATTAAATGTCAAATGTGAACGAGTTAGGAAGAATATTTTGATCTTTCTTTTATTCAGTTAATCATTTTTACGCTCTTCAGATAAATGATTTTAATCATTTGATGAACTCAAAGTTTAATTTATGTATGTATGTATAATACGAATTGTTTTTGATTAGCGGTTAATGCTATATTGGCTGAAAAGGAATTCGAACGAATCGAATTATTCGTACATAGAAATACATGCATACGTACATGTATATATATGTACATATGCATACATACATATACGCGAGGGTATGTAAATGTATGTATTTATGTGGTAGATAATAGTCAATGGAATAACGTTACTAAAGTACAATGATTGGACGAGTGTGAACTCGTTTGCAGTGAAACAAATGCGTCCGTGATAACTACGATCTCGGACGTTACTTTGTATTATCGCATACTCGCCTAAATTCATTCAAATGTAATTGATGCGTTCTAACGAAAAAAAACCTTCCGTCGCTTTTTTTTTACACCAGTTGCGTTTGCTCGTTTGATGATTTGACGAAATTGATCACGGTACATGATAATGATATTGATAATTAACAGGGAACTTTAACTATTAATTTTTTACTGCATACACACATACACACACACACATACACACATAATTAGATATAACATAAAGAAAATTTGTTGAAATTTGATGAAAAAATATTCTTATTTACTCAAATACCATAATTTGATTTCTCGACAATAATAATTGATTAAATGTTACATTAAGGTAGTAATAAACGAAAAAGAAACTTTTATGAAGTTATAAGGAATAATATAATATTGCAATTATTAATAAACGTGAATGGTACAACGTTAAAGGGCTTAACTACGTTCCGTTTACGTTAGACGTATAGCAAGCACTGTCAAGTTTCCTTCTCTTCATCATTCTCCCTCTCTCTCTCTCTTTCAATTTGGTACACAATCAAATAATAAACAATGGACGGTTAGCGCTTGCAATTCAGCTAAGAGCTATTGCTATACGTTATTGTCGTTATACTATGTGAAATATCATTCATCAATTCAAACCCATGAGATTGTACATATGTTATAGTTTATACAATACCGTGAATTCATTTAGCCCTAAGGTAAGGGTTTTTATCATTTATTTCGTCATAATTTTTATTTTTAATATCTTTCGATATTTGTATTGTTAGGATTGATTCTAATGTTTGATATAATGTAACACACACACATATGTATATATATATACTCATATGTTTACACGTATTCAATGCAAATGTATAATACGCGTTCAAGTGGACCAATATCATCCTTGAATATTGAATTTGAACAGTTTCCATGTATTATGTAAACTTTCGCAATAATTGAACATTCATAAACGTAAGTAGTACGATAGCGTTCGTTGACAGGTGGATATAGTTTAGATATTCGAGGCTCGTTTCCGTCATTAACGTTATGTTTCAATGCTAATGTACGTATGTGTATGTCATTATTTCAAAAGAGTAACGTTCTTCGATTACGATCAAAGCATGCTACGCGGACAGAAAATAAAGCAGTCGTAAACCGAGCTGCTTACAAAATTCATTTGATTCAACGAAAGGAATATTCTCATTTCTATTAAAATTTATCTATAAACTTGATATTAATTTTCAAACGAACGTTTTTATTTATTCATAAGTTTAATATGTAAATAAAATAAGAATATTTAGAAAGAGTAAAAATAACAGAATGATTTTGTGTTCATTTGTTAGAAAAATTATCAAATATTAAAGAAACGAAACATTAAATGTTGGAACGTTAAAATTGAAGATACAATAGATCGGACGAAAAGCTTCTTAATCGGCTTTCGATAAATAATGTATTAACATCACACGAACAAATATTATATCTCATGAAATAGTTATTAAGAAAAATTAAAAAAAAAATAAAAAACTTTAGGAACGACCTAATGCAATATTTAAATGAAAGGGGAACAAAAATTTCGCGATTTTTATTTTCATACTCCTATTTATATTATTATTATTATTATTATTATTATTATTATTATTATTCATTTTACATAACTACTAATCATAAAATATAATCTTAGAGTGGAACAAATGTATATAAAAGTAAGGAAAAAAGGAAATAAATTCAAGATAAGATCCTTAACGGGTCCATAGAGAGTTCGTAATTCGAAACAGTGTCACACGAAAGAACTTAGAAACGAACGAAATGAATGTTGCAAAGAGAGAAAGAGAAAAATAGAAAAAGAAAGGAAGAGTGTGAAAGAAAGAGAGAGACTGTTTAAAATATAGCACTACGAGTCTATTCAAAATTCTTATCAGATCGTAGCAGAGAAGAGTCTTTCCGTTTGTAAGCTATAAACGACGCTTCTTTCTATCTCTTTTTGACTATCTACCTATCTATCTCTTTCTCTTATTATCTTATTCTCTTATTCTAGCTCGCACTGTGGTGTTAAGCTAGTTTCGTTCTTCTCTTTTGCTCTATTGGGTGAAGTATAAAACATCAGCAAGCGGTATCTGGATACCCGTGAGCTTTGTAAACGCTCGATAAAGCTTTCTCTTCTTGATTATTTGCGCTTGGAAAAGAAACAACAAAAATTTACATGTTTTCTCTATTCTTCAGATCTTTTCATATTCCTCTGTCTCTCCGTCTCTCTATTCTTTTTTCAAATAAATTCATTGTTTGTCTCTTTCTATTTTGGTGACTAGTTATGTTGATTCACCAAGCTCGAGATTTTGTCTTTTCTAACCGAGGACTACAAAAATTTGAATAGGCTGACGATAACACAGAAAGAGAATACAGAGGGAGAGAGAGGGAGAGAGAGATAATTAACGGAGAATATCTTTATTGTTGTTAGGAGGTCAACGTTGTAAACGTGAATCTGATTTCTCTTCACCCTTTCCCACTCCTTTCTCTTCTAATCTCTTCTCTTCTCTTGGTTTATCTTCTCTATCGATAAACATTAGGGTGGTGGTACATTTATGTGTCGCGCGAATATCCTATTCTTCTCTTTCTCACTCTCTCTCTTTTTCATTTTATCAATTTTTTTTGTCTTCTTTTTTCAGTTTTCTTTTTATTCGAGAAGAAAATCACGTTCTTACAGATACCTCGGGTCCGAAATAAGATTATCGCTGGAACTATCGTGACAGTTTTCATTTTTTTTGTTTATTATTATTATTATTATTCACGTTCATCTTGTTCTTGGAGAATTTTTTTTGCCCCACTCCCCGTCCCGCATGCTCCCCAATTTTTTTCAAGGAAGTAAAAGAATTTGTCAGGAAACGCACATTTTCTTCTAATTTGTTCGAAATGAAAACAAGAAGTGAGCCAACTAGAGGAGGAAAATATTTCTATGAGGAAAATAAAAAAACAATTTAATTAATATCTAATGAGATTTAAGAATCCATCGTTTCTTCCGAATAAAATATTTCAAAATTAATAATTCTAAGAAATTTGACTGATCATACTCGAATAATTTTTATTAGTTCTATGAATTATTGTTAGAATAGATAAATTAAAACTCGTTAACTTGGTGACAAATTAGTAACTCCGTAATACATATTTTTATTTCATTCTCTCCCTATTTCTCTTTTGTATTTAATAAACATATAAATACATAATGCGGCTACATGTTTTAAATATAAATATGTACGCGTTTGCACGCGCGTATACACATACATATAATACATAAATATATCGTACATTTGTAATATAGTACACTATATATACCCGCATCACTTTCTCATTACGCTCTAGTAAAAAAAAACAAAAAAAGCAATAAAGGATAGCAATGCAGGTGGGATTAAATGTAGCAAGATTAACTTCGGGTAAACGTAACTTTCATAGGAGCCGCCATTTTTTCTTTTCTTTTCTTGTTTCTTTTTTTTTCGTTACCCCCGGGGTAACGCGCGTTTTTTTCTATCTCAATCCTTTCTCCTGAAATTTTCTTTCTTACTTTTTACCTTTCGTTTCGTTTCGTTTCTCTTTTATATTTTTTATTCTTCTTACTGGCACGCGTTACGTAATCTTAATTTGAGATCAGGAACGAAAAGTGAGAGAAAAAAGGGAGAGAGGGATTGAAAGTGGGTCGAAGTAAAGGATAGGGGTATGTACCACCCTTCTCTTTCTCCTTTCTTCTCTCTCTTTCTCTCTCACCCTCTTTCGAGAAACGTTCCAATAAAGGTAGAAGCTCTTAGCCGAAGGGTCTCGCGGAATCGATTTCATTGGTCGCATTTAAGCGTTATTACGCTCGGTCAAGCGCTCCGAAATCCCCGAGCTCGTTGATCGAGAGCAATTTTACACTTAAGTAAAGTTTGTTTTTTACACCTACAAGCTTTCCTAAACGTTTTACCAAATCCTTACACGTCTTTTTAAAAGGTATGTGCCAAATAACACTGTGACATTGCAAGACAAGCGGTAAGAAATTTACGAACTGTATTAGTTGGGTGTATTGACAAAATTCTTTTACACGTAAACATGTTTCTTTTTTCTTTTTTTTTTATTTCAAACGTGTTATAGTTTATTGATAAAATATAAAAGACAGAAAATAGACAGAAAATAATAAGATATAATGAAATTATTTAATCTTAATTTAAATAAAGCAAATAAATCATAAAAATAATAATGGGGGATGGCTGTGAAACAATTTTATCGAAATGAAAAATATATTGATCGGGAAAGAATTTTTTATTTCGTACTTTATTCTTTTTTTCTAGATTAACGAAAGAGTGTAAGTCTAAAGTATTAATTTTTCGTAAAAGTCATTTGTTATAATATCATAGGTGTAAGTTACTATATAAAATCAGGTATTAGACTTTTTTTATATACGAAAATTGGATTTAGATAAGAAAAGTATCTAGAGAGAGAAAAAAAAAAACTATTTTCATTTCGTACTTTTATACAGAATTATTTGGTTTTCTTTTTTTTTTTTCGGAGGATAATATTAAATGTTAAAATAGCAGTGTAAATTTTGTACATGAAAGCTCCATGTAACAAGTGTCATCAAATATAATATATTAATGTATTATAATATATTAATGTATTGCATAATATTATAATAATATAATATAAACTGTGCGTTGAGTAAAATTGGACTTGCAATCTCATATTCTGAGAGACTGAATACTTATCATGACTTTTCACGTAGCAATGGCTTTCAGTTTGTTAGGGTCATCGACACGCAACGTTTCGCTTTTCCTATTACATTCGACGTGAGCGACACCAAAACGGCAGAACCAATTGGCCAAGCGTGAAATGGAGATAATGACTGGCGAACCAATCAGCTAACCAGACCGAGTCAGAGAGAGAGTCAGAGACTAATCAGAATAGATCTCTGTGTTGCGTTGCATTACGTCGAGTTGCGTGGATTTAGTCATCCGTGGCAAGAATGCTCTACGGAGGAGGAAGAGGAGGAGGGGGAGGGGCGAAGATAAAAATATAAATAAAATCTCTCAAATATAAACAGAATTCGACGATCCTATTAACGTGAACGTTCTCGTGAGCTTTGAGATAACACGTAGATATATGTATAATCAAACTATAGGATAGAATTTCTCTAATGTTTCTCAAACATTTAAACCTTTTGTTATATCGTATCTTAATTTTTATTTCTATTGCTTATAGTTTTTTATTAAAGCCAAATAGAAGAGATTGTGAGAAATATTAATAAAGTATTTCACAATAATTGATTAACGTTTGACGGTAAAATTTGATGAAAGTTTGCTCGGACGTGTATCCTGTAGTAAATTAAATAACATAAATGATATTTATTTGAGTATAAAAGGTAAAAGAAGGAAGAGAGAGAGAGAGAGAGAGAGAACGCGAATAGGAAATAAAAAGTATAGGAAGGAAGTAAAAATTCTCTAAGCTCGTACTTACATACACTCTTGAACGAATACTGTGTTACATCAAGATTGAAAGAAAGTAAAAAGGAAAGAATGTAGGAAGGAAGGAAGGAAGGAAGTAAAGAAACGATTATCTGCGGTTAAAATGGCTTACGGATATTCTACTACAGTCAAAGCTTTAGTACACGGAAGAAGATTCGAGACGTCATTGTTCGGCCGACGATAACGAGTCCAGGATTTGAATTCATTGTTTCAAAGAGCCGGTTACAGCGGCTTTCCACAGGCAATATATTATCTGTTATTATTGCAGCTAGACTCGAACCCACAATAGCAGGCTTTACGTGCTGATCTCCATATTTTAATTAAAAGCTCTTGGTGCTGATGCTACACTACCCTCTCGTGTTAAAGTCAATCCATGGGGGTAGTTCTGTCGCGACTCGTAATACGTGAAAACACCTATATACATTTACGCGCGCACACATACACACAAACAAATATATATATATGTAGTG
Organism: Polistes fuscatus; assembly: GCF_010416935.1. Classification (NCBI taxonomy): domain Eukaryota; kingdom Metazoa; phylum Arthropoda; class Insecta; order Hymenoptera; family Vespidae; genus Polistes; species Polistes fuscatus. The sequence continues at coordinate 10,518,459 of NW_025113140.1, read as the reverse complement.
ATGTATCTACGTAGAAATACGTGTCAAAAGTCGTCTCGTAAGCAAAAGTTCTTTTTTCGAAGTAAAAGTAAAACTTCCCGTTTTCGGATGAAAAGCGTTTTCCGATTCTTCACAATTCTTTGATTCCCTGTCGTTTCCTTTTCTGTTCCTTTCTTTCTTTCTTTCCTCGATCGTAGCAATCGTAAGATCTCGTTCGGCAACATCGACAAGATCGTTCGTCGTTAAAACTTTTTCCAAGTGAGTGGGATACGACGAGTAAAACCGTATATACGTACCGTATACCGTATACCGAAACCGTTCGAACGATAGAAACCGTCCAAAAGTTGGGTACAACGAGATTTGCGATGACTTACCGTTCTTCCTAAGAATGACGTACAACTCCACTCGGGTTTGCGGTAATTTCACCGACGATAAAAACCTTGCTCGAGTCCGTACACACACTCATCCCACCGAACACTCCTTCTACACTGCACTTTCATTTTAAAGGCAATTAATTTTCTCGAGCGAACGCTCGCGCACCGTTGGTTGGTTGGTTGGTTGGTAGCCGGCGAAGTCACTTAACGAGCTTTGGTCCATAGACTAAAGAGAGAGAAAGAGAGAGAAAAATAGAGAAAGAGTGTGAGAGAGAGAGAGAGAACAACAAGGACGAGAACGACGTCGACGACGACGACGACGACGACGACGAACTACGACGAACGACGACGTGGGAAATTATTTGCACGAGCTTTATTATAAAGCCCTTAACGTACGTTAAAATGCACGCTAACTCAGCCCTAAGGGCCATATGGAACGATGCGTCGTGCTCGTAAAGCGATTTATTATCGTCAAATAGTCGAATGTATAACGATCTTCGTTGTACCCCGTGTCGTATACCATCTTTCGATCCCCCCACCCCCTCTATCTCACTCTCTCTTTCTCTCTTTATAATATAAACTATTCTCCCATGGGTACAAGCCAATTTTCTTCCTCTCTCATGCATCGTTAAGTACTAAAATTACCAAATTTTAACGATAGATCGTAATCGATTGTCCCATCATTTTAATTCCTTTCTTCTTTCTTTTTGTTGTTGTCGTTCTTTTTCACGTTTATGTAATAACATGTTTAATCATATGAAGAAAGAAACATGAAAATGACTCGATCATTGTAAATCATTCTAAAATGAAAAATCTGGACTTAGATTACTTTGATGCTCATCACCCTTCCCTAATTCTATGTTTATGTATTAGAGTCATTTAATAATAATTAAATAATAGAAATAGATAAAAGATAGAAGGAGAGAGAGAGAGAGAGAGGGAAGATATATTTGTTAATGTACATCAACCCATGGTTAGACGGTATGGTAAAGCCGCAGAAGAACGTTGGTTTATCCTCGCCGTAAAATGTGGCGAAAGTGGGGCTGCATCTATGGGAAAATAGTAGCTCGTAAGACTTGAGAAGGTGGAGAGACATGGCAGCATATGCCGTATACGGCGGTGCACCACTCGTACATCAACAACGTGATTCCCATGCATACTAGCCACATTCTCAGATGAGACACGTGCACTAGTGTTAGACATCCCCTTGGGTGTTCTAATATATATTATTTTTTGCATATAATTTTTCTCACCTTTCTATCATATTTTAGATCCTAACAATGTATAAAAATAAAAGAAAAAATTAACCCCGTTCTCGCAGGAATAATTTCATGGTACTCTTCGAAGACGATGCTAACAATTCTATATTTTAATTTACGATTACTTTAAGTATCGAAACTCGTTTTTTGTCGAAGGAAGGTCTTAAGTAGTGTACTTTAGGATATACCACAACGTACTGTACGCTCGCATGGTTTAAAAGTTTTGCTTGATGGTAAATTTCACTTGTCTCTAACTTTTTCACGCCCATTTACCAGACACCAATTTAATTTTTAATTTTGAGGAGTTTTATCAAAGGAAAGGTGACTTTTTTTGATAACTAAATAAACTTCTGTCTCAAATGGTTAAATAAAATTTAAATAATTTAATTTAGTCCAAGGAAGAGAGTATTATAGAGAAAAGTTTACCGAGGAGTTGTCTTGTTCTTGCTCGAATGCATTTCTAACATGTCGCTTTGAGTCAAGAGCATTGTGTTATTATACGTAAGAGCGTCAGAAACGTTTCACTTCACTTATTCGCGAACGGAAGTCGAGCAGATTCGACGTCGTTGACTGCGTATATCGAGCCAGGTTGCTCCAAGTGCTAGGAAACGCGTGTCTACCTCACATTTATATACCAAAGTATATATATATATACGTGTAGTTGTATATATGTATTTGTATATGTATCACGTAGTACCATTTTGAGAACACGCTACAAGGAAAACGGAAGCTCTCTGAATTCACGCTGGATGCCGTTTAAAGCAGTTTGCTGCGCTCGTACACGGCGCCAAGAGACCGATAGTTGTTTCTTTCTTTTACTTTACCATTTAGAAAGAAAGAAAGAAAATAAGAAAGAAAGAAAGAAAGAAAGTAGTCTGCGAATGGGGCTCGCAAACTATCTCGTATGGGTAGCTTGTACGACGTTTAAAACCGTGTGAGACATGTTTATAAACGTTAAGAAATATCTTACGAGCTAGCTCTCGCTAGCTTTATTTTTAAGAAGGAAATGTTATCTCAGTCATATGACGTCTGTTTTACGAACGACAAATTTGATCCCGTTAATTCTCGAAATCCTGATCGATCGTAAATAACTAACACTTTTGTTTTTTCTCCGTGTACATCGATCTTATTCGAACGAGAATTCTATCCCATATTCCTTCAAATTAGATGATACTTTAAAGAAATAGTTAAATCTCGAAACTTGTATTATTCAATTTGATAGTTCACACGGTCGAATTGTTTGTACAGGAAACTTCGCGTGTTTAGGATTTGAAATATGCAAAGAGTCACGATTTGTATGTCCGCTCAGGACAATTATATTACTCTGTACTTTTTCGTATATCTTTTGTATGCAGTTGTATAAACTCGTGATGAATTGCCGCGATAGATTCAAATTTACAATTTCCATCGTTTTTCCTTCCAACAGTGAAATCTTATCTTTCTTTCGGTTACCCAATAAGAGGACAAAAAAAATGAAAACAGAGGGAGTATTGCATATCATTCCTCAAATATACGCACACCCGTTCCGTCTTCTCTCTCCTGCAGCTAACATGCAAATTATGTTGCAGGGTAACCTCCTCTAGTCATCGTGATGCTAACGTCGCTCGAGTAAAATATATGCTTGCTTTGATATGACAAACCGAGGGTAGTGGGTGCACACGCAAAGTCGCGACAGTTGTTGCAATGTTGGTGTGCACAGTGTTATCGTGGTTGCGATATCGAGTTTACGCGTGCATGCCGTTCGTAACAACGAAGACGAATGCGAGTCAAACTTAATGGGAGTGGGGGTGGGGGTGGGGTGGTTAGGATAAGGTCAACCGCGAAAACTTGAAATTACTTGGGCTAAGCCATTGCTGATTTTCTTATAGAAATTTTCATAACTTTTTTATTGTATCTTTTTCAAATTTGTTTTATTCTTTTTTTTAACCTTCCTTTCTTTATAATTTCTCTGTCTGTTCGTCTTAGGGTTTTTTTTTCCTTTCTTTTTCTTTTTTCTTCTTTATAACACCACCACTTTATGTTCGTTATTTTTTTATTTTTCGTTGACTTTCCTTGTAATTTTTCATGATCTTTTTACTTGGAAACTGTCTTTACGAGCGTAAGTTATAACTTAACCCTGGAGATCGCATGGAACTTTTTTTTTATAAATTAGACGTAACGCGTGGCGAGTGTAAAATAAGTAGTAGTAGTAGTAGTAGTAGTAGGAGTAGTATAACTCGATATTAAATCATACTACTCGTTCGTATGTTAGTAAATACGGTTTGTTAGTACTATAGTAGTTTATCTCATTTTTTTCTCTTATAGAAAACCAAACTTTCTTTTTATTTCTTTTTTTTTCGTGTTATCTTTATATTCTATAAAAAATGAAAAAAATTCATACATGTATGTGTTCCATATTATCGGTTAAAAGTTTGTTTTATGCGCCAACGATACGGTACGAAAAGTTAAATTTTTTACTCGTACGCGTATCATCTTAGTTTTACTTTAAAATTGAACGTACCTTGCTGTCATCTCATTACATTTTGTTTTCTTCGTTATCTCGTTAGCAATGCGATCCAAGATAGTAATATTAAACACGTTAGAAACAGAAAATTGGAATTTGTTTCATCGAAGAAATTTTTCTGTTAGATTATTTTGTTCTTTCATCTATTTAACTTTTAAGTTTTTTTTTCCTTTATTCAACAAAACTAGGAGTCTAGTTGTCGCTAGTAAAGGGCAACGGTGGAAAGGAGGAACACTTTGTAGTAAGTAGCAGTGGTAACGGCCGTTGAAAGGAAGTAAGATCTGTTGAATACTATTGCAAAGATAGTAGTAGTGTTAGTATTAGTACGTGGTACCCCACGAGTAAAGTTTCGACTTGTTGTCGTGCCGAAGGAGTTTAACCGGGGAAGCCTGAAAGTTCTCACGCGGCAAAAGTAGAAACTTAGGTGGGAAAGAGGGTGGGGGGGGGTTAGGAGTGGGAAATGTGCGTCGAAAGGTACAAGGCAGAAAGGGTAGAAAGATCCTAGCTGGGTATTATTCTTTGTCCGCGGGTCGGGAGTTGGTAAGATTCGGGTCGAGTACATTGGGAGACTTCTTCTTCTTCTTCTTCTTCTTTATTCGGAGAAAGTAAGTTTCCTATGATTCTGGACGTTTTCCTAAGAAACAAAGGAACCTCGAGGAAAGTAAGAAAGAAAGAAAGAAAAAAGGAAGGAAGGAAGGAAGGAAGGAAGGAAGGTAGGAAGGTAGGTTGTTAGGTAGGTCCAAGTAAGACCGGCATTTTTCCTAAAGAAATCACGGCAACCATTGTTTCTCTATTCTCTTTTATTCTGCGACTTGTTCTTTCTATTTCCTCTTTCGTTGTATTCCTTTTTTCTCGATTCGGTTAACCAACTGAGGACTTTGCGTTTGGGCTAGTATTTTCGAAATAATAGAGAAAAGTTAAATGGAAAATAGTACTGGATTGTTCTGACGGCTGGTCAGCCGAGACCCCTTTACTCTTTCTCTCTCTCATTCTCTTACTTTTTCTCTTTTTGACACACAATGGAGGATAATTAAAACGTAGTAACGCAAAACCAACGTTTTCTGTTGGCCGATCGTAGAGTGATACTAGAAACACACGTAGTGAACGCAGAAAAATATCGAGATTTTAGGGAACGAGGGAGAAAGGTTGAGTGTTAGTGGTTACGGTAACCCTTCATTTCGGTGCAAATGGATTTTTTCTTTTTTTCTTTTTTTTTTCAAATGGACGTTTTAAAAGTTTGCTCCGAGTGGACTATTGTTTGGAACGTCAGCATCCAAGAGAGAAAAGAAAAGAGAGAGGGACAGAGAGAGAGAGAGAGAGAGAGAGAGAGAGAGAGAAAACAACACAGTGGTCTACCAGTCCGTTGAGGCTTTGATTAACTGGCGTCACGAAGCAAAGACTTGTACGATTGTTTGCTGCGAACTCGTAGTCGTTCGTTCTCGTTCTTCTGATTGCTGCTATGGTTGTCGTTCTCTCGTCCTGTTTCCCTCTCTTCTCTTTATCCTCATTTACCTCCCTCTTTCTCTCATCTATGTTCTCTTCCGTTCTTCATCTTCCTCCTTCTCCTCCTGAACATTCCCTTTCCCAGCTTTTCAGTTTCCTTCCTTCCTTCCTTCACACAGTACCTGAGAGTCGTTTCTCGTTTATCGTACATCTCTCTGGTTACTGGTAACATCCCTACAGAGAAACCGAGACCAGCTACTTTGGAATTAACTGAACTCGCAAATGCCTACTATTCGTTAAGTCTGAGTACATCCTTCTATCTACCATCCTATTCTCTTCCACTCTATCCACCTTGTATATATACATATATACACACATACAAACGTACAAACAACTATACAAACACAAGTACATGTCTATATTTGTATTACTCTTTGAACATTTCTTTTGTCGATTTTTATCCCTGTACCTACTCCTATTGTATATCTTGAACTTCCTCTAATAAGTGATTGCAATCGTCACAATACACTTTTTCACTTTACCTTTAAGATATTGGAAATTGACAAAAGCCATAGAAACAACACTGTCGGGCTACGGGAACGTAATAAGGAAAAAAATAAGTTACGTTTTTATCTATCGCGTAAAGTTATAAAACTCGACTCTCTTTCATCGTTCTCTCTCTCTCTCTCTCTCTCGTATAAAAATATATAATACGAACTATTTGTTCATAAATTGTTCTTCTCCTTCCATTGTTTTCTTTTCGATAGCTTCGAGAATTTCATTAGTTTATTTCGAACCAGTAGTGTGTATGTATGTGTTTGTCTTACCACGCGTTGAATTTTAGATTGTAGAAAAGTTTGTAAGAGACTTTTTTGATCACTTTTCATTTCAGTGGCCATCGATTCTTTTTCTTCTACAACGTATAAGTGTATTATTTTATACAAACATACATATGCACATGCATGTCTAGCTCGTTTTGTTTCCTTTTACCTAACCATCATCCTTTTACTTCTCTTCCTTCTTTCCTTCCTTCCTTCCTTCCTTCCTTCCTTCCTTCCTTCGTTCGTTCGTTACTCCTCGTCGGTGTTTCTTCGCCTCCACTAGCTAGCAACATCGAAATTAATTCCAGACTGTTGCTTCCAACAGACTCCATCGAGGCACGATATAACTTTATACTCAAATGGAGCTCGTTCCATGGAACTCATATAACCGATTAAATGAATGACGTCGTAACGTGATATACTCGATACCTCCTTTCTACTAATCACCGATATGATGATTATTCATGTTTTGTTAATAAACATTTATTAATGTTCTGCCATTTATCATTTCTTTTTTTTTTTAAGAAAAATGAAAAATACATTTCAACGTCGTGTTTGCATTCCATCACGTAAATAAACATTAATACGACATTTCTGTAATTATAACATTTTACGTGTTAGATGCATTTGTTAACGTTGCATTTATTATCGTTATTTCGAATAAAATATATATATTTTTCCGGCACAATTTTTGTAATCGATTGTGTCAACAATTATTACCATAATACATCTGTCAATAAAATATTTTTCATACAAATATCTGCTCTCAATTAATAATTATCATTAATCAATTAATAATTTTACTTTGCATTTTGATTATGGTGATTGATAAAAAAAAAATTACAATGTAATTATTTTCTATCATTCGGTTAAAAAACATTGTCATAGGGCTAAGCTAGTTATAAGAATTCTTGAAGATGCAATAATTCATCGTTTCTCCGAAGATAAATTAAAATCCATAGATTCGAGTAAATAGATTCTCTTTGATACGTTGAGTGCTATGTATTTATCTAAACCCTCTCAAAACCGCAGAGTAAATATATTACTACGACCCTTAGATCCAGATTACAGTTTGACTTTGGACGTTTCGCGGCGCACTCATTGCGGCTTCTTCCGACCGCAATTCTAAAGTCACACATCGTTCATAGTGTTTATCGACATATTTTGTCTTTATTTAGGATACTCTATTTTTATTTACATACAGTTAATCATATTGTTAATCATTATTCACAACATATATTGATTAATTGATAAATTATTTTAAATAATTATCACTCTCTTCGTTCGAAATTAGGCGTCACATTCGTATATATCATTTAATATCATACAAATGTAACAACTAATTTTAAATGGGAGAATATATATTATAATTATTATTTAAATAATTTAATATATATATAAAATAAAATTCTATTTGTTTAGGAAATATAGAAAACAAACGTTAAACATATATATGTGCTAATAATTTTATTTATTCTAATGTTACTTTAAAAATATTGGAGAAGTTTAAATATTAGAATGTAATAATAAGATAAATATTTGTATTTTTCTTTTGCAGTACCAAGAGTTGAGATAGTTGACGAGCATGGGGCGACCACCGGCGATAAATTCTATAAAGCAGGTAGTACGATAGAGCTGAAGTGTGTCGTTAGCAATATACCTCAACCAACTGGATACGTAACATGGCGGCATGGAACTCGTACACTGAATTACGATACCACCCGTGGAGGAATCAGGTACGTTGAAATCTACGTTTCCAAGGAGTTACTCTCAGAAACGTTCTCGTCTTCGTTCTGTCTTCATTGTTAGTTACAGCTTTAGAAATTTACCTACCCTACATTGGGTGGGATGCCACGAATTGAAACGATTAAATTGTCCTTGGTAACACGAGAATTGGATAATGTTGTTCGATCTTAAATACGATTGAATTTCAAGAAATTTATTCCACCGTTCGATGAGATCATTTTAAAGATATTTTTCGTTTCTTGTTTTCTTTTTTCTTTTTCTTTTTTTTATGTATAAAGTTTAGAAATTTATTCGAGGATAAAAAGTCTTAATCGTGTCAGTGGGTAAACAGAAAAAAACACTACTTTGCAACTGAGGTATAAATTAAAACGTTAAATATATGTATATTCATATAAACTCTTTCTATCTATTTTGTATGTAGATATATACAATATATATATATCAGAACGTTAGAAAGCACGTTTTTGTAGTCTCCCTTTTCGCAGTTTTAACGGCGTTGTACTTCCTTCTAATTAGAATCGACGACCGCACGTAATATCTAACCACAAGGGAAGCTCAGATACGGTTTGCGGACACTCCAGTAATTTTCTTCCTTTTCCCCATCGACCGACGGCAGCCGATAGTTTATGCAAGCTGCATGGGAATTCTAATTGCTTCGATAAAGAATGGAGCGTTCGGTGAATTTTGAAAGGCTTTCATTAAAGTTGTCCGTGGGTTTGGGGGTGCTCGTGCCAGGAGGGTTGGTTCTTCTATCCTCTTCAAACCCGTTTACTCCCTTTCCCCCTATCCCATCACTCTAGCCGTTCCCCCTCGCCATACCTCCCTTCGTCACCCCTTCCAAGTCATCCCAAGCTCGCTCGACCGTGTGTGTCCTAATTGGTTATAGATATGGCGGAATTCATGAATTTCAAACGAGTTCTGTGGCCTGCATTCGTCCGTCAGTCCCATTCGTTAGCCACCCGCTCGACCTTTCAATCGGCGATTCATCGATAAATCAATTTCAATTTCTCAGATATGGACGCAAGCGTAAATACGCGCTAGCACGAAACTCAGCCACGTTTTACGGTCAGTTTCCAATGGCTTATATGTATGCGTGTATGTATGTATATACGTAGCCCACGAATAACGTTTCGTCGATCCGTGGTTTTCGTCGATGACGCCTTTCGTTCATCCGAATTCCCTTTATCGAGTCGTTTATCCGGCTATATTTCTTTTTTCTCTTATTTCTTTTTCTTTTTTCTCTTCCACTATCCCCCCTTTCAATTTTTCTATTTTTCTTCTTTCTTCTTTTTCTTTTCTTTTTTTTGGGGGAATTTTCTTCTCTACCGCGGGGCACGTACAATTTATTTCATCTCTCGTGCGTATAATAAATATTTATTTCTTTTTGTTTGTTTGTAATTCGTATAACGTTTGTTTCTTTCTTTTTTTTTTTGTAATAACTAATTAATAATTGAGAAACTATCGTATTTGAATATTAAGAATGATTGACCGTTCGTAGTAAGCTCGTAGAATTTTTTTTTTCTTTTTTTTTTTTCTTTTTTTCAATGAAAAAATAGAAAGGTTGGTGATAGAGAAAATGAAGATAAGGTATTAGTTATCACTGATAACAGGTATCCTATACTCTCTTCACCGGATTCTCGTAAACTCACCGTTAAATTCTTTTTATTTTATCCTTCGCTCCACATTTTGCGAGGGAAAAAAAAGGGCCCGCACGACCGTGAGAGTGGGAGAGAGTGAGAAAAAGAGAACTTATTAACTTTTTTATCCAATTTTGTCGTGCGCGCTGAAATTTTGCATCTATATCGCAATTTCCCTCGTATGCTCTCTCTCTCTCTCTCTCTTCTACTTTTTTTTCTCACTCTTCCTTTCGTTCTAGCAATTCTTTACATGATTCCGAGAACGGTAGAACAGCATGCACCGTGTCCAATTTCAGTTTCATCAGTGCGACACGAAACCGGTTTGCTTTGTGTCGACGGTATACGCTCTTTGATTTTGCGAAAGACCAAATGTTGTGCATGAAGTCTACCGAGAGCGTTCGTTAACGAATGCGTTTCGATTTTCCCTTTTTTTTTTCTGCACTATTCACCGGCATACCGCCGCGTTTCCGTTCGATACTTCCTTTCTTTTTTCTTTATCTTTTTTACCTCTTGTTTTAGAATCGAAATTTACACCAGACCGAAGACTCCATTCGTCGGATATTATTGTCGAGTAGGACGATATAATACCTTGCGATATTTGTTCGATTTAATTTTTTTTATATTAGACCATTTTTTTCACCTCAATATCCGTATTTTCTTTCGGCGCAGAATTTTTTTTCGGCTCGTAATTGAAAATTATTTTCTAAATGATTTCATACAAATCTCTTTCTATATACAGAGATTTTTGTATTATTTTATAATTTGTACTCATAAAATTGTACATTTTGTCTCTCTTTTTTTTTTCTTTTTCTTTTTTTCTTCCTTTCATTCTTTTCTACAGTAAAAATTCAGTTTTGGATTATAAACGAACATGGTATAATACTAACCAAAAGTATATAACATACTCGCGTTTTTTCTACGATATAATCGACCTCAACGAAGGTTACCTTTTTTACCCTTATTTTCCATATTTTTTATTTTTTTATTTCAGATAGTAGTCTTGAATAAAACATTCTATTGGTCGAGAATAAATTCGATAATCGTCAATAATACACACACACACACATATACGCGTACACACTGATACACACATATTCACACGCGACTGAGCAATATATTCGAATAGAATGGGGAAAAGGAAACACGCGAAAAGATGCTATTAGCGTTGGTAGAAAACTAGAAATTCAATGGAATGGGAAGTTTCGTTGACAATATTCATGGTGCATCGATGTTGGCGATGAACCATGAAAGGAGGAACGCTGTTATTTACCGTGGACATTCTATTACGGTTTGATTGCATCCGAGAAGCATCTATAACGTACCGTTGCCGCGGTCGTCCAAACACGTTTGCGCACACATACACATATACATACACAAACACCATTCCTATTAACATAGTGACGATTCACACACATACACACACGCACTATGCAGAGGATTCAACACCTGAAGGTGATGTCTTCCGGTTATTGAAGCTTCTCTATCTCTCTCTCTCTCTCTCTCCTCCTCTCTTAACCAGTAAATGAGAGTAAATAAGAGAGAGAGAGAGAGAGAGAGAGGGATAGTGAGATAGCGAGAACCTGTTTAGATTTTAGACGAGAAAGTTTAGTCCCCCGTCAGTTCCAGGTGTTTCCAATTTAGTTGGTATATGTAAAATATTATATAATCTATCGAGCACATGTTCGAATAATTAATCCTCCTGTTAGTAGCTATGTTCAACATTCCAATTTCATTGACTTTTTCCTATTAATGTTCATTAGCAAATAGTCTCGATGAACATGGAATGTGTGCCATTATTATTCGTGATTTATGGTAGTTAAAGTATATGGAGGATATATATATAATTCATACAAAAATGAATAATAATTAAAAATAGAATATAGTGAGTATTTTACATTTCATACCACTCATTATATCTCGGTATTCTCGATATATTTAATTTAACGATTTATTATTTAATTATTATACGTATTATCGAAGATAATTTATTCACGTTAATTTTGTATCTAAGGTATTTAGTTTAAAGAAAAATAATCAGTGATCAGTGACATCAAAGAGAGATTAGTTCCGTAACGAGGTAGAAATTAATCGGTAATTAGGAAAACAAACCTCGAAACTGTATATGCTTTGATCATTGAACTGTTTGATCATTGAATTACGTAATCAAGCATGTACACATATAATGAAGAATTAGTCTTGCGAGGTGAAAAATGAATTAAAGAAATGCATAGGTAAAAGAGAAAGATAAGTAGAGTTGTGAAAAATCGTAAAATTGAATGATTTTTATTTGGATACCAAATGACATTGAAATTTATTTCGTTTAATAAATCGCTCGTATTTGTGATCTCTCTCTCTCTCTCTTTCATTTCTTCTTCCCTCTCCATATTTCTCTTTCTTTAGATTATATGCGGGTAAGCGTAATAACCGGCACGTAGATTCAGAACGTGTAAGATTGGAGGAAGAGTATATTGGGGAACTAGATCGACGAAGTTAGTTAGGTGCATAACATTATTATAGACTGAAGCGTAGACCGCATTACACTTCGGTGTCTCTACCCCACGTATCCCTAGCCTTTCGTCTATTACTCTTCACCTTGGGTCCTCTGCAAGTTGGTCAAGTCGTGAGTGCAAGCCCCAAGCATATATGGTTACTATGATGGCAGAGTTAATCTAATAAGGAAAGTACCTACTTTCTGACTCTGACATCGTCCAACTTCCTAAGTTATCGCCAGTACCCGCATTATTATTTTAACTCGATTAAAATTATTCGATAAAAGATTTATCATTTTCATTTTCGTTATTATTTTTTATTGGGGGTAGGGGGTAGGAGAAGGATGGAGGGTAAAATTATATGAAAGAAAATCATTTTGCAATCATCATTGCAAGGATAACTTAAGTTCATAGTTCTCCACGCTTAATAATTTTACTTTAGTATTTTGAACTTAATAAACAATAATATATGTAAATTAAATTATATGTTTTAAAGTAAAATATTTTCTTAATAATGCGTATATAATTTGCATTCCAGCTAAGATTTTCGCATGATATTTTTTCTTATCAAATCTTACCGTTTATTTCTGATTCGTTTTTCTTCAAACTGTCAATCTCTCCACTTTTACGTATTTTTGAGAAGGTTCGATCTCCATCCACCTTTGGCTTAGGATCGTCTTACAAAGAAAAACCATTTGGAACAGTTTGCTTGCCATTTAGCTGAACGGGCCATGATCGTCCAACTCAAAACCTTTTCTTATGCTTTTATCACTTATACATATTCATATATGGTACATACATTAAGTCTACGAATACTTACAAGAATGAAAATATAAAGCGGATCGGTCTTTTTTTATATAAAGTATGTAAATCCATTCTTCTGAGAGTTTTTTTCTTTGAAAATATTTATATTATTACTGAAACATAAAACAAATTAAAATAGGGGATAGCTAAGTTTACGTCAGAGTTGCGTCAGTGTGTTACAGAAAAATATGGCTACGTTTCGTAGAATTTTCTTTTCGATAAACGTATTCAGATCATCAACATCTACTTCGTGCAGTTTATAGAAGCATGATACGTAATTATGATTGCGATTATAGTACAAACTGTAATGAATTAAACTTAAATTGATTTAAATGAATTAAAATTAATTAAATGAGTAAACTCTTATGAATTATCTATCCAAAACTCCCCCCTCCCTTTTATATTGTTTAATTTTGTAATATTTTAAAAGAAAAAGGTAAAATAATGATGAATTATCATACGAGCTGTCGTATTAAATATTATTTTCTTTTTCTTTTTTTCTTCTTATTTTTATTATCAATCGCGGATAATCGTTTTGAAATTTGATTATTTATAATACATGTATACGTTGAAAATTGCGAAAGATCATTTTTAATCTTTGAATTATTTTCTTTTTGTTTCGTTATGTAATATTACTATAAACGAAATATAGAATTATTCTACTTTAATGAGTTTATTATCAATACATTTGAAATAATCGTTGATTGTTCGAACAATAAAGCTAATATCCACTTTCTCTCTCCTCTTAATACGTTTACTCTGCTAAATATAACATCTCATTAACGTAGAATAAATATACATTCGATTAAACGATTACCCTCCTGGTCGTGCTAATTATCATTCAACATATTATAATTTCAATCCGAGGTTTGTTTTCTAGTAGTTAGTATCATTTATTATGAAAGACTTTTATGCACGTTCGCTTTCGTGTTTCTCTTTGTTAAATCAAAGTTTTAACAGAGTTTCCAATTACAATGATGTTATCATGTCTGCTTTATTTAATTAGTTTCATTCGTTCATGAAAATTGAATGGGAATGCATGATTAAAAAATGAAAGCTTAAGAAGAGAGAGAGAGAAAGAGAGAGAGAGAGAGAGAGAGAGAGAGAGAGAGAGAGGTCTGGATACTCGTGTTGTTTTTTTATTTAAACAAAACATTTTTGTCTTAAAACGTTTCGTGTTAATACAATGCTTTAAAATGATATACAAATATTTGTTAAATACCACTGTAAACATTTATTTACATTTTACCGTTAGATTTATTTGGATAAAGGATCAGGTGGATGGAGGGGATAAAGACTCATTAATAGTAGAAACGTCAAACTTCGATGATATTTTTTCTACGATCTCTCATAAAAAGCTCATTAAATGTAAAAGTTTACGTAGAATATAAAAAAAAAAAAAAATAAAATAAAAAAAGAAGTAGAAAAAGAAAATGATTAATGGGAGGAAATGTAGACAATCAAGAACTTAAAATAGCTTATTTACTTTATTACCGATCATTCACAGATAAAAAGAGAGAGAAAACATAACAAATATATCGGAAACATGAAAGGAAGAAATGATCAAAAAAGTCGAAAACATTTCCGACGTTATCGATGAAATTTCAAATTTCTCGATAAATCCAATGGAAACTCGTTAATCTTCTTTATGATTCATGCTACGTCGAATATAAAAAAAAATCTATATAAATATATATTTCCCCCGTGTTCAAAAAGAAGAAAATTTCACTGAAACATACACATACACGCACATATATATATAAATACACAATAGATTTACATATATCTATAACAATATATTATATGGATAAATAACCGAAATTTTGTTGTTTAAAACTAATATATATCTCTTGTCTAAACGTCATTAATTGTAGAATAAAGTGTGGAAGGCGATTTAACGAGAAGATAAAATAAACGAGGATTTTATTTTGATCAAACAATCCGACAAAATGAAACGAATAGTATTGATCTATGTACATACATGTGTTTAAGTAAATATGGCTCTCTCTCTCTCTCTCTCTGTTAACGAATTATCAAGAGAACGATATAAGTATTCCAGGAATATCATACGGTATATCGTTCGCTATACAGAAGTATTTCTTTATTTCTTTCACACACACACACGTTCTCTCTCTCTCTCTTTATCTTTCTCATATATATATATCAACTCTCTCATTTTTTCTCTAGTATATAAATGCTCATATGCATATTCTCTCTCTCCCTCTCACACACACACATGTACACCTTTTTACACTCTCTATATCTTATTCTCTTTCTTTTACTTTTTATCTCTCAGTTTCTCTTAGTTTCTCGGTTCTGGAAAGTTTATGCATAGATGAATGCAAGCAAATGTGTTTTGTATCGGAACGTACGGTTTATACTCATCGAATTTGTGCGATCTAGCGCAAACTCAAACGCAAAACCGGCATGTTATTGGCCATCGCTCCGTTGGATTGTTCGTTCGTACTGCTAGTCTCCACTTTAGTTTTCGCTCCTCCCCCCTCTCTCTCTCCTCTCTCTCTTTCTCTTTCTAGGGTTGGACGTGTGGTAACGCTTGATCCATTACTCTGCAAATCAATTAGGACGCAGGCACGATTGGTATTCGCCGGTGAGAAAAAAAGCGTGACGAAAACAAAGCATTTAAATCGGATTTTGTTTTATCGGCTGCACACGCCGCCCTTGCGCCCACCACCGGCAAATATTTTAACGAGAACAAGGGGGGACACGGTCGAATCTTTTTTTTTGTTCTCTCTTTCTCCCTCTTTCTCACTTTTTCTCTTTCTTTCTCTTTTTTGTTCTCTAGTTTTTTTTTCCAGTTTTCTCCACCCTTTCTCTCTCTTTCTCTTTCGATTTCTTTTTTTTTTTTTTATTTTTTTATTATCCGTAATACGGTAGGACCCATATTTCAAAGCTCCCTTTCGTCTGTCCGCCATTTTCTCTTTTCCCTATCTGTATCCTCACCTTCTCTATTGACTCTAACATATACTGTTCCTTTTTGAAGTTATACTTCTTTTGGCGTGTTGGGGAAAATGTAATGAGGAGTGATTTTGTTCCGAGCGTCTGGAAAAACGACACCATGAAGTTTGTCAGTATTTACGACGCGCGGCAAAGCGATTTCAAGTATACGGCATGAAGTTGTCTTCTTTTCTTCTTCCCCCCTTTTTTCTCAAGCGGGTCACCCATCCACATAATAATCGAACTCAGCGCTGCTTTACTTAAATGGTCGAAGCGAGAACTAATGCTGTAACCGCGCCATGACTGTTGACGCGTGAAGTAATTCAATATATCTTTCTTATATTTAGTGTGGACTGATATCTATATTTTGATATTTTCTTTTTCTTTTTTTTATTCTTTCATATATATATATATAATAATAATTGTTTTTTCTTTTAAGTTATTTTTTGAAGTTATTTTTGAGGTTATTGAGGTTATGTTCGTTTTGGTACGGCAAAGAAGTATAACTTCTTACGTGCGTACATAAGTACACACACCAGTTTGTTTTTTATTTTTTTTTTATTGAAATCGAGCAACCTGAAAATAGTCGAATCATTAGAATCTGTCAAGCGGAAGAGGAAACCTAGATATTTGATAGAACGAACATGATGATAAAAAAAAAAAAACAACGATAAGAAACTAATGCTGTTTCAATTTGTTATTTGTATCGATTATACGATATTGAGATAATCCTTAATAAAACAATGCGAAATGAAAAATTATAGTATTCTTTTTTTTCCTTCCAAAAGGATTTACCATGTCGAGGTAATGGAAAATCGAGATTTTTAAATATTAAATAAACTCGAGGTGGTGATTATGGAAAAGTTAAATTATCCTAGAAACACACACATATTTTCTTTTTTTTTACGGCACAGTCGGTTGTGATTAGCGTACACACGCAAATATAAAAATTAAAAATGAACATTTGCAAGTGATTTTTGAAATAGGAAAAAAAAATATATAAAAAGAAAGGAATGTATTTTCTAACGATTGGAATATATTCTTACGAGAAGAAAAAAAAAAAGAAGATCATCCTCTTTATCTTTCTAACATTACCAGTAATAACAATAGTAACGGTAGAAACACATATTCCATTCGAGTTTATTGTATGATCGCGAATAAAAGTCGATCATTCGATTGTACCACCTATAATGTAAAAATAAAATTCACCGGGATCGATACTCCTCTAGAATGTTTTGGAAATTACCATCGATAGAGAAAGGGGGTGGTGGGGCGGGGGTAGGGGTGAAGGTGGGGTACGGTTTAGTAGTTTTATTCACGACGATCGAGTTCGTTCGGGTGGTGGTTGTGCTAGTCGACACGGGCGGCAGAGGGGGTAGAGAGGTGGAGGAGGGGTGGAGGAGGGGAAAGGGGTTACTCTTCTCATTGGAGTTGAGATTGGAACGCTCGGAACACTCGGAGTTTGCTGCGTTGCCCTCCTATTTTACATTTTTACTGCGAGCCAGAAGCTCGTGCAGTGGCTTCTTGTTGCCAGCTCGTCCGAAACACAATAGTCCGTTAATGAAGTCGAAATTTAATACGAGCCAATCGAAAACTCGCCAATTGTTTTTTCCTTATTCTTTTCTCTTTTCATAGAAGCCGGAAATCTCTGTGTGCCACCCTGAATGGGATTTCTATTTGTTCCTTTGTATTCCTTTCATTTCCTGTATTTTTTTGGTCGTTGTTCCCTTTCTCCCACTCTCTCCCTTTCTCTCTCTCTCTCTTTCTCTATTTCTATTTCTATCTCTGCCTTTATCTGACTTTTCATTCTAAAGAACATGAATCAATCATGCAGTAGAAATTTTTTGTTTTACCTTCTTTTCAACAACATTTATCCATTGAATTTCTTTTTTTCCTGCTTTTGCTTGACGCCTCATGCGCTGTTTAACAAATTTATCTACATCTCTATCTACCTCACACTCACTCACCCTCTCTTTCTCTCTCTCTCTCTCTTTATTACCATGGTATCGCGCAATGCTATCGATCGAGGCGTTAACATGTGCGAGGTAAACTCGGAAAGGGCGTTAAGTGATTTCGTATGTGAAATATGGATTTTCCGTTTCGAACCTATTTCGTATGTTGGTGTTAATAAAAAAAAAGCCACAGACATACGTATATATGTATATTCGCGTTATGATAAATAATTTACCCCATGATAATCAACTTGTTTTTATAATTGAAATTATTTTTAACAGATAATCGTTTAATTGAACATTTCTTTCGTGCTACTTAAAAATAATAATCATTTTAATTACGGATATTCATTCTAAAACATTAAATTCGAAAGTTTGAAACGAACGTTTTTTCTCATAA
This sequence comes from Polistes fuscatus, assembly GCF_010416935.1. Lineage (NCBI taxonomy): Eukaryota > Metazoa > Arthropoda > Insecta > Hymenoptera > Vespidae > Polistes > Polistes fuscatus. The sequence goes on along the minus strand of NW_025113140.1, from coordinate 10,500,097 downwards.
ATACACACATACACATGCGTGCAAGAAAATGGAGTAGAATGATGAAATAAAATTAAGAAATAAAATGGAGGAAAAAGAAAAAGAAAAAAGGAATGAAAAAAAGAATGAAAAAATCATTTAAAGAGGCTCAAATTCTCATAGCTCAGAGATAATGGCGTTTACGCTCGACACCCTGTCACCAGACGAGAAGATAGATTTTCGTGTCAACGTGTAACATCGATTTTATGCAAAATGGATTTATCCGGTATCGCGCGTCATTTTACAGCTTTAACACGTGTACAAGTGTCAACATTTCCCGCGTTACGCCCTACGGTGCATTTTACTCTATGGGATTTCATTTAAAAGCATCCTTGATAACACACGATTGCTATGAAATCGATGTTGTTTCTGTTTCTCGAGGAATAGATTTTCGCGAATAATACAATGATTATTTAGTTAGTGTCAATACAATATTTGGTATATGTCTCTCTCTCTCTCTCTTTATCTCTTTCTCTCTCACTGCGAGTTGTTACATCGTCGTTACGTCAATTATAACATAACGATTGAAATTGAAATCTCAACGAGGATCATAATATTTGAAGTATGTAGTATCCACTTCATCGAGTCGCAAATTGAATAAACACGTATTTATGTACATATATGTATACGTATGTACACGTACACATACACACATACTTATACATACATACAATACATATGTACGTACTCGAATTTTCGTGGATATGACGTTTCAAAGACACCACTCAAAATTTAATGCCTATTATCGGGAGACATTTTCAATGGCGACAGTTCTGCGGTGGCAGCCACGCAGAAACGATTTGAAAATATTTTCGAGGGTTGAACGAGAGAGAGAGAGAACGGGGGACTTTGGCTATGTTCCAACGTAATTAGCAGTATTTTTGCGCGAACTACCTTTAAACCGGTATCGCTAATATTCTCAGGAGTTTCTCTCCGACTTTGGCACCAGTCTCATTCGTTCCTACTTTCCTTCCTTCCTTCCTTCCTTTTATTTTCTATTAATCTATCCGTTTTTCCTCTTCCTAATTCGATTCTTATATATTTTAATTTCTGCCGATACCTACCATCCACCCATCGACTCATTATCGTTCAGCGAATCTCCAAGTTTTTCCATTTAAAATGAAAGCTCTAACTTTTTTTTTTTTCTTAAATCTCGTTCATTGAAAAAGATACGACATTTTTTGTCGAGGATAATAATCGTACGATATTTGTGATCGTTTTCCAAATAACAATAAAACTCTTAAATGCTTTACTTAATAGGATAATTAACAAAAAAGAAAGAACTTTTTATTTTACCGTTATATTATTATTCGTATAATAAATTTAGTAAATTAAAATAAGAAAAATACTGCATATGAAAGTAACTCGGACATCACCTTGTTTTCAATTTTATTTATTTCTTAGTTACATAAACCATGTATCGTTAGATGCGAGTTTAGAAATGTTTGGAAGTAAACATAACGCGTAAGTTGTTTCCAGTCTGTAGGATTTGTTGACATTCGCGAATAAACATCAGTATTACGAGAGATTTCGAATAAAACGGACGTGTTATGCTAAACCATTTTTCTTATTTACGTTTCTATTGGATATACAATTTTTCTTATCGTTTTTACGCGTTACATTGACATACGAATAAATAAATCATTAAAACGTAATATCAATTAAACGACGCGAATGAAAAAGAAAAGAATATAATTCAAGTTAAATCCGAGTTTGAGTGTGTGAGAAAAATCACAAAAGGGTTTTCATTAATGGCAAGAATTCGTCGTCATCATTATCATCATCATCTTCGTCTTCCTCGTCGTCCTAGCTGCAAACCAAATGACGAAGTCGGAAAACTGGAATTGAATATTCGATCCGAGGAAGTGCTGCTGGCGACGGATCTTTTTGTTCCATTCGTCTTTGCTTCGATGGTGAACGATCGAAGAGAGAAAGAGAGAGAAAGAGAAGATAAGAAGAGCAAAGCAGGGTGATGCGAGTAACGGGGGGGTTAAGGAGGGAAAAAAGGGATGCTGGAGAAGACGCTCGTAGTTTGTTCCTATCGATACTTCAGTAAACCGACACTTGATCCCTTAGTTCGTTGTACTATTCACAGGATCGTGAAAGTTGGCAGATATTAATCGTCTTTTATTCTATATCATACTCGACGTAAAAGCCAACTTTCTTTTCCTTATTCTTTTCATTTTTTTTTTCATTTTTATCTAACGAAATATTCAATCGAATCGGAAATTTTTTAATTAAGCAAATTCGTGTGTCGTTGACACGTTTAAGTAAAGATTTAATGAGTTTTCGATCTTCAATCTTTTCTTGTTCTTTTTCTTTTTTTCTTTTGTAACACACACACACACACATTTTATCGTATCTTTAGTAGCAACAGGATACACCGATAGCGTGTCCTTGTTCCATAATCCTTTTGTCTTTATCTTTTCTTCCCCCCTCCATCTCTTTCTCATTTTCTTTCCTCGTCATTAATACCCCTCTCTCATTCTATTCTTTTACAACTCTCGCGATCCTCCCCATTTTTCTCCCTCTTCTTCTGTTATATTAAAAATCGCGAACTTTTGCTCATATATATATTTCTTTTTTTTTTATTATATATTTTTATTTTCTCTTTCCTTCCATATTTTTTTCTAAAAAATCGTGAACTTTCACCTTTATGTCTTTCTATCTCTTTCTAGCTTCTTATATACTTGCACAATCTTAATTTTCCTCTCAGTGAACGGTCTTACTGAGATATTTAGATCCCTCGTTTCATATTTCGCTATTGTGCACGACAACAAAGTTTTCTCGCATTGACTCGCACATATAAAAGAAAAATCTTCTTCATTAATTTTTTCTTTTTTTTGCTAAAGTGAGATAGATAAATGGACATCTATTTACAAATTTCCCTTGAAATATATATAATGATCTTTGGTCTTTTACTAATTAATTAAGACGTAATTGCATTTCTCTATAACAACAAAAGATTTATTTAAAATACTTAAACAGTTACATTATAATTTAACAAATAATTTACTAACCTATAACAACAAAAGAAACAACATTTAAAGCCTTTATTTTTAGTATCTTTTATCTTCCGAAGCGAATTGTAATCTGTCTCTCCCGGAAGGTATCTACCTACTTATATAGCTACATCTCAGGTGCCTGTCACGATTTCTGATAAGCTTGTCAGTGATGCGGAAAATATAAATGAAAGAAAAGCATTTTGATATGTGTGTGACGTGGTTTTCTTTGCATATATTTCCGAGCTATGAAGTATTTGAAGAAAAGTTAGTACACATTTTCATCGAACGAGAATACATTTATTTTTTACGTATGCAGTTGTTGGTAATGATTTTTATTTACAAAAAAGAAAATCATTATTTTCTTTATCCTCTAAATTCGTATAAAGGCGTAAAAAATCTGAGAAAAGAAAACACAAGAAAAAACAATGAAGAAGAAGAAGAAGAAGAAGAAGAAGAACAAGAGGAAGACAATAAATGGGGAAAGAGGTTGAGCAAAATTTAAGAAGAAAATGGGAATGAAAAATGTAAGGAATAAATGGAGGAAGATTTTCTTTCTCTTTCTTTTTCTTTTTTTTTTTATTTCTTGTATCCTCTTGAACGGCATCCGGAGGATTTAATTCCATTTTCAATTTACCTAAACCCTTTTACGCAAACTCCTTGTTACCTGCCATCCGCGCGTCTTGACGATAGTACTCGTCTTCGTTCTTGTCGAGTATCTTCGTGAATTTTCTTTATCTCTCTCTCTCTCTCTTTATTCTTTTTTTCTCGCGTCAGCTATAGACTTTTGTTTTTCCCTTATTTTTTTCGGTCTACCCCTTCCTCATTCTTATTCCAACTATTAACACGCAGGTTTACTCGGTCACGAGATGAGGAACGGAAAAAAATACACGTTGCGCTTATTTTGCTAGGTGATCGCAAATAGAACGACGCGTGAATAAAAGCGACGACGAGAAAAAAGAAGAAGAAGAAGTAGAAGGAAAAGTATGAGATTGTTCGAAGTAGTAGTAGTAGTAGTAGTAGTAGTAGTAGTAGTAGTAGTTGTTGTTGTTGTTGTTGTAGTAGCGAAAGACATATATATATATATATATATATATATATATAAACTCACCTTTTTTTACCAAAGGTAGAAAAAGATATGCATAGAGTCGTTTTATTTCTCTTCGGTATTCAGACAAGCTGCTGCTGCTGCTGCTGCTGCTGTTAGTCGAAAACATTATTTCCTTGAGTGTGCGCGCGTGCTCCTTTTTAGTCAAGTAGCATCATGGAATCTCGCGAGCTAATTAGTTTTCAGTTCTTCCACGGCTTACTGTCACTCGCCAGGCTGCTACTGAAGGTAGAAACCTCGTTTCTATCCTTCCACTCTTTCTATCTCCCTCTTTCTCTCCTATTTTTGCACTCCCTTTCTCTTTTCTTATATATATATATATCTTTCTTTCTTTATTTATTTCTTTGGTGCTCTCAGTTTCTCTTAAACTCCTTCTTTTCGTCAGCGTCTCCTTCGGCAAATTTCGAGAGGATTTCTTACATCACCAACACTAACAAAGTCTTTCCGCCTGTCGCCAGCTTCTCTTGCGTCTTTTTCCTTTCTCTCTCTCTCTCTCTCTCTTACTCTTATGCTATTTTCGCGGTAGTTATGTCCTCGAAGACCCGAGGAAAACCACCAGCGAGAAATTAACGGTTTTCTTCGAGCGCGTCGAATTATTTACGTGACCGTAGACCTTGCTTGCTTGCTACACTATTACGTATTTCTAATTTTCATGTTATGTGCAGCCGGTGTAAAATGAGCCAAATATATATTTTATAAATGGTTGAGTACGCATTAAATAAATATATATATATATATATATTTATGTGTACTTAATATTATTTAATATTGCGTACGATGAAAATTAAGATTTAAAAAGTAAGTTTTCTTCAATTGAAAGTAGACACAGGACAAGTATACATACTCGGAATAGAAAAATGACTTCGTAAAGTTAATCTCACACTCGGATGGATTTGTCGTTAGGGTTTTCCGAAACTCGATGGATTTAAAGTAAGGAGACAAACGTTTATCTTCGATCGGACAAACCGGTCGTTCTATTCGATCCGTAGCAAATCTGTGAGCAGGTTACGAGCAAAGAAGGATTTACGGTGTCCGGAGACGAATGACGTGGTACACTGACCAACGTCTGGTATAAATTACAGCATACCCCGTATGCTTTTCTCTTCGTTTCGCATGTTGGGAATAAAAAAAGGAAAGAAAGAAAAGAGGAAAAAAAGGAACCGAGGAAACAACAAAATTAAAAAAAACATACGAAAAAGAAAGAAAAGCAGACAACTGTGTTCTAGTTCGAAACAACCGCGACGTTTTCCAATAAATATACCAGTAAACTGTCCGTCCTGTATCGTCTAACCGTTGGAAAGCGTCGAAACCATTGGCAAAGAGAGATATCCTACTCCATCGAGCACTAATAGGAACGCGAACGCGTTACTCCCGTGATTTTTACGAATCACCTTCGACCGACCGTTGGCTAGAAGCGTTCCCTCGTAATTTAGAACGAAGCTCGTAATTCAGACCCTTTTCCTGGATTGCCACCACGAACGATTTATTTTCTACCTACTGTTTCCTTTTCCTCCTACTCTACATTCGTGTTCAAGTTACGTGTTTCGAATCTATCCGCGATGATAAACCGTTTACATATGTAGTGACCGGTTATTTCGTTTGATCGATAAAATATTGCGATTTGAATATACTCGTCAATATTTGACTAATGATTTATATATTGATTGTTTTTTATTATTATTAAGAAAATTTGATATTTCGTATAAATTTATAATGTATTTAATAAAGTATGGAGTAAACAAAATATTGTAACAAGAATCGTTTATCCCGTAAGTAACATTTGTATATTATTTTCTATTGAACATCTTCTATGTTTAATGAAGCTTAACATGGTTAATTAATGAATTTTCCCTATCACCGATGAGATGTTCGAAATAACCAAGATGTCGCAACAGCACCGAAGAGAATCTTATAGACGGTAACAGGCTGTCAGCTTTGAGATTAAACAACCGCGAGTTTAGAAGATTAGACGTGCGAATTTAAGCTCTATGTCGCCGTTAGCGTTTCCCAGAGAAAGCAGAAGGATTATAGTTCGCGCTCGCGATGTTATATTAGGGAAGTAGTTTTAAGTATAGGTATACTTTGATTCTAAAATTTGTTCAACGAATATTTATTTAATTCGAAATATTTTCTTTTAAATTTTTCTAACGAACGACGAATAATTCATAATTCTTATAGAAATAGGTAGATAAATGCGAATGTTTAAGGAACGTTTAATATGAATGCGAGGAGTATTATTTTCCAATGGTGTCGATTAAACGAAATATCAGTTTCCGTAACATGATACGTTGATAGATAATAATTCAAAATGCCAATGGAATTTAGAATAGCCGTGACAAGACCATAAAGCGAAAATTAAATTGCAGACGTATTTTCGCGGACGATTATTTGCCTGCAAAGCTCCTATAACGATCGTTGCTAACACGAACACTTTGGCTTTATATACATAATTATCTGGATATGTATATCCGGGCGTATTAAAATTTACGAGCGTTAAGTCCAATAAACTATAATGCTATTTTCCTTTGTATCGAGCCTTCCACGCTTCGCGTTTTAAATGTTCCATTATCGTTGTTCCTGTTAACTATGATAAAAATTCTCCGTTTTGATATATTATGATATAACGCGCGTGTTTATATTATATTTTCTGAGAGTATTTAATTGGTTAATTTTCTACATTATTTATTTATTTCATTAATAATTCTAGTAATTAAAATTATTAAAAAATGTCATAATGAAAAATATTATTTTTATCTCTTTTATAAATATAATAGAATATATATGTTAACACTAAATTTACCGACACACATATACTTATTCCTATAGTGAGCGGTCAAGTGACCGTTTTAATAAAAACATATAATATATTTTCATATAGAATGAGATTTTTGCCAATTGTATAACGAGCAATATACCTTCTTTTATTTAGAAATAAATAATGCAAATTTAATGCATTTTCAGCGAATTTTTAACGAATTACAGGACATTTGACCGCGCGTGCTAGGTTTAGTATTAAAATATAAAAAATATATATAACACTTACCTATTTATCGAATTAGATATTTTTGTTATTTCTCAATGAGGGGTTTATTTCTTTAACCTTCACTAAAATGAAATTAAATTTGGTGAGTGTTCTTATCGATCCGTTTCACGATCGCACGGCTCGTAAAGTATCGCGACGTTTTGTTGGAATCTACTTAAGAGAATATAAATCGTTCTCACTCAACAACCATTCTCCACGTTTGGATCGTTAGTCAGATGAAACGGATCGAGACTTGGTGTGTTTGAAGTAGTCGCCGCAAACTAGGTAAGCGCGACATCGTTTCGCTAGTCAATTGTTTTCCCGTAGTAAACAGGTCAGAAATAAATCCCGGCTTAACGCCCAGCTTAAAAGCTCTTAAAATGGCACTTGAGACTCTCTTTCTATCTTTTTCTCTGCCTCTCTCTCTCTCTCTATCTTTCTCATCGACCTTTTTCATTCCTTTAAATTTTCTCTCTCCCTCTCTCTCTCTCTCTCTCTATTTCTTTCTCTCGTCGATTTCTTATTCTTCCTCTTCTTTAGAATTTTTTCATTTTCTTTTCGCGTTTCTACTCGTACGCGATATTCTAATTTTTTTTTCTTTCTCTGTTCATTTTCAGCCTGAGAACGTTCACTTTCTCAACCGAGTCTAATTTGCATTTTACCGTGAAAGAAATTTTCAGATCTTTGAACGTTCTTTTAAAGAATTAGGAAAAACGAATTCTAATGCGGTTTATATATAATAATAATATAAGCGTTGGAAAATATGTTTGAACGTTTAATAGAATTATCATTGATCGATCGAGTTTTAACATAGTGATTATTAATTAATTAAAATAGACAAATACAAGGGAGAGAGAGAAAGAGGAAGGATGAAAAGAGCAGAGAGGAAAAAAATTCAAAGGAGAGGCACGTAAGTTGGAACGAAATTGAGCAGAATGATTTGAAAAAGGAAAAAAAAGACGTGGGATGAGGAAAAGGGTGCGGAATAAAGAGGGGGGAGAGAGAGAGAGACAAAAAAAGGGAAGAGAATGTCGTCCTATCTTCGCGTACGCTTTTTATTCGACATAAAATCCCAATGTGGGGGGAAATCCGGTTGGGTCGACGGTTTGGGACACGAGATTGCCATTCGGCGCGACAAACGATAAATTTTGAAAGGACCGCAAAAGCCCTCTTCCGCAATCTCACGCCGCAACCTACACGCAACGACACGTGCGTCCGCTTTAAATGTGATTAATACCATCGTCTATTATTTTATATGTGATAATCCGATTAGTAGTTTTAATGATTGCTACCACCCCCCTCATCTATGGTAAAGAAAAATGATTTGCGAGATTTATTGTATATTTTTGTTTAATAGTTTTATAAAAATATATTTTTCTTTTTTGGAGGCAGGGCGGTTGAAAATCTATCGATATTACGTTAATTCGTGGGCTGAAAATTACGATATATAGTATTGGATTATTTTATATTACATATTAGTCTAATTTCTTTTCTATCGATATATATATATTGTATATTATTTAAAAGTTACGAGTAATTTTTCTTTTTAATGCGAGATATGCTGATCACCTATTGTCAATCACACGTTATTTATCTTCTTTCTTTTTGTTTACATTTGAACGTGTCAACATTCGTATAGCCATTTTTGGGAGTGTTTAAAAATTGAAGATGATTCGAGAGATAGATTGCTATCCGGCACGAAAAGCACGTTGAGAATGATAGGAATTACCTTTGACAGAGGTATGGGTAAAGGCGATGAAACATCAACGAGTGTAAAATTTGACCACTTCAAAGAGACAGTCGGAAGTAACGTGAGTAAATTTCTATACGCTGAGGCCAAATACTGGAAATCGGTCCTACTCGAAATTTTGCAGTCGCTTTTATCGCCATCGCTATAACGAAACAAAGAGAAATTTGAATCTACTTTTGAAGTAGACGAAAAAAAATACAAATAAAAAATGAGAGAAATATTTTCTCTCTCTCTCTCTCTCTCTTTCTCTCTCTTTCTCTCTTTTTATGTTATCAGTAAAATGAAATATCAGAAAACAGGATTTATGTGATAAAAGTATTAGGGAAAATTGTCATTTAGAAAATTACACTCAAATAAATTGTATCTTATATGTTGTTCGTTCACCGTAATCATTTAATGGTGAAACAAAGCACGTGGAACAATTAGGAGAATGGATGCAAAGGATTTACTTAAATCTATTTCGATCGTGTTCCTTTTACTGGTCATTTATTACTATACTTTACTGTTCTCTTCGTAAGTTCGTTTTCAAAGGTGATAGTAGTAGTAGTAGTGGTCATATGCTAAATCTTTCTCTCTCTCTTTTTCTCCCTCTCTTACTCAAAAGATTTATCCCATTCGATCACCCTACGAGATCGTATAATCTTAAACGTATTTTATTGAAACTATACTAACCGTACGACGTTCCAGTTTTGCGGTAGAGTTTACTTGTGCACTCGTACGAAGGTTTAGAGTTTATAACGGTTGAGAGGATTCTGTGGTGAAGGAATATGGAAGACGTGGTAGCGATGGTGATGCTAGAAGATTAAAACGAAGGAGTGAGCAAGAGAAAGGGAGAGAGAGAGAGGGAGAGAGGAGAGATAGAGAGAGTACTTGCCTGCTTGTATCTTAATTGTTTTCACCAAGAGGTCACTGCGTCTGACGTTAATGCAATTCGTAAACAATGCATTGCCTCTCGTGGTATAGCAGTGGTATAGTTTGGCTCACTGCTTTATGTGCCAGCAACAAATACCGAATTTACAAAGCTTTTGCTTTTGTAAATAAACGCCGACTTATGTTTTTAGGACTTGTACGCTCATCTCTTGCAACAGATTTATTTATGTCCATTTGTATATAAAAGAAAAAAAAAACAGTTGATGTTAATCTTCGTTCAAAAAAAAAAAAAAAAAGAAAAAAGAAAGAAAAAAGAATTTAATTCATCTTCGGGTAATAAATTCGTAGAAAAATTCTTGAAAAAAGGGATTATATGTTATTAAACCATTTGTTTTGACGTCTATACTTTAGCGTATATACTTTTTGTTAATGAGCATATTCATTAAGAATATTATTGAATAATCTCTTAGAATAATCTCATTAATCTCATTAGAATAATCTCTTTCTATAGAAAATGTTTTCGTGGATAACCTATTACGTTTGTAATATCTCATTGAGAATTATTTTTGTAAAGAATTTCTTTTCAAATTCTTTTAATCTAAGATTAATATTTTATTCGAGAAATGATTTGTCCTAGTTATTATCCTTTCCTAATAATTTTCGCTTCGTAACGAGTCAGGTAATACGTATACTGTGTGTAGTAATTATAATAGTAAATAAAACTTGTAAATGTTTATCAAAAGTCGCGTTTACTACGTTTAATTATCAATGCGTCATGGTCATCATAGCACGCCTCTGGTTCAGCTCAAAAACAAGTAATAAGAATAAGTAAGGTAATCTATATAAATTCTGGTTTGTTTGAACGTTCGTAGTAGTTCATTCTGGTAGCTGGAGCTACCGAGTAAACATCTCTGTATGTAGTTTACAGCAACATGTAGGTAATTAGCAGTTGTATATCTCTTTCTCTCTCTCTCTCTCTTTCTCTTACACACACTCGCTTTCTCCTCTGTGCCTGTTTGCCTGTCTTTCCGTTTGCAGAGAATTTATATTTATTTTTCTGATATATTTCTTTCGTCGAAAAGTATGCACGAACAAAATCGCGTTCGTTCTTAGGTAAAACGTATTTACCGTACATATATGGGTACAAAAGTTTTATTTTAAGACGTTAAATTAACTACGAACGTTAACGAGCGACGAAGAATTATTATTCCTTTTTTTTTCCAACGTTTGATTAAATAAAAAGAAAAAAAAAATAAGAATAAATAAATTAGGGGAAATTAAAGGAGAATACATAGCGAAATCAAGCGAGTTTTTAAAGTAGAGTATTTAAACGAGTATGGTATGTAATTTAGATAGTAGCATAGACTCTATAAAATATAGAGTAACATCATGGGGAGAACGGCAACTTCCCTTTTACAGAGGCTAGCTTGAGCTACGTAGGATGCATGTTACCCAAATGCAAACATACAGGAACTAGAGATGTTAGGGTACAATGTACACTACTATATACATGTATACTAACACCTGTGTACTTGGTCTAGGTGTTCTAGCTTGGTCCACTATATTACCCGCGACTTAATCGTCCGGGCTTGGAAAGTTTTTATGGACCATAATTCAAACTTTTCGCAGGGTATTCTTTAAAGGATAAGAACATTCTCGGACGACCGTACACCGGCGTCTTTTATTTCAACGTAAGGGAAGTACCATAGGATAGAATATCGTGGTTGTACATTTTAAAACTACCTCGACAGATATTTCAGAATAACCCGTTGTCCGACATTTCTTTTATTTTCTTTTTTTTTGTTTTTTATTTATTTATTTTTTTTCCTCAGAAAATTTATTTTCTTTTCTCTTTTTCGTATCATTAACCACGTCGTGTATTATTACGTTATTCTTGTCTTCTAAGAAAATCGGATAGCAAAGTATTCGAGATTTGTGTCATGAGATTTTATCGATTTTCATGTTCTTCTTCGTCTTCTTCTTCTTCGTCTTCGTATTCGTCTTTGTATTCGTCTTTTCTTATCTCACTCTTCATTGTTGATGTTTCCTTGGTAATCATTCTTTAAACCGACGCTTCCTTAAATTTGCTCGTAAAGAAAGTAAATACGTGTTTGCAGTTACACTGGCGCAATTAATTCGCAACGTCGATCGTTATACAACGAGCCAATTACATTGTTCTGTTACGTTGGCATTTTAAACGAATTCCTTCAAGCTGGAATAACTATTGAAATTCTACGGGGATAATTAGAAATGCAATTAATGAAATGTAAATCTTCAGGTTGCAGATGGGCGGCGGGTGGGGGGAGAAGGGGGTTTTTTTCACATGAGAGGTAAAGTTTGTTAAGTGGAATCGTGTTAGTTTCGAATGGATCACCTATTTTTTTCGCTTTTGTTTTTGAATCAATTGGTTTTTATTTCCTGCGTATATATACTACTTTTTTTTTTTTTGTATAAAAATGTTTAGTCGGAACGTGGTCGTTAATGTTGCGAACGTGTAATATTTTTCAAAGTTAGTTTCTCTCACTTTGAAGAAATTATACTGGCATTAAATTCGAATTTCGCAGAAGAATACCGCGTGTTCTCTGATGCATTTTCAACGTTAATTATATTTCAAATGTAAAAGAGAAGAGCGTGCACGTGTATACGCGCGGCGTCCGCGTACTACATTTCATCAGAACTTTATCATTTTATTGTTTCTGGATTTTTTCCTCCTTTTTTTTCCCCTTTTTTGTTATTGTTTTTTATTATTGAAATAAATGTTACTCAGAGAATAACGTCGAGCTAATGGGTCTACCGTAATCAACTTGTTAAATAAAATGGTCTTTTTTTTTTTTATAATCATTCAGATTCAGTGACGTAGAATATAAAAATAAAAAGAGAAATAAAAAACAACAGAAAAAAGGAAGCGAATAATTACGTTTCCCTCAACGATAAATCGACGACTTTGAAAATTACAGTTCACTCAACATAAAATCACGGGGCCAGACTTAAACAGTAATTTGCATGAAATTCTGCTGAGCAAGCAAGACTCTTACATAACTTTTCTCTTGCGAACAAAGAATGAGAAAGAGAGAAAGGTTCGGTAAGAGACTCTTCTTCTTATTTCCTTTTGGAAAATTTTCTTTCGTTTATCTTACTATCCACGAAATTGTCACTTTCTTCGCATTAGAGTACGATTTATCGATGCTCGTTCTGTAAGTCAGTCCAACGAAATATTTTTTTAAGTATCGTATTTAAGTAACGTAAATTCGAATCAAAGACAATAAAAAGGAAAAGAAAAGAAAAAAAAACGAAACAGCGTGTAAAAGTATTTTAGATCGATGACGATTATTTTTTACGATACTCGATACTATAAGTTTATCGATGGTTTTTTGAAATTACAAAAAAAAAAAAGAAAAATAATAACAGTGAGACGAGTTGATGATGAAAAAAATGATGAAAAAAAAAAAAACAGAAATATAAAAGTATCGGTAATCGCCTTATCGAAGAAAGCAAATATCTACCCTACATGCATACACGTATACAAAGATGTTTGTTTAAAAGCTGCTATTATTCTAGACGAAAGTGTAAAGACGAGAAGAATCTTTAAAACAGCAAACGTTAAGATCGGAAGAAGAATTCGACGAAGGAAACAAAAATAAAGAAAAAAAACGAAAAAAGGAAAAAAAGAGAAAAAACAAAATAAAAAGAAAAAAAAAACTAAGCAGAGTACCACCCTTCGGTTCTTTCCATGCAGCTTTAATGAAGTGATAAAGAGTAGCAGTTGTGTTGGTATTGTCGTTAAGGTAATGGCGGTAAAAGTAGTGATGGTAGTGGTGATGGTGATGGTGGTGGTGGTGGTGTCGGTGATGCGCAGCAACCCCCGAGACTTGCCACCACCGGATCTTCACTCTATAGCCCCAAGTGTTTCCTACGCTTTCAACGCGGCAAGTAACGAAACGATTTCTTTTAGTCTTTACCGGTGGTAACTCTGCTTCCACCGGTTTGGCTCGAGTTCGGGTTCACCATGGACATTTTCACTCACTCTCTCTCTCCCTCTCTCTCTCTCTCTCTATCTATCTTCTTCTCTCTCGTGTGTGTACGAGAACGAAAAAGAAAGAATGAAAAAAAAAAGAACAGTGGGAAAGTACTATATACCTGCGTGGCTTGACGAGTTTATTGCTTCTAGATAAAGCTCTTATATTTTACCTTCTTATACGATGCTCTCTCTTTCTCCATTCTTTTTTCTTTTTCTTCGGGGACTTGTGGTCTATCCTTTATTCTTTTACATCCCTTTTCTTCTCCTGAAATTTCTTTTCTCTCTCTTTCTCTCTCTCTCTCTCTCTCTTACATTCTTTCTTTATCTCGTGAAAATATCGATTCAACATAGAAAGAAAGACAAAGGCAAAAAGATAGTCGCGTGTCTTTCGTGCTATTACTTTATTTCTCTTTCTCTGTTTTCCTTTATTTCCTTTCTTTTCTTTCCTTTTCTTTTCTTCTATATTTTTTTTGTTTCTTGTTTCCTTTTCTACTCTCTCTACTCTCTACCACTTTTCTTAATTTCATACCTTTGACCATGCTATATATCTTTGAAGCTTTACCGTGGATCGCCTAGACATTGACCAGTATCCTTACTTCTTTCTATTACACACACACACACACACATAAACATATATATGTATGTAGGAAATATATTGTAAATACTTAGAAATGTATCTTTCAAAGTATCTATGAGTATAAAGGAAAAATCAATAAGATTTCAGGCGAAATATATATAAATATATACAAGTATACACACACACACACACATATGTATAAATTCACGCATGTAGCATTGTTTGAATCGTTTAGATAACTGCTAGCATTTTAAACGTTTTGCATTGTGCTTTAGACCGAGAAACGAAATAAAATGTGCACGGTGTATTAGTAGTAGTAAAGGAACGTGTTTGGTCAGCCGTTGCACTTGTTGGTTGGTGTTGTTGTTGTTACATAAAATGATGCGTCAGTGTTGGTATTATATATCGACCATTTCCATTTCTCCTCTCTCACTCTATTTGGATTCTCATTCTCTCTCTCTCTCTCTCTCTCTCTCTCTATCTCTCTATCTTTTTCCTTTTTTTTGTTTTTTTTTTAACCTGCCACACCGTAGTATAGCTCGCTGCCAGAAAATTATACGCCGGCATTACGAACCCGTTGCCTGGGAAGTTTTATATTGCTGCACGATTTTCGAGGTTAATTATCACCCATCCCTATCCTCCTTCTTCTTTATCTACCCTTTCTCCTCCTATCCAAATCCAGCAGCTTCCGACGATCGCGTTGACCTAACTCTTCCTCTTCCACCTCTTCCACCTCTTTCCTTTCCTTCCACGATTCATTTTCTTTTCATTTATTTATTTGTAAAAACTTTTCCTTCTTTTCTACAGACGCTCGACATACGTGTAAAGTTATTTAGTTGTCACGATACTATCTCACTTTTCAGAACGTTATACCAAATCACTTTTCGTTCTTGATTATACTTATTTATCTTCTATTCATTTCGTAATAGATCAAATTTGATTTCTTTTATGTATGTGTATTTACGTATTTTACGAATGGAAGTTAATAAGGAAAAGAATCTAATGTTACGAAGAGATGGAATATAATTTTCTTTTTAAATATAATATTTATTTATTAAAAGGAATATATTTACGTAAAAATAACTGTGCAAATGTTTCTTGGTAAACATTTGTCGAAAATCATTTTCTACAGTATTCGAACGAATATTCGTGATTTTCGATAAGAACTTTTTAAATTTTTGTTTAAAATCAATTTGTTTTTCTTTTTTCTTTTTTCTTCATCTACTTCCGACAATATTTTTTGTCATCAAAAGCTTTAGAAATCGTTCAAGTTTTTCATCTCTTAGAAATGTTAGAACTCTCGAGTGAACTCGTACGCAGATCATGAACGGTAAAACGATGCGATTACTGTCGTTGCACGTGTAAGCATGGGAAAGCTCGGCTCGCGTAAGAAAGCTCGCTAACCTGCCGTGTCAGTTGAAAAAGCTCAGACGAAAGTAATCCAAAGGCGTACGTGGAAATTTTAAAGTCACACTTTTGTAAACTTTGATAGCCTCGAGGGTGGGAGAAGAGTCTGGAGAAAAGAGAGAAGTGAGGAAAGGGTGGTGATGTGGGAGAAAGGGGGTGGGTTTAGAAGGCCGAGGTATAGTTTTCGATATGTCCCCTATGCGATCGTTGAGTTTAAAGATCGAGCTGCATACAAAGCGTCTCCTAATATCATCCGAGCCCTCATAACCTCGCAAACTGACATACCTCAATGTATATGTATGTGTGTGTTTGTGTGTAAAAATATATTTATATATGTCGGACACGTATGCGTGTACATGGGTAGATATATAATATATCTATATATTAGAAGTTAACTTTTTAAAATTCCATACAACGTTCGTTCGATAGCCTTCCGATCATCATTTTCTCGATACATCGATTCCGAACACGTCACCTTGTATTCCAATGCGTGCATAGGTCTCAAACAATGCAGGATATCGTCGTCATCGTTCTAATAACGGACAGGATGAGATATTACTCGTTAAAATACTCGTTCGATTTTATACTCTTGCTTAGAAATCGATATCATCTATGGACAAAATTTTTTACAAATTTTATTTAACGAAAGAATATGTGATGGATGATATTTTCTTTTTAGTATTATATCTCTCCAGCGAAGTCGAATTTTTTTTTTCTTTTTTCTTTTTTTGTGTTTCAAAGAAATAGTTCGGTTAATTTTCCTTCTTTATTCGGGAGTCATTTGTCATCGTTAGGATAAGATTAAAGGGTAATATTTTATTTTGGAAAAGCGGATGAAAGAATAATATTAAAGAACCTATGTAGAAATTACTGTCTTCGAACATTTTATAGAAAGAATATAGACGTTATAAAAGTTTGGAAAGAGTGGTCGCGTTAATTTCCTCGGGGACACTGTGTCAGACTTATGTACGGCCAATGCATTTTGCACTACGTTCTACTCGCCAAAAAATCTTTCTCTCTCTTTCTCTCTCTCTCTTTCTCCTCTGATTTTTTCGTTTTTTTCGTTACATTTATTTCATTAGGTTTAGTAAAAGAATATTATCATCTTGATGTATGATTGTGGTAATACATTTTTATACATAAATTATGTAATACGAACGATTAAGGTCTCTCTATTAATTCATATACTAAAGATTTTACTTAATTACATTCTATGTTAAATATTTTATAAATTCCATTTGAAATAATTGTTCGTAATATTAATAGAATCGGAAATAGTTGGTTGTATTATTTTAAATATGACACTCGGTATATATATGTAGACTATGTGCCTATTATAAATGATATAGGTTTAATCCTTGGAAGGTAAGAGAGGATGAAAATGTTATTTAATGGATGGCCGGTTATCGAACTATTTGCATAAATTGTTGTACGGGGTTTTGTATATGATACTCGTAGACTATTTCCCGTTCAACCCTTACTATACAGTTTTAACTCACTCGATCCCCATCCGCCGTACTTTTCCTTCATTAATTTTACTCCGTAAACATTCCTGCTTTTTGTTCGATATTGTATATCGTAGGTATAGGAATGGAATGCAGTCCCTACGATGCTATATCTTTGCTAGCTCATTCTCTCTCATTCTCTCTCTCTCTCTTCTAGAAAATTCATAAAAAGTAAGAGAAATAATAACGGGGGAGAGTTCCGAGAAATGTAAAATAAACGAAACAGCAAAGTTCAGGAATTCGCGATATGTTTTCTCGCGTCTTGCATCACGACCTGTATTTTATTTCTATGCAATTAAATTTATACAGAAGTTATTTTAGAATAAGTCATTCCGTGGGTAAAATATTTGAATAAAAATAATCATACGAATATAAATAAAGTTATTTTAAACAAATATCTTACTTAAAGATATATTAAAAAATATGAATATTAAATAATCATTTAAAATATTATTAATAATATTAACTTTTCTAATTGTACAAATGTTCGAATATTTTAATCTATTTTACTTCGTAAGTGCTTTCACATTATGGAAGAGTAGAGGAAGAGTAGAGAAATAAAAATAAAAAAAAAAAAAGAAAGAAAATGACAAAGCTTGATAATAAGAATAAATGTTAGTAAGCTAATGTATGCATATGGGAGAGAATTATTATTAGGGGTGTGCGAATAAGTTCTTGTGGTAGGGAAAAGAGGTGGGTAGGTAGGTGTTCGTTCTCATTAGCTGTTCGTGTATACTTACTTCGATCCAAGGGTAAGACCAAGAGAGTACGCGAGAGAGCTTACAAAGAACACATTATGCTTCGGAATACGGCACGGCGCGACGATGTTCCTCGAGATTATGCATTCACGTAGCTCTAGTGTCGGCTTGCTAATAATGCAGAAGGTGCCAGGGACGCGTCTGGGTTTGCATCTAATGGCCCGTCGCAAGGCGACAACGAGAACATCGACGATGCGTCGTCTCGTTCGAGGAAACCAAACGAAATCCTATAAAAGAATATGTATATACATATATATATGTACGTAGAAACATATACATATAACACATAGATGACTATTCGCTTAAGTGTAATAGCACTTCAAATTCTTTCAAACCGTTTTTGACACGTACAAACTGTTTTCAACTAAAAATTGATTGGCCCATTAAAAAGAGATAGTTAATGTTTTAATTTAATTGAAATTTTTTTTAATAACATACGAGAAGGTCATTAATTTTTTTTTGTTCTGTATCAAAACGGAGTGTATAAATTATTTCAATATTAATTATTTCAATTTAACGAGCAGGAGCAGAACTTGGTTGTATCGCAATTAGGTACAATTTTGTAAATATTGTAGTAATATCTTTTTTTTCTTACGAAGGATTCATGGGTTTTAATTAACGCGGTCCTTTTTTCTTTTCAATGCAACATCAAATTTTTGACTACCTTTTAGTTTTCTAAAATAATTTATCGGACGCAATCTTAGTATAAATAATTTATGGATGATACTGTTACTCAATCGATACGTTTTACTAACAATTATTTAAACTTGTTGAACAATCTCATTATTAAGTTTACCGTAGTAACCGATATCACGCTCAGAAATTCAAACTAACGTTAACTTTCTCTTAACGATTGGATATGGTTATAGGATATGGAATATGCAACGTGAAAGATCAAAGTGTATGATAAGAACGATAAGATGGAACAAGGTAAACTGACAAATCGATATTTCGAACGTTTATCAAGTCGAGTTTTGATCTGTCCTAAATAACCGTGATATTCTTTATTAAATCATCATTTTATTTATTAATAACAAATATCATATTTTAATAATTATTTTCGCGATGTTTATATATATATATATATAAATATGATATTTATTTAATATTAAAACTAACGATTTAATCATATTTTTGAAATGCAAACGAGGATGAAAAGAATGAAAGCGGATTATTCAATCATGCTCTAATGTGTTTACGTCTTTGGAGAGATAAAAAGAATGATGAAAAAGTTCTTGTAAAATTCTTGTCACTTTTAAAGCTCGTTTTTATTCCGACAAACTCGAGACGGATGTTGGAAAAATTCTGACGTTTGAAAAATTACGATTAAAATTAACAATTGTAATACTTTTTTTTTTATCCTTAGTTAACGATGTACATTGGATAAAAGTAGTTTAATTGGTGAAAAGAATTTCTTGTTCTGAAAATTGTTGTCAACACAATTTTCTGTTCGTAATCAGATCGATGGAAATATTGTAGATAAGAATTCTTAAACAAATCGAGGAACTTTATTTCACCAACAGTGAAGTACAGAGGAATCCTTTATTAAACGATGCGATAGCCTCGAGCCGTTCATAAAATAAACGTTTTAATTAGTGTCCGCCGCAAGTTTTTTCTATCTCATTTTTTTCTCCTTTATACCGCAAAGGAATGACGTAGAATAGGGATGGTAAGAAAACAAAACCAACAAGAAAAAAAGAAAGATCAATTTAACTCAAAGATCTTGAATTTCATTAAGCAGTTGGCAATAACAAAAACATAATTCATTATTATTTAATAATAATTTTTCTATTAACCTTTTTTTCTTTTTTTAAAAAAAGTCTTCGTCTTAATTAATATTTCATTTATTAATTAATTCATTCCTGTTCGTGTAACTTCTATTTATACTTCTTCTCCGTCTCTCTTTCTTTCATTGGAAGAAGAAAAATAAAGTTTTCTTTCTTCATTTTATAAGTCAAATCTCCCGTGAGAGATATCGTGTATATCCTAATGGGGGACAATTTAAAAAAGTTGATCTTCGGTTAACACAAAGGAGAAAACTTAAACAGTAAAATGTTCACGAAAAAATCATACTGAAGTTTTAAGCTCGTTAAATTTCATGTTTTCATAATTCCTTTTTCTTTTTTTCCTTTCTAAATTACTAATTTAAAACGAATAATATATACATGTATCATTACAATAATGTATAATATAAATCATCAAAATATAATATTAAATCGTGTGATAAAAATTCAATAAAATTTCATTCGAATATAAGCTGGCATCGTCAACGAAATCATACAAGTTCGATAAGTTTTGCATCGAAGAACCAAACGGTGCCTTTTTAACAAAGTTTTTGACTTCATTCGAATCTCGTACCAAGCACTGTAATATTGATTTTTCATCTCTGAGTGAAATCAAATTTTGTTATTTCGATAAATAAACCTAGGATGCGTTTTGTGATAATAAAAGTTTAGATTTTTGTATTGAACATTTTTATATGTTTTTTTTTTTTTTCGTTTCCTTCTTAAATAACATATTTTTCTGTTCGATAACAAAGGGCAAAAGTTTCGTAGAGAAATCATTTTTCTTCAAAGTTACTTCCCGTGTAGGACAAATAAATAAGATTCCTTATTAAAATGTTGATAGTAAGATGACACAAGAAAAGAATTTTTGTACCAGTTGATTATCTATTGAAGTTGTACAAATAACTTTCGGAAGCTCTGTACGTCTCCTCTTTTGTCTCTCTCTCTCTCTCTTTCTCTAAGTCTTGCGAGTCAACAAAGAGGCCAAGTACGTCATGTAATAACGTATCAAAGAAGCTTAATACCTAGAGCACCACACAGCTGCTTCCTTATTTGTATCTTGGGAGAAATCGCCGTGAGCACAGCAGTGAGTTGTGTAATAACCTAGGACAGACTTTGCTTGTGGATTATATAACGCGCGTTCTACCTTGTAGATAAATTTAGTCAAGATTATTATCCCATAACAAAACGAAAACGTTTACGAGCATCTGGTCATCGATGAAAATCCTTTATCGTCAATTTCCAAACTTAATGATCCTTATAGTTTTCTTCTATAATTAACCATTATAAGAAAAAAAAAAAACAAAACAAGAAATAAGAAGAAAAGAAGAAAAACAAAAGTGAAAATTAATTATCGACATCATTACGAAATTATCTCATAATTACGTTAGTTGTTCGATCAAAAGTTCATTCGTTTCGTTACATCGTTTTTTATACGATTTAATAGAATATCCTGAATTTTATTTTTTCAACGTTTCAACGTTGAATACTCGTAACATTACAACTGTACGGAAGAGAACAGTTAACTTTTATAAAATTTCAAAAAAGATTATATGTAATTACAAAGTAGTAGAGAAAATCTACGATAGAATGTTATACACATGCAAACACATCCATATATAATACACGTATCCATAGAAAAATTTGAATTTAAAGAATTAAATATATAATATAAATTCACCGAAAACTATTATCTTTGTATATGACTATTTTATTACATATATATATGCACAGATGACTACGCGTTTACATTACTCGAAGATAAACGTCGGAGAAAAATAACTTCGAACAAAGTTTTTCCGTTACTTTTCGTCTCTCGGGTGAATAGTTTACGTCCACTAGGGAAAAAGAATAAAAAACTTACAAAAGAGAGAGAGAGCGAGAGAGAGAGAGAGATGCATTTTCTGCGTCAAACGAAAAATCTTCTTTGTTATGACTCATCTGAATGCGATATTACGCGTTACGCGATTTTGCGTATAGATACGAATATGAAATCTAGATGCTAGAAACATCCGTCGCCGTAGGGGGAGTCCCACGATTTACAAATAACGCGATACTCCGAGAGTTGAAGGATAAAAGTAGAAATAGAGAAGGGTTGAAAAGATGGAGAAGGGTAAGGTTGAGGAAAGTAAAGAAGTAGGGACTATCAATACCGTTCTTTGAAAAATACCGCTTTTCGAAAGAAAATACGTTTTTAGCTTATGTCGTGTGGGTTGCTTTTAGATATTCGAACGATGATCTCTTTTCTCTCTCTCTCTCTTTCTTTCACTTTTATCTCGGTTCCTATTTCTATGCTTGTGAAAACGCAGTAACAAACTGAACTTCTCGTATTCGTGATTTTTCTCGTGTCTAGAAAATTCTTTTATTTGTTTCCTTCTTGTGCTATCCGATCCATCCAAGGTTCTTTTAGTTGTGCATGCGATTTTTTTTTTTTTATATTTATTTCTCGGTTCTTTTTATTTCGCACATTTTTATTATTAGTTGTTTCTTATTCGATCGTATCTATTTATATTTTATTTTACAAGCACAAATAAACAGATTTATTATTTTTTTATTTATATATTGCGTATATTATTTGTATTTATTATGTATGTATTGTATATATATATATGAATATACAATTGAACGAGTTTAGCAATGTTTAAACTATCGAAACGATTAGATCATATTATCGCTAAGCAAATAACGTAACACAGAGCTAGTCGTGTTTGGTGATTTGTTCTCCGATATCGTTTATTACCATTTCTACGATTATTAACGTTGAATATTTGCGTAAATGAAGCGATGGTTGAAATGTAATTGAGAACCTAATTGCGTCTAATGATCGCTATATCCATCTATTTTTCTCTTCCACTCTGACATTTGAATTGTTTGCTTTAATTGATATGTATAAATAATCATAGATATATTATTATAGTCTTTCACAATTACAATTGAATTTAACAAAAATTGAACATATTCACGTTCCAACAATGTAGCCACAATTTCGTTGGAGTAATTCATAATTAATTTAGTCGAATAATTAAAAAAAAAACAAAACAAAAAGGATCGCGCAATAGAATTCAAATTAAAAAAAAAAATTAATTCCACTTACGTTAGCGCGCAACAATGCGGCCAATGTTCCGTACCATTGATTACAAATTATTCCTTTTACAAAATAATCTCGAAACGACGAGGGAAAAAGAAAATAAAAACAAAAAAGAAAAATATAAATAAAAAAAAAAAGAAAAAACAATATAATTGGAAGGAAGAAGTATTAAGATGATCGTCGTTTAAGAATAGCCGACAAAGTCATCATCGTATAGAAAGTAAAGGAAAAGGATAAAAGGACTGGTTGAAGGAAGGTTGCAGCTTGCAACTTTTCCCATCAGGAATTGTGGGAGGGGGATGGGGGAGAGAGAGGAAATTCTGGGCTTGTTATGCGAAGCTTGAAGCATGTAACGCCAGATGCCGCATATTGGCTCGCACCTGACCCACCCAGTGAGCGTCACCCTTTTCAGCCGTCAGCCGTCTCTCGGACTCGACCTCTTCCAACCCCCTCCTTATCATCCCTCGTTTCACCCTTCTACTCTGTACCGACTCTCATGCACCGGCACCAATTCTTAGCCGTCCTCACCGGCGACGATTTTGCAAAACGACCGTACCATCGGCGACATCGCCGCCAGTTTCATTCTGGCAATCTCCGAAGCATACTTTTCTCCCCTTTTTTTCTTTCTTTTCTCTTTCCTTTCTTCCTATCTTCCTATCTTCCTTTTTTTTCTTTTTATTTTCTTTTTTTTATTATTTTCTCTATCTGTCTCTGCCTGCTTGCCTGCCTGCCTGCCTGCCTATCTTCGTTCCTCATTCCTCGTTCTTCTTACGCGAGCACTGTAATTGCCTCGGATCATTTCCATCGTCTCGGCCAGTCTTTCTTTTCTTTTCTTTTCTTAGACACCCCTCAACCCTCGGCCTCTGTCCTCTCCTCTCCTGTCCTCCCCTTTCTCCCTTCTTCCTTATTCTTCTACCATTCCTTTTGGTTTTTATTATCTCACGTTGTCTAGTCTAGCGTGCTGCCGGTGCGATAGGACGCGTTTGTAAAAATGTAGAACGCGAACTTCGTACTATTGCAAATAATGGCGTGGTATCATCCAAGCGAAAAGCTCAAACTCTCCTCCCTCACTCCCTCCACCCTTTTGACCTTTCTCGTCGCATCGTCACGGTTCGTTTTTCTTCTCTCAGCAATATTTCTTACGATATTACGAATCTTTTGAATAAAAGATACTTCCATCATATAATTCATGAAAACCTTTTAAAACGTATATATATTATTTTTTTTTTTCTTTCTATAGCTATGTAATTACGAAGTTTGTTAGTATATTTGTGTTAGTATGCAGTAGTGGTGGATACTATTACCTTTTTACAATAGATACACGTAAATGTAGTACGGTTTTGGGATTTGTTTTTTTTTCTTTCTATATTTTTCCCCGTGGCCAATTACTTTCAAATTTAAAACTACTCTTTTCTCTTTCTCTCTCTCTCTCTCTCTCTGTCTCTCATTTCCCATTCCATTTCTGGTTATATTTATCTCTCTCTCTCTCCTCCTTCTTTTTTCTTTCTTCTTCTTCTTTTCCAATTTTTTTTTTCTTTTTCTTTTATCTCCAACCTCTAATCCAATGCACTCGATTTCTTGCTCAAAGTTATTTTAACGTTCTCCAGTACGATTCTCGAGCGAACGAGCGAACGAGCTTACCCTTCTTCTCGGGAAGTTAATTACGCGTATCTACCGTGTAAACGGAATTACGTAGCAATTCGAATTTAGCTCGTTACTCGACTCATACTAATTATCGAAAGAGCGATGAAAAAATATCAGATAAAGGGGAATTGCGAATGGATCATTTTATATGTATGTATGTATGTATGTGTGTATGTGTGTGTGTGTGTATGTGTGTTTCTTTTTTAAATACTACTTGGAATAATATTACAATGTTTTTATTTCGAACAATTAAAAAAAAAAAAAGAAAAGAATGTTTCTTGAACAATTCTATACCGATTATTATTTTTATATAAGAATTTTAATGGAAAAGTTACTCCACCTGAGAAATTCTTCGGAATCTATTGTTTCTATAGCTTATAAAAAGGGAAAGAAGAAAAACAATGAAACGGAACTAAAAAGACAGAAAGAGAGCAGACAAAAATAGACAGATATGGAAAAAGGAGAAAGCTTTTCTTCCGAAAGTGGAAGATTCCAGCCCCTTTTCTTTCATGTCGCGTCGTCACCGTGACTTCTTTCTCCTTTTGCCATCTCCTTCCGCGGATAATAGAATTCCCATGTCGGTCGCTGAAGAACGGGTTGGGGTTTTTGGTATAAGTCGATGTCCGTAGGGTGAATCGTGCTGGCGTTTGCTAGTGCTGCTGCTGCTGCTGCTGCTGCTGCTGTTGCTGTTGCTTCGAAAAATTTTCCATCGAATCATACGATCTAGCGAAAGTTCTCTTATCTTCTTTAATTTACGATACAAAACTTAACACTCTTTTACTTTCTCTAATTTTTGTTTTTTCCTCCCTTCATATTTCCGTTAAATCTTTTACATTTCGTATACTTCTTACGTGTTGCAATTAGAATAGTAATTGTTTTCATTTATTTAATACGCCATCGACGTTTAAAATGTTCTTTCGACAAAATTTCAACGAAATAAATCTCCCTATAAACTATATCTCGCGTACACGTATACATAACAAACATAGACACATACTTATGTAAGGCTCAGCTTGTAAAAAAGAAAAAAGAAGAAGAAGAAGAAGAAACAAAACAAAAACAAAAAAAAAGCAAAAGGATAAAAGCGAATTCGTGACGTGAACGTTTGTCGTAGACGGAGTAGAGTATAAGCGAGGCTCGTGTGTCGCGCGGAAAATCCTGGATAATCCGTGAAATTCCGTTGGGAGATAACGGAGCTAGGTAAGTGTGTCTGTGTGTGTGTGTGAGAGAGAGAGAGAGTGAGAGAAGGGTGCACCCACACACTATGGATGCCGAGAGTTAGTACGTAGTTTGCGCTTTTCGGCTTCTACGTGTCCCGCGCGGCTTGGCGAACGTTTAGATTTACGTCGCGTAAAACCCTCTTTGACAAAGGCTACGACACCCGACAGAAGGTCGAGCTCTCTCTCTTTTCGTTGCCTTCCTTTCTTTCCTTTATATTCTTTTTCTCAGCCTCTCTGTTTAAATTTAACGTAACTCTCAAGATCGACAGGAACAATGTCGACGTTCACTGTCTTAGAAACGTCGAAAAAGAAGAAGAAGAAGAAGAAGAAGAAGAAGAAGACTGGTACTGATCGAACACGTACAACACGTTGCTAGAAAAAAAGAGAAACTGTTCTCTAAGGGACTAGACTTCTTCTATCACCCACGCCCCCTTTTTTCCTCACATTTTCTTTTATTTTTTCTTCTCTTATCTGTGAGAAGAAAATCGCTTGACCACCTGTTAAAGCTCTCACCGACATTTTACGCGTACGTTGAAGTTTCGTTCTCCCGCTTTAAAACCCGCGATTGTTTGTTTCTACGACGATGACTCAAATCTTTCCAAATTTTCTCTTATCGCTCTTGGAAAATTTCATATGGAATTAATTAAGAGAATATATGTGCGCGAAAGTAGAGAGAGAGAGAGAAAGGAGGATTAACAATGATAATAATAATAATAATTTAATAAAAGATTTTGATTAAAATTTTCCATGCATTGTCATAGGCATCGCATATTACATTTCTCGCATTCCTAACAACGAAGCGTATTTTATTATTTTATTTCATTTTTCCGGTTCAAATGATGCGAGCGATTCCTTTTTTTTTCCTTTTTTTTCTCTCTCTCTCTCTTTCTCTCTTGTTTTTTTTAAATTTATTGAATAGAAGATAAAAATCATTTTGTATGATAAATGGTGGAAAGCTTAAAAGTTTAGATTCGGTGTTCGGATATCATGTTCGTTCGATGGCATTTTGTATTTAGGTCGATAGATCGATTCTTTACAATACAATGACAAATCGTTCGTATTCGATGGATATCTTGTTTATCCGCTAAAAGCAAGTATCAACGTGCTATCTAGTTCGTGTAAAACGAGCATTGTTTTTTTTTCCCTTTTTTTCCTATCGGTTCAAGCATACATGAAATTTTTACTTGTAGTTTCTTTTAATGCTTAACGCATTCGTCGCGACTTCATTATATTTGAGAATATTTTAGATTTATTTTTTGTAAAGAGAAATATTTCTTATTTTTTTTTCTTCTTTTCTGTTTTCTGAAGGATCATTAAATTAAAGAGATAGAAAAGTAATCATTTCCTGGATTATATTAAAGTAGTTTTTGTAATGATAAGAGAAATGAAAAGCTTGGCAATTTAATTTAGTGCGTTTTATTTTTGTATATGAGTCATCTTTTTAATGTATCCTCGTTGTCGGTATAGTAAACATGAGCAACGAATAAGACTAAACAAGAAAATGAGTCGGAGTAGATGAGACTCGTCTGGATTCATTATTCTATTCGTGAAATTGAAATACACGCTCGCTTATCTCGATGACGTTGCATAGTCGTACCGTTTCGCGAAATATTGACTCTTACTACTGAATTTGTTTTGGAGAATATCAACCATCCAAGAGAGAAAAAGAGAGATAGAAAAATGGAACGAGAAAGATTTCTGTTTATTATGGAACGAGAAAGATTTTAATCTATTACTTTCCTCGTTCCTTTCATCAAAATGTAGAAATTATTTTTCAAATGTATTTTTTTCCTTCCCATTTACTAATATTCCGTTTCATTCACAAATTAAAGATATTCACTTTTTTTCAAATACTAACTTCTTTTTATTCTTACTAAAACAAATTATACCTCTAGAGCTGATATTAGTTAGTTTTTTAATTAAAAAAACAGATTCTGCAAAATTATTATTATTGATTTATTAATAAATATCAGCAAAATAATCGAGCGTTTTTCTCTTATGTCGGGAATGAGTATATTAAAATCATATCATCAATTTGTAGTATTTCGATAAATGTATGTATGTTATTTACGTTTATGAAAATCCTGACTACATTTTTATCTGGAATTTGTTTCCCTAATTTTCGTTAAATTTTTATTGCTGATTTTATTCTTTAAAGACGCTTCATTCATTTATTATATAATAATATTATTATATTAATATTATTATATTATATATATAATATTAATTATATATCTATTAAATAATATATATAATATATATATTATTATATAATATCAATTATATATTTATATATATTCATTCATTTATATATTTTTTGAATTTTTTGAAAAACATTTTTAAAATTGTAAAAAAACGTAAATATACGCGTCAAAAAATTGTTTATAAATATCTTCAACAAGTTAAAAGGTAAAGACATTTTATTTTTTCATTAACCACAAATTGAAATTTATTTAGGAAAAATCAAGATTCGTTTAAAAGTAATTTTTATGTGAGCACGAACATCAATTAAAATAACGTTTAACGTAGTAAAATTACCGTCAAATATAATTTCCTTCTTTCCGTATAGTTAAACTTAGAATGTAATTACTTTCGTAATAGGTAAATCCATGTTGAATCGAGCGTGTATATCGCGGCTATTATTCTTTAGATTCTTTTTCTATACGTTAGACGTTATAAATAGTTTGGCAGCGTGATTCACGATGCCGGTGGAAGCGTTGAATGAATCGACGTCGAAATATAGTAAAGTATAAATTTTAATTAACAATGTTGACGTGAGAAAGGCGATCAGAAAGGTTTCATAAATTTCTTTCACAGCTTAGTGAATGTAAAGGACGTATTTTCAAAGAAAGTTTTGTGTTATGCATTACCTACTAACAGGAAGAAAAATGAAAATTTTAAGGGATTTTGTCGTTTAAGCGTAAAAGAGAAATTCACGCATCTGAAGTATGTGAATCTACCTTACCTACGTCTTATTCTCCTTTTACCTTGTTTTGCTATTTCTTTCTTTATTATTCCTACTATTTCTGTTTTTCTTTCTCTCTTCTCGTGGCATATAAAATATTTCTAAATGGAAAAGGTGTGCCATTTGTTATTCCATGAAAAGTAAGGGGGGGTTGTGTGAGTAAATATTCTCTGCAGGAAAACGAACGCTTCTTTTGGAAGCGAAGAAAGATAGTAGTAGAAGAACATTGATAGAAAGCAGAGAAAGAGAAAGGCAAAGAGGAAAAGAAAGAGAGAGAGAGAGAGAGTAAATAAACATAGAAATTGGTGAACTCTTAAATCTCCTTTTCGGGCTTTACTGTTGGAAAATTTGTTGGTTTTGTAAAACGTCGGGATCTCAAGGGAGGATGGTACTGGTGAGAAGGAAAGGAAAACGTGGAGAGGGAAAAAAATTGTCGTTTGAACGCAAAGAAGGTGGAGTCGTGAGACAATGCGTAAAAACGAGCCGAGAAAGAAAGAAAGAAAGAAAGAAATAAAGAAAGTAGAGAAAGAATTGCTAGAGGAAACTCGAGCTTTGCTTTGGCATCGTTTGACAAGGAAAAAAAGTGCCTTTGTCCGGTACGCACCTAAACTTACGATCTTTTGCTATATACGAGTTCGAAATAAAATTAGGGGAGAGAGGGAAAAAAAACTGAAAGAAAAAAAAAAACAGATGGAAATGGGGAAGAAGAAAAAGGAAAAGAAGAAAAAGAAGAAAAAAGAAGAAAATGCGAAAAGAAAGAACGGGAAGTAAAGAGTGAAGATCGTTAAAAAGCTACTGATTGTAAACTGTTCTGTTCGAGGGTGGAAAAAGGGTTGGATGAAGACAAAGTAGCTCGTCGAGGCGCGGCTAAGCACCCTGAGTATATGGAAGTTCATAGGATTTTACTTAGTGATGCTCTAGAGCTAAGTGAGGGAGAAACAGAGAGAGAGAGAGAAAGAGAGAGGTGGAGAAAGGGGAGAAAGAGGAGGATGAAACACTTTGGAGAATGAAGTGAAAACTAACATTTCGGCTTATTCGGAAGTTTGCACTCAAACGTGCAAGTACTTACATATTACGTACGTACAAATGTGAAGATATTAAAAAGTAAAAAGGAAGAAAAACCCCCCAAAAAAAAGAAGAAAAAAAACAAAGAAAAACAAAAAAAGAAAGGAAAAGACACAGGAGGTAGGGGCGTTAACGCGCGGAATGCAATTTCTGTAGCGTGCAAGTCGGCACTCCGTTTAGGGTAAAGAAGAAAAGGGAGAAAACCGAGGAAGAGGAAGAATGGTAGTGCATTCCGCCAGTGCATCGAGCTTTCACATATGTAAGCTACTCTACCCTCCTCTACTTTGCTTCGTTCTCTCTCTCTCTCTCTTTTTCTGTCTGTCTGTCTCCTTTTTTCATGTGAGTAAAGTTAGTTTTCCGAGGAAATATTCGCATGTATCCAAGCAAAAAGTAGATTCTTTCTCAAAGAAAAAAGAAAAAAAGGAGGGAGACAAAAATCACCTAACTTTTATCAAGTTTTATTAACCCTTTTTACTTCTTCTTCTTCTTCTTCTTCTCTCTAACGTTAAATGAAAGAGCTCGATTGATCAACAAGAGATGATCTAAAAGAAATTAACGGTCTTTCATTTGTATTAAATTTTGTTGTTTTCTGTGTTATTTTTCTGTTTTTTTTTTTTATTTCAATCTTTTACGAATTTGTAAATTTGGAATATAATTTGTTTCCCGTTCGTTTTTTGCTCGATTCAGTTTAATTTCCACATTGATTCCATAGATTCCGTTAAACGTTTCTCAAAGTGTCACTTAACTGGCATTCCAATAAAGCTTTTACAGTTGTGAATACATGAGTAAAGTCTCGTTGAATAGTGAAGGGTGAAATGGGATCTGTAGCCTCTTTAGAGTAAAGAAAAGGAACGAGGATAAAACGGTGAAATAGAAAAGAAAAGAAGAAACGAAATTAGAGAGAAATCGATGGGAGATGGATGAAGCGTAGAATAAGAAAGAGATAGAATATCAATAAATATCCGGAGAGGCATCGAACGAATAATTTGTTATAAGGATGCGCTTTAGCGTTCGATATCCATTGATTTGTTCTGTCTTTCTGGATCAGACGCATACACACACATTTACACGCATACAAACATACTTTTTCAAAGAGAAATAGAGAAGTAGTTGAGGGTAATGCTTGAAATTAAATTCTTGCGAATATAAAACGATGATGTCGAAAGAAAGAATACGAGTGATAAGAGGGAAGAGAAGGGATGGGGTTGGGTGGGGTGGGGTGGAGTGAGGGTTAAGGGGTGGTGAAAGGAAAGAGATCTAGGGGAAGAGAATATCGGACGTTCTGCTTTCTCGAAGAACTGTTGGAACGCGAACCGGATAAATGGATAAAACCAAGGCGAGCTTGGATCGACGTGGGAATGTCATTAAGAGAGTACGAGTGTCACTAATTGCCTACGGCTTTCGAACAATGTTGCGAGTGTTAAAGAGGAGTTGCCTGTCTCTTTTTCGATTGTCGCGAAATGAAAATTCATTTATTTCGTTTCTCGATCTAATTTCCTTTTTTTCCCCCTCTATTTTTATCTCGGTCTCTTGTTTTATTTTTTGATTTATTCTTACTCGTCTCTTTTTTTCTTTATATTTTTTATATACTTTTTCGTTTCTTATTTATTTTCTTCCTCTCTATTCTTTGCTCGTACATTTTGTGACGATCACAAATTGCAGATCTTATTCGAAGTAAGGTCTTTTGTCTCGTTATTACGTCCCGCTTTATTATCTTATCGAAAGAATAAGATTTAATGTTTTAATAATAATAATAATAATAATAATAATAATAATAATAATAATAGTATGTTGTTTGTAATATTGAATTCTTATATTAATGCTTTCATTTGATTTCTTTGTGCTCTTTTCTCTATATTATTTCTTGTGATCAAGGTACCTTTTGGAAGGTCGTCTATTTCTCTCGTTTTGTATATCGTGATCAAAGGGAAACTACTTCTTTTCTATCTTCTTACCGGCAAATAGAATTTTCCCTTTTTTTCCCTAGCGAGCAGAGATTTCTACGAGTTTACATACGTATTTGAAAGATAGTGAAGCACGCTTTGAAATAAAAAGGGGAAAGAATTGAACGAGATGACGGCACGAGACACACAATTAACAATTCAAAGTTAAGTTCGAAGCCTAATAAACTCCGTGGAAGCTCGGTGCATTAAATGTCGCGAAATTCAAAATCTAACTTGGTCGGATTAATAGGAGGACCGTGAAGTTTCTCTTTAGTTTCCACGAGGACGACAGGAAATTGTGTACGAATAAGCTCTTCTCAACGAAACGAAGTCGAAATACTCTCTTAATCTCTTTTCCATCCCTATTCCTTTCCTTTCCTTTCGTCACCCGACCTCCCTACCTCCCTCCCTTTCTCCTTATCTCTGTTAGTGTTTTGAACTTCAATCCAAATTTAGCGAATGCCAAATTCATAATGCCCGTAATTTATCTATTACGCATTTTACTTCGAAAGTACATTTTCGTAATAATGAAATTTCATTTAAGCAAATTATTAAGAATTTTCTTCATACAGTTTATAACGATTACACTTTTATTTCATGAAGAATATTATTACGTTAATGAAAGGGACAAGAAATTAAAATTTCATTAACATAACTTTTGTAAAAAATTACTAGACGAGAAAAACAAATTAATATATCTTTTTTTTCTTAGAAATAGAAAATATATGTAGATAAATATTATCGATATGTATCTTTAAAGATTCTTTGAAAAATATTAATCCTGATGGTAGAAAACTATGAATTTTCTTTTACAAAGGTCGCCAGTTTAAATTGCATGAAACATACGAGAGAAGCTACTGTGGCTTCTGGATAAGGCAGGCCAGGCAGCTATTCGTATAAAATTCTCGCGGTTACGGATGTTTGCAGGATGAGAGAGAGAGAGAGAGAGAGACAGAGAGTAAAAGAGTAGAAGGGGTGGTTATGTGCGGTGCACGGTTGCGGTACAATGCGGTAAATGTGTCCAATAAGCGCGAGAAAAGGATGATGAGAATGCGTATATGAGAGAGATAGATAGAGAGAGAGAGAGAGAGAAAGTGAGATAAAATGAAAGGGTGATGGCAATGTTCGTTGGTTCGAAATGGCAAGCGACGTTACGTGTGTAGATTCGTGTGTATGTGTACACGCGCGTACCTGTCGCAGTGATGCCAATCGTGAGGAAATTTTGGCTGGAGTCGCAATGTGACGCGGCTCGATGTCGCGTGCTTTTCCCGCGGAGTACTCAGACTACACACACATACACACATATAGACACTCGGCTGTTTCCACCAAAGCTTTTGTCCGTGTGATGTGAACACAAAATGTCAATGTAAATATCGTTATATTTGTGAACCTATACCAAAAAAGAAAAAGAGAGACAGAAGTGTTATATCGAGTAGCCCGTTAGTTCGACTGTTATCTTCCCTTTCCGCGATTTTGAGTTTCCTCCTGGTGAAATATCGCATCGACAGATTTCGCCGATGGCCAACCCCACAGTTGTCCAATAATTTCAACGCTGGATAATACGCGTTACCGTGACATCTATCGTTGTCATGTCATTTTGAAGTTTTATACGACGTCTACCCTATTAACTTAATTTCTTTCTCTCGTTTTCTTTTTTCTCATTCCCTATTTAGCCTTTTTATCTTGCTTTTTTATTTTTTTTTTTTTATTTCTATCATTTACAATCATCTCTTCGCAACGGAATATCAACAACGATACGCATTGTACATAAAGTTAATATTCCTCGTGCGAGGAACATTAAGAAATTTTAATCTTCTCCATCGACTTTTCTTTTTTTGAGATTTCATTTTGCGATCCATCATAACGACAAATATTTGAACTATAGGATTAATGGATGTTTTTTTCCTTTGGATAAAAGAAAATTTTCTATCAGACCAGTTAAGGATAGACAGACAGAGATAGAGAGAGAGGGAAAAATAGGAGCAACGATAAATGGGGTTGGCAACAAGTGCTTTTAACGCTCTTATGGCATCTTTTGCAGTGTGTGGCATTACTCGCGTTAGAGAAGAGTGTTGAAGTTCTTGATGCGTTATTCTCAAAGGGTTCCATCAGGAGTCGAAGGATGAGGAGAACCGAGACCAGGACTCATCCTGTGGCTCAGGATGCGTCCTGGCATCTCGGCAATCCGAATGAATTCTTAAACCAGTCCAACGTGAGGAATCCACCGACAGCAGCCTCATTTTCCTTCTCTTCCTCATTCTTCCTTTTCTCTCCTTCTCTCTCTCTCTTGCACATAGCCTGCAGCATTCTGGATATCATCCTTTTGCCGACCTCCTTAGCCTTAGCTCTCACGGTCCTTAAAATCCGCTTTCCTTCCGCATCATATCCAAACGGACTTTGCCGTAGTTCTTGTTTAATGGTCTCTTCTCTATTCCTTCTAACCTCAATGCAAGAGCTTGGGCGTTTTCATTGGCGAACGTTTATCGTGCAAAGGATTATAAGAAGAACTTCCTTTCTAAGAACTTCTCTCTCTTTCTCTTTCTTTTTTTCTTTATTTTTGATATCCTTCAGAGTTTCCTAACCATAAATGAAACTAACAAAGGTGATGATCGATCATCGATTTTAACTATCCGTTTTATCGCTACTCTTTGAGTTATTTTTGATCAATACCAATACGAGTATAGTAATCATTTTCATTATTCTAATTGAAGGTAAAATATTGTTAAATCTTAATTGAAATGAAATTTGTTGTTATTAAAGGAATGCTAATTATAGACACGTAAATTATTCAAATAAATATTCTAATTTTAATACCGATAATATTTTTCTTTTGCAAAATGTTAATGTTAATGTTTTTGGTTTATCTTATAATACTGATCGTGCAAAAATAAAATTCGCACGTTTGTTATTTTCTATATATATAAAATATAAATCATTTATATTTTATAAATGAAGATAAAAATCGGATACACGATATCGTGATATTTTTTTGTAACAAAAATAGAAATCCTAGGATCATAACACGAGTCTCGCACGTGATTCCCCTAAAACTTTTCCTCTTTTATTTCGTTCCTTCCTTTTTTATTCTTTTCCTATAGTTCGAGTTGTGCAAAAGTAAAAGGAAAAAGACTGAGAAAAAAAGAGAGAGAGAAGTAGACTCTTGAGAAATGGTCGATCCGTCGACGACAGAATCGAGAGGAAAAGGGCAACTTGATTTACGCCCTCTTTCCCTTTTACCACGTCTCTCTTTATATCCTTCGCTTTCTCTCTTTTTCTATCTTTCTATCTCTTCTATGTTCACCCTGTATCCTTATATTCCTTCTTATTCACTGAATGAACAACACACACACACACACATACACACGTATGTATAACACGTATGTAAGAGTTTTTCTTCGCACGTTCACTCACGTTCACTCGGAACGATAAGAAATTCCTTAGAAGACGTTACTACGTGCTTTCTGCTTTTCTGTTTCAGTGTGAAAACCGACATGGGATCGGCCGGAGCTGTTTCGAGGCTCTACATTGCTAATGCGAATAAAAAAGACAGTGGGAACTATAGTTGCGCATTGGCCGACGTAGCAGCGGTCACTGTCGTATCTGTCCACGTGCTAAACGGTACGTTCTTTTGCATTATTCTATTTATTTCACATTAATGCTTTGTTTTTTCAAACGTTTTATATAATTTTTCTTTTTTTCCCGATACATTTATTACAAATAGAAAAAAAAAGAACGAAAGGAATATAAAATTTTGTATACGTTAGAATGAAAATTGTGTACGAATGTTTATGTTAATGATAAATATATTGTCTTATATTTAATTATATTTTTTGTTAAAGTATTACAAGAATATTACATCGAATGATTTTTAATAATTTAGTATACTTAGGACTCGTTTGTTGATAAGTTGTCTTTGACAAGTATATCCCACTTATATTTCTCTCTGTATTAGGTATTCTATATTCTCTAATAAGAGTATTTCGAGCTAATTGTAGGATCGCGATGAGTAAACGTAAGACGTTCTGTTCCGTACTGATAACAAGCCGAAGCTTGAGAGGCTTTGAAGGAGAAACGGAAGATTAAAACAATTCCTCCCCAACATATATATACACACACATATATAAATATATATATATTTACTGTGTATACCAATGTAATTTTCCACTCTATCGAAAAATCGATAATTGACCCTTTACGGCTTTTCAATGTTGCTACTTTTGAGCTTCTCTCATTATTTGTTTTCCTTTTTTACGAACTATTTTGCTCTTTCTTTCCTTTTTCCTCCCCTTTTTCCCTTTTAATATTCGTCTATTTTTTAGCTTATAAAAGCAGATGAAAAGTCTGAGCACCATGCTGGTAGAGTGCGAATAAATAATCAGAATATGGGAGAATGGGAGTAGGAAAGATTCCTGCCATTGACGGCTCACTCGATTGCTATTCGAAGCTTCCGTTTCATTTCAGTTTCCATTTCGTTCAAGTTACGAAGCATTTACCGAAGAAACGTCGTCATTCGCGGGGATACTACTCGAAGAAAATGGCCTGCCAGCCGTTTATCGAAGGACTAGGGAAGGGTTTTTCTTTTCTAACAACGAGCAAACTCTTCGATTGCATTGATCTTTTCTTTCCTTTTTATCCATTTCTTTTTTTCCTTCCCCTCGTTGAATTTTTAAATTTCGTTCGTTGGCGCACGTTTTCACCCAGGTACTTTCATTGTCGAATTTATTTATCAGATGGAAAAATTCTGCGGGATGATCTCACGGGAAAAAACTAGGTGGTCGAAAATATCCCCATCAACGGGACGAGATTCGTTCTTTCGAAAAACCCTTCGAATATTTTACGGTATCGGTCCATATCTATGCATGCATGTATGTATGTATATATATGCATGTACTAACAAACTCACCGCGAATCACGTATAGAATGGGATTGAAAAAAAATCGCGTATTCTTTTTATTCTTTGTTTGTCTTCCTTTTTGTCTTTTTTCTTAATTTCACTCGTCGTGTTATGACACTTTTTGCATTCGCGGTTAAAAACTTGATTGCTTAATCACCTATTTTGATACAGAATAATTATTTGTTTTTCTTTTCACTTAACGTATGTGAAATTTTGTTTTCAACTCGAGTATCGTTTCGATAATACTGTTTTATTATAATTCCGATTGATGTAACATGATTTTTGCTGAAAGAATTTTCACAAATCGTGTTTCGTTTAGTATAAAAATACCGAAAAGGAAATCGTAGTATTTTTGTCCGATCCGTTAAAAATCGAAATGTAGGGAAGGGAAGTCCCGTTGAAATTCATTTTGCATCGCAAATTTAAAACCAGTTTTCTTGTTTAATCATTCGAACTATAATTTCTCGGTTTATTCGTGGTGGTCTCGTAAAAAATTGTACATTTTTCTTTACCTTCTCTCTCTCTCTCTCTCTCTCTCTTATTGTCTCTTATAATTTTGTTAATTTTAAAATATTATTAAATTCGAATTCATGATCATAGTCAACGTCGATCATACGTTCGTTGAAAAGCCCATAATAAAAAACGAAGTATTATTTCTCGCGAGAATACTTAATCCCTTCTAACGATCCTTCCCGAGCAGGTAATAAAAAAGACGACGAGATTTTCTCGGGATCGGCTATCGCAAACTTTTCTTTCGTTCTCCTTGCGTTTTCAATGCGAGACAGAAACGTAACAGAAGTTCCGATTACATTTTAACTTTAAATATCATTTTTCCCCGGTTGCTTTTTTAACTTCTTATTTTTCTTACCTACACTCGTAAGTACTTTTTAAACGTTGAACCTACCACGACACGTCGATTAAACGATTTTCAATTTTTACATTAAAATTATGCATCAAATTTAATTATAAGTTTTTGCACGACGAAAAAGAAATTACAAGAAATATAAAAACTCATTTAACCAGCGTGATTTTTCTATAAAACGCGAGACGTCAATTTTCGAAAGATTACTAACGAAAAAGAGAAAATAATAATAATAATAATAATAATAATAATAATAATAATAATAAAAAGAGAGAGATGTTAAAGAAAGATATTCAACGTTTAGTTGATGAGCTTGTATACTCGAAAGCTTTCTTTTCGAAAAGGTTAAAAACTTTGGAATTTATTCTTGCTGGTTGTCGTCAAACGGCGGCACGTGACCTCCTTTTCTCTTTTCTTTTACGGAGAGGCGGCGACGTCTTTCCGAT
The DNA here is from genome assembly GCF_010416935.1 of Polistes fuscatus. Taxonomy (NCBI): domain Eukaryota; kingdom Metazoa; phylum Arthropoda; class Insecta; order Hymenoptera; family Vespidae; genus Polistes; species Polistes fuscatus. The sequence goes on along the minus strand of NW_025113140.1, from coordinate 10,462,151 downwards.
TCACCGGTATAAACCCACGGTGTTTCGTATGCCAAAGGGGGTTCGTGTCGTCGTGCTACCGTTGCATGGCGTATTCAAAGAAAAGTTCGTTGTGAAAATATTCAGGTCGAGCCAGTCCCTTTCCTCGGAAGAGTTCTCTTCTACCACAAATCTCAAACCCTTACCCCCATCCCCATTATTTCCACCCGTTGTTTCAGCCTCCTCCCCGTTTTTGCCTTCATCCTCGATGTCTTCTGCTTTCCGTTCCTTACTTTTCTTACTTGCGCAGCTATCGTTTTCTCGAGTATCCATCCACCCCCTGTTACTATCCCCTCTTACTTCACCCTCCTCAGTTGCTTTTAGTCTTGCGGTCGGCACGAAGCCATAAAACTTTCCTATCCTGAACGAAATCGTAGGTAAGTCGACGTCGATGACGGGAATAGACGTTTCTTTGTTCTTTCTCGAACGTTCTTAACTGTTGAATTTCCAAGAAGATCTTTCTTTATATTTCTCTCTCTCTCTCTCTCTGTATATGTGCATTTATAGATATACAGATACGTGTATATACGTTAGGATGGAATAGGTGACGATAGGTGAACGGTCCAAAAGCCGTTGGTGGCAGTAAGTTTATTGGTGGTGGTGGTGGTGGTGGTGGTCGGCTTTTGTCGAAAACTTTTAGCCAAGGGCTCAACTACTTTTTCTACCAAGGAGTTTTCGCGCATGGAACGTTCGACACGTCCGGAAGTCACGTTACGGGAGCGACCTGCATTATTTACGCTGGATTACCTCGAGATGGCTCGATACCTCGAGCTAGGAAACTTTGATTCGTTCGACGGTTAAAGCTTGCACTGGCTGACGGCTCTAGGAAGCCAAGATCGTTTGACTTGGAAGCAAAAGGGAAAGGAGTATAGGATAAAGGAAGATAGAAATAGATAAGCAGACAGACAGACTGACAGACTGACACACGGAGAGAAAGAGAGACAGAGAGAGAGAACAGAGAAACAGAAACACGATCTGTTATCCGCTTTGCACTTGACTTCTGTTTAAAGGGATTCGTGTTATTATTGCTCTCGATCCTTCTCCTGAGATACGTGCTTTTACAAGGTCTCTGTAACTTCAAAGCTTTGACCGTTACACGCGAATACGTACGTTCTAATCTCGATATACGAAATGAATAATTTTAATTAGAAAAATTTCTAATGTTACATCAAAACCGAATGTATTAATATCTTATTTGAATATTTTCTGTTTTTTGTTTTTCGAAGTGAAAACTTCATTAGAATCGTTGCGATTTGAAACTCGACGAAACGATAAAGCGACACTGAAATGAGAACAAACATTTACATCTATTGGTCATCCACGAGAATTTCATGAAATCCCACCAGAAATATCGCGAATTCTTAAAAAAGATTACGATAATATTCTAATGATTCTAATTTGAATTTTGTATCAGATACAGCGCTTCCTTTGATTGAGTTTCTGAACACCAAATTAAATCCAAACCAAAGCATTCATTTCATACTTTAGTTACTATAAGCTACACGTATCATTTGTTCAAATTGTAAATTTAGTTGAGTATGTATAGTATGTAATGTAGTATTTGTTGTATAAAATGTAATCATTCGTCTCATTCTCTCGAAGTTTAGTTTTCTAAAGGTTTCATTTCCACCGCGTGTGAGTACTGCACGCATGTATTTATTTTATTTCTAAATATAATATTTTTCTTTGAAATCATATTAAATGTCAATTGTATTATTAAAATTAAGACAACAACGTGATGGCGGGTACTACAATTAATGGTATTTCGTTCGATCGTTAATATTAGAATCAAAAACTATATGATGATCATAATGAAAGATATCAGCATCATCATTATCGTCAATATCCAGGTAATTTTCGATTTCGTTTATTAATGAACGACTAGGATAGAGAGCGGGCACAATCGTTTAATAAAATATTTCATTACCCCAGTACTCGATCATTATCGTGTCAGAAGCGCGACGACATAGCTCTTTCATTATCGTTGAATTTTTCATTTATCGCAAGAGAGAACGTATAGGAACGGCGAGGACGGGCGAGAGTAGGAGGGAAGGAGGGACGTACAAAATGAACGATGTGAACCATTTAATAGCCCACGATTATTGTATGGATTATCCGTCCTCGGATAAAATACGTAAGGCCGATCGTATTTTTAGTTAAATGATTATCCAATCGGTCCGATCCTTTGCTTTATAATTTATAATTTTTCGAACAGTTCCTGTCGTCTAAAGTTACGAGAAATTTAATATTTACCCAAAGATCGCGTTCATATTTTTACAATGGAAACGAGTTTGGTAGAAATTGACAATGGTATATTACTATTCGCGAGGTAATACGAAATTTTACTTTCTTCAAAATATTTCCGGAATATTTAACGTTAAGTCTGTATGACTGCATAACGGACGTTACTACTTTCTTAACAGTCTAATCATATTCGGGATTACCTACTTAAAGAAACTTTCAACTTTTTCAACTGGCATAATAATACGACGAATAATATTCCATATATATTTTTTTGTATTCTTCATACATTTTATATTATTTCTAATCACACCTGTACATAGGATGTAAAACAATACTCCAGTCTCATAACTCGGAAATGAAACATTTTCAAAATCAACGTTGATATAACCTTCTGTTTTTCTTCACCACACGTATGAGATACTCAAAAGTATTGTATTTTTTGAAGACCTTATAAAAACACAAATTAAAACCCAAGTAATTCAAAAGCTTCCCTTTTAATCCATAGTACAGATAATACACGCGTAATATCGAGAAAGAAACAACGACGATCCTGAAAATGTGAAAAATATATTCGAGGTTCGAACGGGATAAATCAAAACAAAATGAAAAAGAGAAAAAGTAAAAGAAATACACAGAAAGAAAAAGAAAAGCAAAGCAATGGAAATGGAGGAGATGGATAGAAAGAGAAAGAAAAAGAAGGTGAAAATAGTGAAAGAAGAGGAGGAAGGTGGTGGCAGCGGTAGCGGCAACGGCAGGCTTTAATTTTGCTCAGCGAGAACGTGCAGCGGGGTTGGCCCGTATGTCTCTTCTTGTTCCTTTTTCACAATTAATATACATTACTCTCGAGATATGCCGCGGTTATTAATTAAATGTGACCTGGGGTGGAGATGGAGCACATTACTCGGTACTATCTCGTTCGTCGGCTTTGCCTCCTCTGGGAACTACTCGAGTCTACGTCTTCTACTTCCACGCGGTCTACTCTCCAACGATGTCTCTTCCTTTCTTTCATTTTACCCCCTCACCCCTACCCACCCCCTTTTTCCCACTCTTTCCTACCACCACCACGACCACCACTACCACCCCCTGTCGTCTTTCTCTACCTCTTTTCATTTTCTTAGCGCGTTTCGCTTTTTTTTTTAAACGGCGGCTTCTCTTTCCTCAACTTCTTCTCCTTTTCCACAAAGTCAGTGAAAAATTATCGTCGATGTTGCTTCAAGGACTTTAACGAGTCATGGATTTTCACGGAGACGGGGGACAGGGGGAGAAAGGTTTTTACTACTTCTACTTGCTTTATTTCAACTTAGCCACGTTGCCTTATTTCCCCTTAAACTCTTCGATTTTTTTCCTTATTATTTCCGTTTTATTTTTTCTATGATTAATAATTGTTTTAATAGTCGAGAATAATAATTGTTGTCGTAACTATTCGAGAATATGTTATTTTCGTCTTTTTGAATTAATAAGAAATGTTTTTACTTATTGGATATATTGACTACATATCGTTGGTACGATTTCGTAACGTAAAATCTTTTAAAATCAAAGATAGTTTCTTCTGTCTCATTTAGAATAGTAGTTATTCAAGAAAATATCTGTCTTTTTGTATTAATATATTTTCACATATTAGAAACATTTGCTCGATATCGTAGATATTTGATTGCGAGTGGAATCTGCAGTTTTTCAAAGGAAGGAATGTTAAGGTTAATTTAATATACCTGTCTGACAAATCAGCGTAAGTTTTCACGTTTCTCTTTTTATCTCACTCATTCTTTCAAGCAAGGTTTCGTTATATTTGATCTAGACTTTAGTCGTGATGAGCTGTTGGACGCAAAATTTCTCAAAAGGTAAAGAGAGAGAGAGAGAGAAAGAGAGAGAGAGAGAGCCATTGATGCAATTGCTGAGAGTCTAGGAAAAAAGAATTTCAAAGCGTACGATAATTTATATTATTAAAAAAAGAACAGAAAAAGACAAAAAGAAAGAAAATGTAAAAGTAAAACTGAAGAGAAGTAGACTGAAGAGAAAAATGATTAGATAAATGTTAAAGTGTAGAGAATGAAAAGAGAAGATAAAGAAATACTGAAGGATGTATATTCAAAGGGAAAGGAAAAATAAGATAAAACAAAACAAAAAATCACACACACACACACATACACATACAAATGAAAGGGTTAGGGATGAGTAGAAGAAGTTTACGTTCTCGAAAATGAGCAGTTCTTGGCCCAGTTTCCGCCTACTAGGAGACAAGCGAGCGGTTATGGAGTATGTCGGTTGGTTCTGGCATGGAAGGGAGGTTATTTCGTGGGGTGTCACGCCCGAGCTATTAATATCCTTGGCCACAAGCTCCGGACGACTACGACACGTTTGCTTTCCACCTATTCCTTTCTCTCTTTCACTCTCTCTTCTCTCTCCCTCTTTTTATTTATCTATCCGTCTCTCTCACTCTTGCCGAACCGCATGCCGTTTCATCCTATCAGTGAAATCCTCACCCTTTCGTAATCACCGGCACCAAGAAGACTACCATCATCAACACTACTACTATTACTATTACTATTGCTATTACTATTATTATTACTATTCTACTACTACTACTACTATCACTCTATCTGATTCTCTTGGCCAACCATTGGGCTTTCGTATCGACGATGACGACGGGCGTGAGGAGTTTGCAAAGCTCTCCTCTCGCGAATCGTGCTTAACGTGGAATCGTATTATATGCGGAAGAAGAAAGAAGAAATCTCTCGAGGATATCTACTCGACGGCTCATTTTGCATTCCCCTATCCTTTTTTCATTTTCTTCTTCTTCTTCTTCTTTTCCTTATTCTTACGACAGACAATGTTTTTTTTATTTCTTTCTCTTCTTCTATCGGCTTGATTCAATGTTTCTTTTTTTCCCTTTCGGTGACCCATGAGAAATGTTCGGAGTTTCCTAGCAAGAGAATATTTCGCGTATGTGTGGGAGACATTTCACATATGTATACGTGCACTTACGAATGCTGTTTGTGAGATTATGTTATCGGTATAATTAGTAGGATATTTTGGGAAATACAGTTAAATCTCTCGAGAATATAGATTAACGAATCACCATCCGTTTCGAGATTATTAATTCATTAGAGGAGAGAAAGAGAGAGACAGTGAGAGAGAGAGAGAGAGAAAGAGGTGTGCTTTAATCGAGTTACAGTTTTCTTTGATCCTGCCAATCTCAAATGTACCTTTTATACATTTCATTCGTTTTCCTTTATCCTTTATCTCGCTTGAGTATTCCTGGTTTACCGATTCGTTACACCAAAGAAACTTTTATCATCAAGCATGATCTTTGTGCTCAAGGCTCCTTTCCTCTGTCTCAAATTTCTTTCTTATCGCTTATAAATAATAAATTGATAAGAAACTATGATAAAGGTTTTTTTCTTTCGTTATAATAGAAAAGGTCTCGGAAAAATATCTACTTGAGTTTATCTATCTGCATTTACTTTCGTACAATAATAATTTCACGGATAAAAATGAAAAAACAAAAAAAAAAAAAGAAAATAATAAAACGTTATCGTGTATATTATCAATGTGTTTTACAAAACGATGCACTTTCCGAGTCATTTACGCGTTTAGATCACCCGGTGATTCTTTTAGACGTTTGCAAGGGTTTATAGACCGATTGTGAGGAGAAAATTTAGCGTGTTCTGGGCAACGGTTAAGAGAGAAAGAGGGAAAGAGAGACAGAGAGACAGAAAGAGAGAGAGAGAGAGAAAGAGAGTTATACAATATAGTCGGTAATAAACAATCGCAATTGCGGCGTGCTCGTATTGGCCGAATGCCAGTTTTCGTCTTAGTCGTAGTAGTAAAAGCCCAAAAGAACGTTGGATAAAGTTAACGCTCGATTCCCGCGACCTTTCTGGTCAGAGGATAGAAATTTCGTGGCTCCTTTCCTGACGTTCTCTTGCCAGAAACATTCGCATAAAACGCGCCGTTGTAGTTATTTCGCAAAAATTCGTTGTTAATACCTTTTCGATCGTTAACAAAATAAATCAAATAAAAATATAAAATGTAAAATTTTTTTAATCCTTGGCAAATATAAACAAAATATATTTTCATAGGATAAAATTAGCAATTTTCTTATAATCATTTGTATTCGATCGCTCCTAACAGATCTCTTTCGTAAATTTTCTTCGTCATAACGTTTACGATCTTTCGAAGAAAATAATAATAAAATATAATTTTAATACTTTTTTTTTCTTATAAATTATTCTTAAATATAAATCAATAAAAATCATATAACGAGAAATAAATAATTTTCCTATTTATTATTATAATTCGCCCAGATTATAATTCGTTAAAGATAAATATTGAAAAAATTAGTTAAACTTTGATAGAAATATAATGTATGTATTATTAGTGCAGTAGACATATGTAATAGTTTATGCAATTATAAATCGTATTGTAGTAATTCTAACGTGTCGAGTAAGGACAGAGGTATCAACATGAAACTTTTAATAATCTCTTCTCTCGTCAGAATAGAGTACTGTCAATCTCGTTTACGACGTGCCGCTACAATAATGTTGAGCGTGAACTCGTTGACGATGAAACGTGTAAAACAGGAGAACGACGAAGAGGAGGAAGGCGAGGTTGAGCATGAAGGGAAAGGGTAGTACCTACTTGAGTTTCTAATGACTGCGACCGCCCGAAGCGTTTCTAGTTATCACCGCGAATGAAACTGTTTAGCTTCGTAACAACGACGGCTCCTCGAGTCACTTTCGAGTTCTATTTACTTGAAACAAAGAAAGGAAAAAGAAAAAAAGAAAGAAAAAAAGAAAAAAAAAACGAATGACGAAATGAGAAACATCCAAAGTGTTATCCTTTTCTTGTGATATGGCGTGTGTGCGTGTGCATGTGCATGTGCACGCGTTTGAGCTTACGTGGGTTTTTTGTTTTTTTGTTTTTTTTTTTTTTTGAATTCTCTTCGTTAATAAAAGTTTCTTAGTAAAGTAAGAGAAACGAGAAAGTTCTTTGCCAAATTATAATATCGAGCATAGAAAATTGGCTATTTTCCACGTTACAAAAGGATCCTATCTCTCTTTCCACCATCTTAGTATTTTGTTTAACAAAAATCTATCTCATTCTCTTTGCCACGTTCACGAGCATTGTTCCGCATCGGGTAGATGCAATTTCTTGCTTTGTAATCCCCGAGAACGATTCTTTTTAGTGCTCGTTAAATTTTCTCGAGAAGTTCGCGCCATAGAGAAAGGAATACATTAAAATCAGTTGGGTGGGAGGGAGGAAGGGAAGAGAGGTTAGCAGGAAGAGATCGAGGAAAAAAGGGGGTAAGGGTTTGTAGAAAAAATGTGTTTGGATCGAATCGTTGACATTTTCAGACGAGGGTAGCCAATCCGTCGTAAGGTATATTTCCGCGACACCTACAAGGACATTTCGAGAGGATTATTATTTAATTAGTTTGTTGAGAAGCGAGCTATTGTTTGTATAGACGTAAACTCCGGGGTGAGTAGGCAACCTTCGAGAAGGGAATTACTTTCGAAAATGATTTTCCATTCATCCTTTATTACAAAGGCAAAAGGGAGAACCGTTTCTGATAGAAGAGAGAGAAATCGTTTCATACCTTCTAAGAATATAAATTCATTTCTCCGTCCAATTAACAAAAGTATTTTCAATGAGACGAAGCAATAGATAAAGAGTGAGTAGGAGATAGATAGATAGAGAGAAATATATATATATAGTTATATAAGAAAAAGAGGTTGGTTTATTCAATTAAGGAAGCGACGATTCACGTATAAAGGAACGAGTTTTCTAAGTGACGAAAGAGTCGCGTAAACAAAGCTGTAAATTTTTCCTGGATGCTTTTCCTGTCTCTCTCTCTTTCTCTCTTTCTCGGGATTTTTAATTGAATCGAAATTGTGCTGTACTTGTCTTCCTCGCAAAGTTAAAATCTTTCCCGAACGAAATGAGAAAAGTCTTAACGAGTACGATCGACGTTACTTTCAGATATTAAGAGTTATATTTTCATCGGGTTGAAATTATCTTTATCTTTCTCTCTCTCTCGGTAGAAGAAATCAGATAAAATTTCCATCCAACCTTAGAGCGGACACATCTTGGCTTGTCGAGATTAATTCTAGCCAATAATCGTTTTGCGGCCCATTAAACCGCTTGCTGTTGCTCACCACTAGTACCTACGGATATATCTATCCCTTTCCCTTTTCTCTCTCTCTCTCTCTCTCTCTTTCTACTCCCATCAACCCTTTCGTATAAATATATATGTATATACGTTGGATGTTGACGGTATTGTTTTCTTCCCACGACATTTTGGCTTTTCTATTTAATTGCAACCAAAACCCGTCAATTTATTTTCGTGTGACAACTTTTTAATTATCGTTATTATCATTAAATATAGATAAATTGAAGGAAATAAATAAAAGAAATAAGACATTTTTCTCCGTCGTTTGTAAATTATAGTGCGAATATATTGTGTAAATTAAATTTATTTATATAAAAATTATTTGATAATTTTTTGAATATTTATATATATATATAAATTGGATAATTTCGATAATTTATATTAAAGAATAGTTATATATAATACAGGATATCATAATTTTTTAATAAAGCTTTAAATAATCTATGTTGATATAACTTTTGTTTTTCTTATTTTCGTTGACACCGTTTGGCCGAAAAGACCTCGGACACCACGTATAAGATAAAAATGATAACTTATTATTAAATTTATAGATAATTGTAAATGATAGACATTTCTTCGATGTAGATTTTAATTATTCTCTTTTCTCTTCTACGAAAGTTAGTTCTCCAGTTTTAATAAATCGTGTTCTACCTTTTCCGAGTAATCGCAGATCTCTAATAAAGTATTCGAAGATCTCATTTCTAGGGTGATTCGACGTAAAATTCAATTTCATCGTCTTAGGCGCAATTACGTGGGCCTAATCGAATTAAAAGTACTTCAGGCAGAGGTAAAGATAGAAGAGAAGGATCAAGGATTAACAAAATGTATCATAAGCTTTATATTAATCCTGACCTAATTCTTATATATATATATATGTACGTATGTACAGTGTATTCTTCCCCTTCTATCTTTAACTTCATTTATCTCACAGGAGTAATCTTTTCGTTCGTTTTTGACAACCGAAAGCTCCGTCGGTAAATCATCTTTACTTTTATTACAATCATTTGATCGGATCAACAACACTTCAGATCCTTATTCCCTTTTCCACATTTTCATCAAAGTTATCGTTTCATCTTTATCGTATCATCTTTTTCTCGTACGTGAATCTTCGACATAAGAAAAAGGGCCTTGGTGAAAGGCGAGATAAACTATCCGGCTAACTTTCCATTTATCCGTCGGACTAAGAAAATATCTTCTCGTTCGGTACGAGAAAGAATCAAAAGGAATGAGAGAAAAATAAAAGAATGTACCTAAGAGCTGTGTGCGAGTGACCAAGAAAATAAGGAAGCAAAAGCAAGCAGATCTTATTTTATATGAACCTTCAAATCCATAAATCGATTTGAAAAATCGCCAAGTAACGTGACAAAATGGCCCAATCGTGTAGTTTTCTCGCAATAACAGATAATCGAAGACGCCTTTCTCTCTCTCTCTCTCTCTCTCTCTCTCTTTCTTTTAGCACTTTCAAACTTTCGGCTTGAACTTTTTCTCCAGAAATATTGTTTTAGACCGTTTTCGAAGAATAACCTAGCGCATATGGCCTTTTGTACCAAGGTTGTACGTAAGTACAACGTTTCTACGTACCTTACGCACGTATATATATCTACACACATATACATTTCTCACAATGGAGAGTAATAGTAATACTTTCTAACTCGTTCGGAAGCGAAACGTTCGGGGAAAAATAGAAGAGAACTTATCCCTCCGTAAGAGAGAGGGACGAGGGAAAAGGAAAAAGTTTTTTCGCATCGAACTCTTTTCTTCCTCTCTCCTTCTCTCTCTCTCTCTCTCTCTCTTCTCTCATTCTATGCGTAAAATCTTTTAACGGCTATTAAACTTACTCGAGAGGGAAAAGTTTCTTCCTCTCTTTTTCGATATACTTAATACTTTTTCGATTATTCCATTAAAGAAAAGAAAAAAAAAAAAAAAAAATAAAGAATAAGAAAAAAATATTATACAATACTTTTACTCTATGGTTATAAAACTTGCGAAGTTGATGGAAATATTATACTATATATCATTAATTATTTTTTATAAACGAAAATGTATTTGATATTAATTTATATAGCACGAACTAACGATATTTTTGTCGAATTAACTTCATCTACGAATAAAAATAAAACAAATGGTGCAGATTTCAATGTGTTGAAAAATAAAAAAGAAAAATTTATGATAAACGATTAAATAATTATTTGCGAATTAATCAGATAAATATACGAACGAAATGATTTCAGGAGAGAATCCAGCAGCGATGCAGCATGGTGGAAGTGGCTGTTCAAGGGCACCCTTGATTCTTATCATCCTTGCGACATTGTCCTCGTTTTTGAGGTGACCGTGATACCTGAGGTGCTGCTAAGTAGCTCCGCGATACGAATGGTGCTAATTAACTTTATCACGAGCGAGGACATAGGAATCGGCTGAAACGAATAGAAGAAGATGAAGAAGAAAAAGACGATGAAGAAGATGAAGAAGAATAAAAGAAAAAGAAAAATAAGTCAAAAAAGGAAAATAAAAAGGAAGGAAAAGTTAAGAAGAACGATGAAGAAAAAAAGGGAGTAGAAAATTGGATGAATCGGAAGGATCTCATCCCGTAGCCGAGTGTCCACCGTGTTTCTTTGAATAATTTCACGATTTAAAAAGAAATACGTTCGAAGAAGGAATTATTAGGTTTAAATAAACTCTGTTTGAATTGGTCTCGTGTTAAATCAAAATCTTATACATATAGATATATAAATATAAATAATATTCTGAGATATAAACTCGAGACCTCTACATTTTACACAAGCTCAGAGCAACGAAATTTCATTTCCGATGTTCAATAGTTGACAATTCGTCGCACGAACATTTATATCGATCACGATCTTATACAATGTTATATTACGCGTGTGGAAACTCGACGGTAAACGGCACGTTCCAAAATCGTTGCGAGCATACTTTATCTTTGCCCGTTACGAGGGATAAAATAATAATATTAATAATTATTAAAATAATAATACTATAATAATACTACACTAATAATATTAATAATAAAAATAAAGAAAACAATGAAAAACAATGGACGTCGAGTGACTGGACATCCGATACTGTTATATTATATATACACATATTATATATATAAGCAAACACACGCACACGCACGTATACACAGACACACAGACACACACACACACACACATCTACAAACATACATCGCATTTTATATGTACACGTATTCGTTAGTATCACGAAAAACAAATCGTGATTCGGAAATGAAAAAACGATGAGAAACATAATTCAAATGCGAACGAATGGATCAACGACGACGCTATTTTATTCATTTTCTGAGTAATAAGGAAAAATATCCATTTGTTTCTATTTAAACTCTTTTTTATCAATTCATTTCCTAAATCCGAGTTTAAGTATCTACGATATCGTACGTAATGAAACAATGGAAAATAAAATAATAATGTCGATCTAATCAAACTTATGATTGACATTTGCTATTCAACATATCAACTCAATTTTCAACGTACTATATAGATACGTATATCGAATGAAAGAAGGAAGGAAGAAAAAGATAATAGGTCAGATTTTTGTTCATATTCAGATGAAAATGTAAACGAGAGTATTACACGAAGAGAATCGAGAGTTCATTTAGCCACATTATCAAATGAAATCGTAACTCGATAATTCTTGATAAGAGAATTTTGTACGATTTTCCCGATGGAAATAAAAGTCGAATGGTCGAGCTTATCGTTGAAAATAATAATTCTTTGGAAACATAGGAGATTTCAATGGAATCGTTAATAAAAAATGTCCAATCCCTTATGCGAGTAACCCCCGCCCGAAGCGTTTACCAATCTGTGAGCTATGCAAATATGCTTTCCACGTACGGGTTGGTTGGGTATAGTAAATTTAGCACTTTGATTATCGACCCGCTTACCAAGGACAATCATTTTTGCAAATGTATTGTAGATCGATAGGAATATCTCAAAGTGAGTTTCGTAAAGTTCGATCGATTTTGCCCCTATCACGTTTATTCAACTATCGATTAATTCAATTTTTTGAACAAAAAAGGTCATCCCTTCCTTCCCACTCCTTCCCTCCCTTGTCCTTTCCCGAAAAAAGAGTTACCAGAGGAAAATTATTTTCAAAGTTAAAATAATTCGTTAATAATCTGTCGAACGGGGCTGGCTGATTGACACTCGTCAACGTCATTGCATATGAATTAGTCGTAGTTAGTTACAGGATTTATAGGCGAGTACGTTGAAAGGCTTGTAAATTAATCTACGGGCCTGTCATCGAACGTCGTTTCTCGTTCCTGCCGAATACGAACTATTTAACGGGTAACGAGAGGTCATCGATCCGAGCTCTGATTAACATGACAAATGATTGCACTTATGAATGTATGTATACATATATATATATATATATATATATATATATATGTATGTATGTATGCACGTTGTGTTTATGTGTGTATACGAGAACTTAACGATATATGTCAGACGATTTGAGCATAAAAAAAAATCTATTGAATTCTATTGCCGAGTATAAAATAATTTTGTTGATTGGGAAAGAAAACTAATTGTTCGATTCGAAATGGTATCGACCATGAATCGTTAAGTAGAACTACTGGACAATGATGCACACGGACCGTTAAATCGTTTGGGGATGTCCTGTTTTCTCTTTTTCCCCCTTTTCTGTATTCTGGTACCACCAAAGCTGGTTACTCCTTCCCCATTCCCCTCCCCCCCCACTGCTATTCCATTTCTCACCCACCTCAAGCCCATATAATACGATAATTTAACGGGAGGCATTATTGAACGTTGCAGCTGGAAAATATTTCAAACGGGGCTAGGGAAAGCCGTCGCGCAACAACCACATCCGCCGGCAGCACTGGCACTGTTCGTGATAAATTTAATTATTACGCCGGACCACGGTTATCCGCCGCGGTCGAATAACGAAAAATCGTACTACTTGTACTCTGCCTTCGTCTCTCTCTCTTTCTCTCTTTTTCTAGCGTACATTTAATGTTCTTTTTATTTTTGGTATCTAAAAGGAAAACATCGTTGATTGAGTTAACATTTGAAGAATATTAATTTTCAATCTTACCTCGATAATCCGACAAAATTTCAATCTTGACGATGTTTTTCCTTTATTCTCTTCCTTCTTTTTCTATTTTTTTTCTATTCGATGAATTAAACGTACTTTTATATTTTCATTCTTAAAAAGGAACAAAAAATATTAATTAATTTGAGATAGTCTTAAATAAAAAATAATACTTTACTTATTTCTCTCTTTTAGGATAAAACAGAAATAACATTCTAAAAGGAATTTCTCACGAAATAGTGGAACAAAGTAAATACGATGGTAGTGGATAAAAAGGTATCTCTCGTGGTTCATTTCTATTTTTTTTTTCTTCCTTTCTTTTCTTTTCTTTTAACAAAAATTCGTTAAAAGAGGAAAAAGCGGAGTGAGGAAGATATACCTCTGTATTCCGATATAGCGTTATACTATCGATTAAAACGGAATAACCGAACGTAAACCAACAATCCACTTGAAGATATTAAATATAATAATATCCACTTAAACGATACGATATTAAATGTTCAGTCGGAACTATATCGGAAATACGAACAAAATTGTTTTTTGTTTTACTTTTTATCTCCTTGACTGACTGAGAAGTGAAAAGACTGAGTGAGGTGGGTGGAGGGGTAGGGAGGGAAGGGATAAAAAATAGAAAAACACGATCACTGAAATTTTCAATTAGTGCTCAACGCTCTATGGTCGAAACAAATCGACGAGATTGTATCACGAGAAAAAGGGGGCAGAATCGGAGGTATCCGGCATTAATAGGGTCGATACTATTGGAGAAAATTTAGAAACAAGGAGAAGATACGGCACGGGGTATGGCACGACGATACACTGACAACGACGTTCATAACGACTTAATGGGGTTTTTCTATAGAAGATACGATAGTATACCGAAAGAGTTTTGGTGAGCTAAAATAACGTTCGAGTAATATCGCATTCTCTCACACTTAACTTCTTCTTTCTATGTCTGCTCTCTAGATATATTTCTCTTTAGCTAGCTAGAAGATACATAAAATAGATATAACTATAGATAGATAAATAGATAGAGATGAAATGTGATTTTCTGTTCGATCGTGTTCTTCCTAGTCTACCGAGAATAGTAATCTTTGTTTATTCGTCGTTTCGTTTATCTTCCCAGTTATTACCCTTTTCGTAAGATGTTATAGCGTGCAAAGAGTAGTAGGTATCGATACTACGATTTGAAAATTTTATTCCAGTTTACGTTTATCCTAGACGAAAAGATCGGAATAAGTGTATCATAGATCGAGTTTCCATTCTCGAAGAAGGTAGAAGGGGAAAACAAGAAGAACAAAAATCGTAGAAACAATGTTTATGAAAGATAAGTTACATGACGATATTTTCGATATTAAATTCATAGATAAGCTCGACGTGAGATTCTTTTTCGCGAATAGATAGATAAATATCGATACTACGATTTGAAAATTTTATTCCAGTTTACGTTTATCCTAGACGCAAAAGCCGATAACGTGATCATAGATCGAGTTTTCCATTCTCGAAGAAGGTAGAAGGGGAAACAAGAAGAACAAATCGTAGAAACAATGTTTATGAAAGATAAGTTCCATGACGATATTTTCGATATTAAATTCATAGATAAGCTCGACGTGAGATTCTTTTTCGCGAATAGAGAGATAAATATCGATCTTCGTGATTGGCTCTCTATGTTCTCAAGCTTTTTTTTCTTCCAACGATATATTTGCACACGCGTATAAAAATAAGAGTCCGTGTGTATGACGGTGGAAAAAATAATAAAATAAATGAAAGAAATATAGAATGTGATTACGAGAATATGCAAATATTGTAACTTTCAATTCGTGTTAAGAGTTCACCGAATGCGTCGTTGCGTCCGTGCGTTTGATACAAAAAAAAATATCGAATAAAAAAAGAAGAGAAAAAAAAAATAAAAAATAAAAAAGAATTTAAAAAGAAAAAAAAAAAGGAGAAGAAGACGAAGAAGAAAAAATACACGAAACGAAACAAGAAGATACGACAGAGACCCCTTTGACGAATAAGGTGTTGACAGTTCTTTTTTTTTGGCAATATTAAAGTCGTCGATCGATAATCACACTTCCCGTCATGCCCATAGCAATTTACCCGTAAGATAAACGATAAAGAAAAAAAAAAAAAAGGGACGAGTCGTGGTCTTCTAATAAATCATTGTAATTTACTGGCCCTAATAACGATCATTAATCAGTTAAGCTGGGCGAACGAGATCGTGCGTAAGAAATAATGAAAGAAAGGAAGAAAGAGGAAGAGAAAGAGCGTGTGTGTGTTTTTCGTGTATGTCTGTTGAATAGAAGCGTGTATGATTATATGAAAGTGAGAACTAGAGTTCTTCTAAGTTCGATGGAATGACAACGTGAAAGCTCAAGGAAACGAAAATAAAAAAAAATCCATTTAATGTCGATATTCGCTGTTCACTATTTGTAAGATTCGGGAGGAGAATACAATAAAATTCATAGTACTTAATCTTCCATGATTTTTTCATTCTATCTCGTCTTCTTTCTTGTTCATTTTGTTTCTATTATGCAGCGGCCCATAAATTCGCAGTTTTTTCCTCGTAATGGTAAGTCGATCATAATTTCATAGATACTTATTTTATAATATTATACGATAAGTATATACGTGCATGTATTTTTGCTTCTTCTTTTTAAAAATATAATCGTATAAATAATATTTTAATAATATAAAATATATGAAAAAAATATTATTCTCGTTAATTCGTATTCTCGCATTTCATCTAAGCTCTTTATTCGATTTTAAAGTAACGAATTTAAATGCTAATCGATATTAGAGTAAGTCCAATGGAAAAAGATCAAAGCGTTTTACGAACCCACGTTCTCTCTTTCTTCACAGATTTCGTTCAATCCTAATTCCAAAATGTTATCATTGAACGCTGATCTCTGAAGTTACTTTCTTTTCCTTTCTTTCTTTCTTTCCCTTTTCTCAAGAACATTGTGAATATTCATTTTCTTCGATTACTTTTCGAAGCAAAAAGCAAATGTTAAGAAAAATGACAAAAAAGGAACCGTATTTAGCATTTTTTCACTCATCTAGCGACTATGAGTATTTCCTTGAAAGTCGTGAGAAATGTCAACGTTTCGCTCGGTTATTACAAGACTTTTGGAAAGCCTTTACGCACGGTTTCAGTTTTACTCAATGTGGAACGAGTTAGATAACTAAGAATGGAACGATGAGGGTGGGAAGGGGGATAGGAGAGAAGGAGTTGGTTCTTTGTACTCAATGAAGTCGGTTCGAAGTATCTACTGAGTGATAAACTCACGAACGAGTCAAACTGGTTGTAATAGTCCTTGCAATAGACGGAAGACGAAACTTCAACAGTATTATAACCGTGAAGCGGAAAGTGTCGCTAGAATGGGACTCATGAACTTATTTTGATCTCTTCTCTTCTTACAGCTGCCGATTTAAAATATCTCATAAGCGCGTCGTCTTTCCTACGTTTCTCGGGAGTTAATATAGGTTTAAGAAACGTTGATTTATACTACTGACTTACTTTCTTACAACTAACTTAGTTAAGAATAAACTTATCATTTCGTCGAGTTGTGCTACTTGTTCGTTTAATAGTTTAATTACAGTAACTAAAGAAGTATATTAATTTGTATGATTAAATTATACTATTAGCATCTTATATCACTGACTAATACTACTGTTTAGTATATCATTGACCTATACTATTTATATATTTAGTTTTTATTTATATTATTGTCTTTTGTATTGTTCGATACACCATTGATTTTCTTTAACTAATATAAGTAGTACGAGTAAAGTGGCCATTTATGATATTAAGTAGTATAAGTCAAGGACTCATACGACATTAAGTAGTAGAAATCAATTTCCATATATTATCAAATATTAATGTTCACATAAATATTGACTAATAGGTATTACTTACTTTAATTTGATCTAATAACACTTAAAAATAAATACGATCGCAGTCTTTTTAAGTCTCTCATTTAGATTTATTTTCTTTTTCAAGAAGTTTATTAGGTGGGAAAGATAATTTAGTAAAGTTTACGTTTCAGACGAGTTATCGTGGCAGTACTCGAGACACTTGTATCTACTTTCTTTGAGAGTGTGTGTGTGCGAGAGAAAGAGTACATACAAGACTTTAGACGCGGTGCGAGAGCATATAGCTCTCCGCAAGAGCGGTAAATCAGAAGGACGCGTCCGCCAGTCGTACGCGCTGAAAATGTCGGGGGTGAAGGGTTGAACACGTTGAAGTATGTTCCCGACCCTCGTCCAAAGAGGGTACGACGAGAGATCGTACACGCGAAGCACGCACGTGTATTCGTTCGCGGCCGGCCCGTTATTTCGTTTTCTCCTCGTAATTTCTCCTACCCGTCCAAACCCCGCACCCAACAGCAATGCTTCTTTCGCGTTCGTTAGGTGAACCTACATCACGAGCTTTCTGCTCCAAAGGTTCGACCCGGTTACGTTCTACGTTACACTTAACATTTATTCTTTCTCCTTCCTCGTAGCCTTACCTTTTTTTCTTTCCGTTCAAATACTTTTCAACTTTCCCGCGATGTAATGCATTTGTCTTTTTCTTTTTTTTCTTTTATTTTATTTTATTTTATTAAAAAAAAAAACGTTCGATATAAATTTTGCCGATCTAATTTGCGCATAATCGGATTTATGTGGATATTAAATTAAATCAAGATTTATTGTTTTGTTTTAACGCTAGCTACGCGTCGTACTGTCGATCTCTCAAAATCAATAGAAATGTTAATGTTATATATTCTATTTCAAAATATCCATTTATATAAACGTTTTGGATTTAATTTCATTCGTCAAAGATTTCATTTGATAACTGCGACCTGTCGCATATAATTTATACGCAAGATGAACCACCTGAAACTAGTAACGTAGATTTCATTTCTAGTTATATAGACAGGAATAATAAAAGGCAGGGGTTTATAAAGTTAAAACTTATTAAAACATTGAAATATATTTTTCACTTTCTTCATTATTTTTTTCATCGCGAACAAGATGAAAGAGAAGTTTCGCTTAAAAAAGAAAGACCTATAAAGAAACAGTCTTAAAAAAAAAGACTTATAAAGAAACAGTCTTAAAAAAAAAAGACCTATAAAGAAACAGTCTATTAATTTTATATGTAATGCGCACTCTGTATTCACGAATGTTCGTCAAAAGAAGAAGTAGAAGAAAAGGATTATATTCCGACGTATACATATATTTGATATTTTTATTTTTGTTTAAATGCAAAGTATAGGTTACAGTTGAACGCGACAAGAACTACATCTTCGAGAAGAGATAGAAGGAAAAATATATCACGTTTCTCCTGTGACTTTACCTTTTTCATTCGTGGCATCCTTTCTTCCCTTTTGGATCGCATGACGCGCGAAGGGTGCACTGCTTGCTTGCTGTAGCAAAGGGGAAAAGGGAGTTGGTTGAGGTTGGGAGGGGAGGGTTGAAAAGAAAGATAGAAGAAGAACGTATGCTTCGTCATAATTTTACATTGCGGTAGCACGTACAACGTAGTCCGCCACGTCGCGCGTGGAATCTCGCAGTGCATACCGTTACCAAGTTATGCATCATCCTGCCTCTAGTAGAGTAAAAAAGAGAAGGAAGATGGGAAAGCTAACTTATTAACGCAAAGAAAAGTAAAGAAGAGAGAGAGGAAAGTTGTATTAGCATACGGCTGCCATTGCTATTCGTCGAAAACTTTCCTTTTATTTTTATGCTCGAAACGAAATAAACAAAGAGAACGCTAAACATTTTCAATTCCTTTTTCTTTTCGTTAAAAGAATTTGATCGACGGGATATTTTTAATAATTCTCTTTAGATAAGTAAACACAGTAATTACGTTGGGGATTCAAATCTGTTGTTGATAAATTTAATGGAAAAATTAGAAGAATCGTTGGAAAGTGGATAACAGTGATTTACAAAGAGAGACTTTAGAATGTATGAGAGAGTGAAACCATGAGCGTAGTAGAGTAGGTAGTATCGACTGTCCTAGGTTGTCTGTATTAGTCACTCCACAGGCATGTAGATCCAAACGTTGATGTTTACATGTGTGTTGGTAGCAAGTGTGTTGGTAAGCACGGACGCGTCATTACAACGTATATCGTCCGTACGGGTCAACACGTCGACAGTGAACGTCCATTACTCCATCAAACCTTGGTCATTGTCGACAGATCCGTCCACCGCCAATTTGCCAACAATAGCGATACTACGTGCGTATAAACAGGTTGTCTCTTTGACCGTCCGCAAATGGGATACTCCCCCTCGAGTAGATGCACCCATGCCACCAACACTATCAAGACTATATATCCATCCATCCATTCATCCATGCACTCATCCATCTCACCGATGATAGAACAACTAGGGTGTATGTAATAGCTCTGATTTTGTTTTTGCCAAGCTTCCATACTTTTTTAATTCAACCATTTCTCCGCCATAGAATGTTGAAGCTTCGAACGTTGAAAAATCGAAAGCATTCGTGTCCTAGTCCGAGTATTTGATGGTGGAACGATGTACCATCGAAAATACCGCTTAGAGAAGTAAAAGTCGTTTCTCTCTTTCACTCTCTCTATCTATCTCTCTCTCTCTCTCTCTCTCGTTCTTTCTCTATCCCACTCACGACTGTCCCATTTCCATTGAATATTTCAATATATCCGTTCGTGTATCGCGTCGAGGCAGCAGTAGGTTGTACTAGAGTGGTATTGAATTTCGCTTGCGAGTTTCCGTGGGAAGAAGGGAATTCGAGAAAACTCCTCGTTTTGCTCGGTTGATCGCTTTTGAGAATAGATAGATAGATCTATATACACGTATGCTTTGTATATATATATATATATGTAGGTAGATATCTGTATATCGTCAGTCTCATTGCTATTTCATAAAAGATCGAATACATTGACGAATTGGAAATCTAGTTTTAAAAGTATTTACGTTCAATCTCATCGATTAAATTATATAATTAATTTGAAACTAAATAAACTGTCCGTTACGATGGGGCAACTGTATGATTCGAAGAACCCGATTAGTCACACGAACGTGTCCATCTTCGAATAAGATTGCGAATACAATGGGTAGAAGGTTCAAGGAGGTAATAGAATCGATCGTAGGAAGTTGGTATTTAGTTGGTAAGACCAAGATGTGTAAACGAGCACGTGCACGAGAGTCCAGTACGCGGATCTTTGGTTAAGTAAACCCACGGTCCGCTTTAATCGTAGCGTTTAATCGCGGTAGCTTGATAGTAGGATTAATTATTTTAACCCCCTTAGGCTAAGGTCGAATTAATGGACACGACACCGCAATGCTACCGCAGCTTCGATAATTCTCTCTCTCTCTCTCTCTCTGCTCTTCCGTGAGATCTCATCTTCTAAACGTCGAAATGCGTGGATACCACGTCATTAAATTAAATCGATCGATCTATTTTAATCGATTCAATAATTCATAGTTCATAGAATCTAATTCGTCAATTTAAAGTCCGTGATTATTTCAATAAGAAGAAAAAGAAGAAGATGACTTACTAAAAAAAAAAAAAAGAACAAAAAATATAAGAAATAAAATAAGAATTAAATGTAAGTAAAAATATCAACGACGCGCGTTTGTCATTTTTATTACTCAAAGTTTCGTATTTTATGATAGTTAGAGCGGAAAAACGATTTTGTAAGATTCTTATCAGAAGTTGCTTCACTTATTTCTTACGTCCATTAACCTGGTCATTCGATTTTCAGAAAGTAGAGTACTATCGTTTCCTTTCGGACATTGAATCTAGATCGTTTATCAAGTTTCGAATGGACAGTGCGAAAGCTGACAGGTTAAGCCTCTCTTTTATCGGCGTTTCTCGTTCGCGAACGAGTCGAGCTTTTAATTCGACTGATTGTCTTCGTGACCGATCGACCCTTTGCGAAATCGGTCACGTCGTTTCATCGGGTAACATTACGAAGAAGTATTTTCTGTTTGGGGCGAAATGGCCCTTAGAGAAAATTACTGCTAAAGATTCCTTAGACGAAACTTTTACTCGACGCACTTTCCTATATTGAGAAACTTTTCACGACGTGAAACTGGAACACTTCTCTTTTTCCTATTTTTGCATGACTCCTTCGCGCAAAACGCAAATCTTTTCAAATCCTTATTCGAGAGCTCGACTATTATCGTTTGTGGTTTTCTTCGTTTGATTCGAAGATGGAAGAATCAAAGTGAAAACGATTTCTTCGAGAAAGGAAAATACTTTTCTTTGCTTTAAAAACAAAAAATAAAAAAAAAAAACACGAGAAGAAAAATAAAAAACGGAACTTTCGTGTCGTACGGTAAAACGTTTAAAACGACCGACACGGCGTAATTTTTTTTATTACAACTTGAACTTAACTCGCATCGGGTAAAACGTTGAATTTGAATAGGGTCGAGAGTGGTTAATTAACGAAAAAAATTGTCGAATCTGCGATTCGAAACTTTTTTACAGATACAAATTTTTCTTTATCGCTCGATTTTTCATACGAAGAACTATTTTGTTTTTTTTTTTTTTGAAATAAATTTCAATATACAAACGTATAATTTATTTGACATATATTTGATATTTTCAATTGAATTAACCATTATTCGTAGCTAATAACAAATATTACCTCGATGCAATTTCATCTTTTACATTGTTTCCAAATACTTACCACGAACAAAATCCTCGGTAATAAACGTTGATGTTTTTTTCTTTCTCATACTGTTCGAGTCATTCGATCACTCGAACGTTCGTCTTGTACGACGTTTCTTCTCGAGGACCGAACCGCATCTCTGTCGTCGTCGTCGTCGTAGTCGTCGTCTTTTGATTCCTTTTTTTTTTATTTTTTCTCCTCGCGGCATCACCGTGACCGAGAAGATAGCTAGACATTGGAATTTGCAACGAATTTCTTCCTAGCTCGTCTTACTCGCTTAATGAGATTGAATCCGTTCGAACCGTCTGTCGAAAGTGCAAGAGAGAAAGAAGAATAGAATAAGGAAAAAGAAGAAGAAGAAGAAGAGAAAGAAAAAAAAAAGATAGAAAGAAAGAAAGGATTCACTGGATCGTCGTTCCACCATCGAACAAAGTGCCGTCCTCCTCCTTACTATCTTTTCTTTTGCTTTTTACATTTTCTTTTATATAGCGTCTTTCAAAATTCTGCATCTTCTTATCGCGATGTCTAAAGGCGAATTAAATCGACTCGAATCAAAGTCCTTTCTTCAAGATCGTAATCTCCTTATGTGTCTCGAGCTATCTTCAAATCACTACCTACACGATCTGCTTATACACACGCATACATATATATACACACTTACACATAGAGAAATGCTATCTCTTTGGTTTTTTTTTTTATCTTAATATTACCGTCTCGAGAAGAAGAATAGAAATATTTTAAAACATCAAAATGAAGTTAGTCAAAAATCGAAATCAAATCTCTATAGAGAGAAATAAATGTCATATAGATTTCTACCTTATCGACTTTTCTTTATTCACTACCGTATTCTTCTTCTTCTTTTTCTTCTTCTTTTAATACGATTCGAAGAAATAGGATAGAATTTTGAAATAACCTGTAGATAGATAAAGAGAGAGAGAAAGAGTTTCGAGGATGACTCGTTGATCATTTCGATCGTTTCGTCAAATCGAATCTATTTTTACTATGTGGGTGACATCCGGTGGATATTCTTGAAAGAGATATAATAAAGAAAAAGGAAAATGTAGAATAAAAAGTAAAAAAAAGGAAAGAAATATCTGGGCTGAATAAAAAATGCCATAGTCCCTGTTGACACGACTAACGTAGATAAGAAGCAGAGAAGAAAAATGTTGAAGTGTCTTCCACGTTTGTTCGGGATTTGAAAATTAGCTAGCAAGGAGACTTATGCTTCCAACGTAGCCAAGTGCAAGCTTGAACAAATAACCAGCCGAGGAATCCTCGTTAACGTGTTAATTTTAACACCAACTCTTTCTCTCTCTCTTTCTCTCTCTCTCTCGGACTATTCTTTTTTCTCACCTCGTTTGCAAGAAACGTTTTTTTGAAAGAATCCGTATTTGTAAACCTCCTCGGGGAAAAAAGTAAATGTACACGCTTCGCCCGTTCTAAACGAGCCTTCAACGTTTTCTTCTTTATCCTTATACTTTGAAAGGAGCATCCGCTAACTCGTTTCTCATAAAATGACTATCTAAATATAATGTTCTACATTTAGGTAGAAATCTTATATAAACCGTAATATACATATTATACGAGCTTAAGATGTTTCATTTCAAACGTCATCCGTTATGTTATTTTTAACTCATTTATGATCTTATCACTGAAATACATTTAACGAGATAATATGTAGATCGTTAATAGACGCGAGTATTAATAACATCATAATTAATTATATATAAATCTATAGCTTTTGTTAATTTTCTTCACTTTGTCGTGTACGATAATCTGAAGAAAAGTCACAATGAATCATACAATCGGAAGAATCCCACAGAGCTCTAAAGTCGACATAGAACAATCAGTATCTCGTGATTTCTGGTAACTAAACCAAGAGAAAGAAAGGTAGAAAGAAAGATCTCTCTTTGCCGTAACATCGAGACCGAATGGGAAGGAGTAACAAAGCCGATGAAATGTGATTGCAGAGAGTTTTAGAAGAAAATCAATTACTTAATAATACGAGAGGACTGTTGCAACGAAATCGATATATATCTAACAACAAGACAAATGAGTAAATGTTAAAGACACATGTTTTTCGATCTTTACTCGATTTCTTTTGGTTCATTAGCTTACAATGTGATATTTGAAGCATACAGAAAGAAAAAGATTAACATAATCGGTAATCAAAGATACTTACATATCACATAAACTTCCTTCTCTTTCTCTACAACGCGGTTGGGGCTTCCTCGAACGGACGAAGTCCTTCTATTCCATTTGCAAATTAAACGGCTACGGCTGGCTTTCTTGATTTCAATCCCAGTAAACTCAATCTCCTGACTTTCCATCGCAACGTCCTTAAACTCGCTAACTAGGCGTTTAATCTTAATCGATCTGCCGACCTATCGAACTACTCCCCGATGTATATCGTCATTTTATTCCATTTATTCTTCCCTTCTTCTTCTTCTTCTTCTTCCTGCTTTTACTCTTCTTCTTTTTTTTCTTTTGTCTTTTTTCTATTTTTCCTCTTTCGAAATCGCCTGACTGCTTTCTTATTATCCTATCCCAACCAATCCAAGCTCTAGACTTCCTTCTCCTTCCACTAAACCTATTTCCTTTCCTCTTTATTCTTTCTCCCTCTAACTACTTTTTCTTTTTCCCTTTCTTCTTTTCCTTGTTCGTAGCTTCAAGCGATTTCTCGAGTAGGGCGCAAGCTAGCTGGTACACACAAAATTCCCTTAAAACTCAACCAGAGTGGTTTCTCACTGCACTTCTTTTTCTTCTTCTTCTTCTTCTTCTTCTTCTTCTACCACCCATAGTGCCTTATCTTAATAGGTCACTTCGGCAATCGAAAGTTTACTTATCATCACGCCGGCAATGGAAGCGTTGTCGCTTCCATTTCCCCCTGCGAGTTTTGCGGAAAATCCCATGGAAATATGCCGCTTTATAGGACGTGGAAATTACCACAGTGAACTATAACACACGGCCCTTTAATACTTTTTATTTAACAAAAGTATCCTGGAACTTTCGTCACCGCGATCATCCGCAAAAAAGAAAAGGGATCGCGGTTTACCGATTTCTCTTTCAACTTTTCTATTCTTGTTTTTTTTTCCTTCTTCTTTTTTTTCTTTCCCATTCACCACTTGGTCGCTTCAATTTGGTATTCGAAATTATGCAAAACCGGAAAGAATTTGGAACCTTTTTTTAACTTGTTTTTTTTTCTCTTTTTCGAGGGAGAGTGTACCGCGTAGTCGTAAGTTAAAATTTAAAGCCACGAGTTGGAAGTTTAAAATATAAATGCGCCTCGTTATAAATGTATTTCCAATTTTATTTATAAATATACGACGCGTGTTATATATTTATGCAAATATTATACGCAGATTTTTATCTGTGATACAATTTTTACGTATACACATTTCTTCAATTTGAATTATTATATATTTTAGATAAGCTATGCGGATAATAATTAAATATAATTCAAGTGTAACTTATTTGCTACGATCAAGAACGAAATATTATCTGACGAGTAATAAACGGCGATTATTATTTAATGAAAAATGACGATCTTGGTGAAAATACAAAAAAAAAAAAAAAAAAAGAATCTTAATCTTGGAAAAAGATTGCTCTCTTCCTTAATGTAAAAAAATTGCATTTAGTACTACTACTCGAAAATTTGTTACCTTACAATTTTCATTTTCTTTCATTAATACTCTCTCGTCTTATTAATTGGCAAAGAGATGAAACGTTCGTTACGAGTTTATATTTAAATGCTACGTTTTTCGTTACTATCACGATAACGTGAAATATTTATATCAACTCTTAAAGTGTTAGGTAAAAAAGAAAAAATAGAAAAATGAGCGAACAATTTTTTGCACCGATGCGATTTAAAGCTCTTCGATCTCGCGATTAGTTTCCACGGGTTGAAACGAGTTATGGTTATCTTGTGCTAACCTTGACAGGAACGAGTTAATCGAATAAGAATTTTAAACGAAATTTTTTATCGAGACCGCTTTTCTTAATCAATGAAAAAACCATTAGAAGCCTCTCGGTAATATCGTTATAACGTTATATCGTTGCTTGCACCGCATGTTCGCGTTATATGAAAAAAGAAGAAAAAAAATATGGGTTCAAGAATTTTTTTTATTCCTCCTTCCATTTTGTACGCTCTTAAGAAGGCTAAAGCTTTAATTAAGAAAAAATATTCAAGGATGGAGGCCCGAGTTAATGAATACAAATGAAAACGAGGTGTAGGTATGCCGTTTACTTGGTCGATAAACAAAAATCTATTTTCTTCGAAATTTCATTAATTTTACACGTCGACAAATTAATCAAATTAAATTCGTTCGATGCGTTGGATACGATCGAGAAAGGGTTATAAAAAAAAAAATAACAAAGAAAAAAGAAAATAGTAACGTAGTCATTAGAGTGTTCAATTGCCGTGGTAAATAGGATTGATATAAATTAAACCGTGTAATTAAACGTTTGAAGTTAGGCTAACATTGCTGCTGGTAATGACAGGATTCTCGCGTAAACTGTAGAATCGCAAAGTCAAAGTTAGCTTCAATGTGGGTACATAACTACGTGTCCGTCGGGTCTGAAGTCTACAACGTTGGCTGGCCTAAGTATAAATCACGCAAAGATAAGGTCG
Organism: Polistes fuscatus; assembly: GCF_010416935.1. Lineage (NCBI taxonomy): Eukaryota > Metazoa > Arthropoda > Insecta > Hymenoptera > Vespidae > Polistes > Polistes fuscatus. The sequence continues at coordinate 10,435,366 of NW_025113140.1, read as the reverse complement.
TAGTTTCCTGAGCTAGTGCCGTTTACAAACAGTCGGTAATGAAACCCGTTAACTGCTATAGATGGGTAGAACCGGAGGGAAAGATATCCGACAGTGCCAAGTCAACTAATTAGGGCTGACTCATTATCAAAGAAAACCAGGTCAATTATTTGTTGATCGAGAAGTGATCGCTTCTTCGATATTTTAAATACGTTTAACCGATTTTTTTTTGTTAATACTGAACGTAAACAAGCACTTTCGAGTAACGTGACGAAATAAACTATAAAAACAAATTATAAAAATAAATAAATATAATTATTTATATAATATATATAGATAAAGTAATTTAAATTGTCTCGAATTTCTATTAGATAAAATATATTTTTGTAATTCATTGACATCGGATAATTTTTCAACCGAAAGTAACAAAAAAGTTATGACGGTCATTATGCGTACCTACATAAAAATGATAAATAAATTATAATATTTAGAAAGATAATGAATTACTTTTAATCATTCTAATCGATCGTAGTCGTAATGTTGAAAATTTGATCTCAGTGAGATAAGTTGCATATATTACAGAGAGTTTTACAATGAGAAAGAAAAATTGAGAATAGTGGGCTTCAAACGGCATCATAAAATCATAAGAATCTTGATGAAAATTCGAGTTTACCTCTTCGACGTTGGTAACGTAAATTTTACACTGATTGTGCTTTGCGTCATGGCGGCACGGTAACCTTTGCGTTCTGATTTACGAGCGTTGAATGTGCTAATCGAAAGTCCTGTTAATGGATGTCAGGCTTTACGTTAAAATTAGTCTATTTAATCAAGAAGAACGTACAAAGAGAGGAAGAGAGAGAGAATATGTGCGTGTGTATCTATATATATACATATTATAACTATTTGTGTGCATTTGCGTGAATATAACTTATTACATTAAACTTTGATGACACAGTATTTAGCCATAACACGTGATAGAAAAAGACAGATGTTACGAGTGACACGATCAAAATAATACTTGAAATACTTTTAATCATAATTTCAAAAAAAAGATAAGGTACCATTAAAGTATATTTATACGTAATCGAGGTTATCTATTTTTAGTAGAAACACGTTCCTGAATGTAAAAAAATAAAAATAAAGTTTGAATATACCAACCCTATCTATACCGCGTATAAAAAGGGGAATGAATGTGAGCGATGGGGGATGGTTAACTATAGAGAGAAAGAGAGAGGGAGAGAGAGAGGAAGGGAGGAAGAGAAAGGGACGAAGAATAGGACAGTTTGTTCATAATTTAACAACGATACGACAGGTGATCAGTCAAAAGAAGCAAAGCGTACGTACGTCGTCGATGAACGAGCACCGTCATCTCCTCTCGATCTTTCAAAAGAGACTACAAACTCGTATTTTTTCATATAAGTAAGTTACCTACTTAAATATTTATTATATTCAAAGTTGTTGTTGTTTTCTTTTCCTTTTTTTATTGTTATTCTTATCTTTTATTTTCTTTTATGATTATTTTCTCTGTTCTTTTTGATTTTGTTTCAGTGTTTTTCTTTTCTCGAAAAAGATACACTCCACAGTATTACGGTAAATCATGCGTCCTCCATCCTTGGTTTATTCATCCGACTGACAAATGATTTTCATTCGCATGATTTAAAACTGTCAACTTGACCCTTTCGATATTTTATTATCATCTTTCTTCTCATTGTCTGTAGTATATTGCGTATAATACCTATGAGTATCAATCTCTGAGATAAGCGTTGATGGGGAAAACAAAGCACGACGATCAAGCCCCTTCTTCTCCTTCCCCTGTTTTCTCGAAAGAAAGAAAAAAAAAAAAAATAAAAAAGAAAAAGATTCGAGGAGTTAGATTAATGTCCTTCCATTACGCACGACAGATTTTATTGCTAATTTGGATCATTAAGAATAAGAGGAAAACTCGAATGGCGATGACGGCGGACCGAAGAACGTTTTATTCTTAGGAGAATCGACTTAGTCGGACTTTTATTGAGGGATATAATTTTACCTCAAAGACAGGAAAAGACAGTTATTGTAGTATGGCGACCGATGAAACGGGATCATCCTGGATTTTCTCAGCCGATCCTGTTTCACGGCCAGAGGATCATTCTGTTGAAGAACTCTAAAATAAATGTTTCTCGAAACGATGAACATTTTGTTTCGTTCTCTTGTTTTCACAATAATATTTCGAAATATTTTTCTATTTTTATGTTGTTATTATTAAGAAAAAAGTATTAATATTTATTTGTGTAATTTGTATTGGTGTTGAAAAGACATAGTAAGATTTTTTGAAGAAATTACAAACATATAAATTAAGATATTTATATGGATAATATTAATAACATCCAAAATATCTCTCCGTGTTCTTCAAATTTAAATCTAACTTTTATAAGAGTCAGCTTTGTTTTAGATACAATTTTATATTGAAAAGAATAATTTGGATATTTTTAAAATGATTATTTTAATAATTCAAGATAAATAAATTTGAATAAATTAATGTTTATCACGGTGATACGAGGTCAGATTAAGAAGTTTCATTTTTTTTTTTAAAAAGATCGATAGGAAATCGTTCGACTTAACCTGAAAGTTAAGCAGGTGATAATGGATGACATAATACACGTCAAAACGTCTACCACATGAACGGAAGAGGATGAGCAGGAGGCGACGGTCTGAAGAGGTAACTCAATTGGGCCGACGATACGGAAAACCGGATCTTGATCGAATCGGTAATGAATATTTCACGCGACTTCAATACCTTCGAGTCCGAAGAACGATCGAAATACTCTTTGCAATTTTAATTTCTTTCCTGTCCTTTTCCCTTTTTCACTCCTTGAGGTTTCTTCGACGATGTCCCAAACGGACCGTTCGATCCGTACAGTCCACCGACTGAGATACGGCAAAATGTTGTAAAGAGTCGACAGTTGTTTCCCGGCCCACCCCTTGAACTCTTCGAGAAAGAATTCAAACGAATTTTCGTAGGCGAGGCACTTCCCGAATCATGGCACCCGATATCAGAGGTAATTAAAAAAGAATTATTTCCATTCCACCGAGAAATATCTTGCGAAATTTTATTATCATCCACGTATTTTTTGCCGTCATGATTTTTATATTTATTATTTTCATGATATTATATTTTAATTATCGAAATTTAAATTTAAAACCAAATACGTGGGATTGGTAAGGAATTCAAATTAAGATTGATCGAATGTTTTTTAAATTACCAAGCTCGATTTGTCAAATATGTTGAATTTATTTGTACAATATGTATCTAAATATTTGTTCGTTAAAAAGTAATAAAGTTATAAAATGATAAAAATATCTATTAAATATTGTCGTGTGATAGGCTAAAAGTAAGAAAATCAAAATAGGAAAAGGTCCACCCTTGGTACCACCGTCACCCTCGAAAAAGCATTCGACGCCTGGTGACTCGTATGGCTGTTTCGGCAAGCCAACTTACTTCAGTCCTGAATTAAGAGCGGAACCAAAGAGGAAAAGAAAAAGGGGAGAGCCGGATAGAGGAGAGCCAGCGAATTTCAAGATAAAACCTGGGAAACTCGGTGGACCGGGATATGCGGATATTTGCTTCAGCCCTTATCCCACTTATTCGCACGAACCCTACGATCCTGAGGAAAGGAAGGATAAGAGAAGGAAAAAGAAAGGTACGATAGAAAGAGAGACGGAAAGACAGGCAGAAAAAAAAAAGGAGAAAAAAGACGAGCTCTGAATTTACAGCCTTTTTATCCTGTCGACAACGTAACCGTCCTATGTGTTGAACGTGTGTTGGCCCTTTTCGGTAGTGTAATTAGGTCATGCTGCGTCGCGTCGCTTACCAGATTACGTTCATTAAACGTGAAAGAGCTTGAGTGCGGTCGAAATGAATAGTACAAACTAAAATCCTCTCCCATCGAGGCTGCGAAAATAAAATGAGGTATCTGATGTAAGGAATTAAAAACCCCCCAAAAAAAAACAATTTTTTTTAAAGTAGAAAAGTTGGATAAAGAAGAAGAAGAAGAAGACGATGGAAATGGAAATAAATAATATTTACTATGAACCGTATTAGTTTATGAGAGAGATTAAGAAAGAGATATAAAAGACACGATAGCAGTGGATTAACGAATAGTCTTTAAAAAGACAACAATTACGTTTGCTTTTTGCTAGGAGATTAAAGTAAATATTGGAGGATGGTATTCAGCATTCAACCTGATGTGAACCTTTCGCACCTAAGCTTTTATTTTTCTCCTGATTTTATTTTTATTCTCTTTTTAGGTCTCCCATTCTATTTTCTAACCATACATACATACATACATACAAACATACATACATGCGCTTATTTTTTTTATATATTTTTTTTATTCTTTTTAGTTTTCCCTCACTTTCTTCCTCTCTCGTGAACGTAAATAAATAAGTCGCGAGGAGGAACGAGCGTACTTTTTTAAAAGAGATCTTCGCATCCGGTGCTTTATCTTCCACGTTGACAAAGTGCTCGTCGCAAAGCGAGCACGCGTACCACCGCGTAGTTAAGATCGTTTTTGGCTTTTTTTTTTTTTATTTTAGCTGCTGCTGCTGCTACCAAGTCACGCTTTTCATCTTGATCCATACGATCTACTTTTCTTCTTTTGTGTTACCATTCGCGTTTTAATTTCTTCTTCTTCTTTCGTCCTTTTTTTTTTTTCTGTCCTCACTCCCTTTTTCTATATTTTTTCTTTTAAGTCCCATGTGTCAAGCTCCCTTTTTCTCTCTCTCTCTCCCTCATCTCTTCTTTATCTTCCGTTTTTCTTTTTATCTTGCCGCATATGCGTTATACGCGCGTTTCGGGACGTGAAAGAGGAAAAAGGTAAATTTACTTTGAACATTTTCTTCGCATATATTACTTTTATTCCTATGCGTCTATGTGTGCGTTAGTGTGTAGGAGATTTTTTTCATTTGTAAGAAACATTTCGGGTAAAGATATTTTTCTTCCAAGCGTTTTACGTTACAACCTCAAGTTTGCTTTAACTGATCTTCATTCGAGTAAGCGTGCAAGTTAGATGACTGCCTTGAAAGTTAACGTAACGATTTTTTAAGTGTTTCGCTAAACGAGATAAGGATTATGGCAGTAAGCCGCGAACGATGTTATTTCGGCGAGAAACGAGGAATGCAAAGTTTTGAGGAAAGTCAGAGAGACTGAGAGAAGGGAAAGAGAGTAGAAGGAGCAAGAGAGAGAGAGATAGAGAGAGAGAGAGAGAGAAAGTGGGAACTCGTAGTTAATGCGAAATAATGGTCTCAACACTGGCCGGTGTTAGATGTAATTCTCATAGTCTGTGGTGAGACGCTTAATACCATGCTTTATGACCACTTAAAGTTTCCACCTCATGAAGTAGGTAATACATATTTGAATTCTTCGAAAAGTCATTGGCATTAGTTATACTCTAGTCCTCTTTCTGCAATACTAACAAAAAAAAAAAAATGAAATATATTTTTCTCTACTACCATTTGTATTTAAATAGTTTATCCTCCTTGACAATTTTTTTGCCTAGTCTAATGATAATCATTTTACAACGGTATCACCATTTTTTAGTGAAATTACTTTTCATTATATTTTTATAATAACTAACCTTTCTTGCGCCTAGTCTAATGATAATTATTTTAAAACGGTTTTAACATTTTTAGTGAAATTATTTTCATTATATTTTTATAATACTAACCTTTTGATTACGTTTTACGATCATAAAGCTTAAGATTTAATATCGCATTAATAAAAGAGAAAGAGACAGGTATATAATAAAAAGTACAATGACTGCTCGGAGAAAAACAAAGTATATAATTTATGCGAAGTTATATTTTATATAGGAGAAAATTCCTAGCTCGTTGGTTTCGGAGTAGTTAGTAAGCCAAAAGCTAATTAAGCTTCCCGTTTTCGCTTTTCGGTGTTTTCATTGCTGTCGAATGAGAGATGGGTAGAGAATACATGCATAAATACAAATTTTAAGTGAAAATTACACATTGGTATTCATTAACTCGTGGACGTTTCATATTCCATAGAGAAAACTCGGCCGAGTTTCGTGTCAACGGGCGGTCCTCTCGATCATTTTCCACCGAACCCTTATTTCGATGAAAGACCTGGACCGACGTACGTGCGTCCAAAGGAAATTCAACCGAAGATCCTTGCTACTGGACCCATTTATGTCCCATTCCCGAAGTCACCCGGTGGAAATCACGATGGTTGCTTCAGCAAGTTCCCCTCTTACTCGAGTGAGCCATACGATCTCGAAGTCCCAAGAGTTCTCATAGCTGGACCACCATTGATCGCTGGTGGACCTGATCTACGAACAAAATATACTAAAAGTATCATCAATCAGGTCACAGCTGTATCCTGCAACGCCAAAAACTATCGAGAGTATAGCGAACGTGTCTACCCTTTGACTGGATAAATTTTTATTTTTTTATTTTTATTATATATATTTATATAAATATATATTTTTTTTTATCCTTTGTTCAACATTTTCCTGTATTTGTGTATTTAGATGTGGGCGGATGTGTTGCTTGTTGTGTTGTGTTATGTTTGTTTGTTTGCTTGTTTTTCGACTACATACTTTCCTCTTTTTTATTTCGGTATTAAGCTAGAAACGATTGGGTAGATGCATCGATACATTTTTAAGCCGATCGAAACGGCTCGTTGTATCTCCACTCGTACGATATACCCAAGAGCATTTTTTACAGGGACCAATTAAACGTTCGTGTTCTCTCGATCTCCAGCTGCTATCGCGAACTTTGCTAATGGATGACTCTCGCCGATTCGTACGTAAAAACTTTCGCGCGTAACAAATTGTATTCTCTCGTCGATTTGACTCTTTAAATCCTTGTGTATAATTTCCACCGCTGGAATACGTACCTATACATTCTTTTCACTTGTCTTCGTCTTTGACATTTAATTGCAGATAGGTAAAACTTTGAACTCTTCGAAAAGCATTAGTTTCGATTTACAATATCGTTCTTATTTTACAATAGCTTTTTGTTTTTTCTTTTGATTTTTATTGTAAACAGATATAATATATTTGTTTAAAGAGAAAGAAAAAATGTGTCGTGAGATCGTAAACGTCGTCCTTCCTTCTGTTTCCCCATGTCTATTTTCACAAGAAAAAGTAATTCGAGTCAATGCGAACGTAAACGGATATCCTAACTCCTTTCTCGTCTATGCTCTACTGCTTCGTTTCAGTTCCTTTCACTATTGAATCCTCCTTTAGTGACTTTATTTAGATACGAATAGAGCAGACTTTCTATGTAATTTACAACAGTAACAACTGTATATTCCAAAGTAGATACTTTTATGGCATTGCAAATGATTCGATAACGATACGGATTTTTTTTTTTATTTAGAGAGATGGAAAGAAGGAAGGATAAAGTCGATATATGAAAGATTTTGATTTTTCAATGATTTTTGTTTAAAAGACGTATAGACGATCAGCGAATTAAACTTCTCTACTATGTTCTGGTAAAAGGAACAAATAAGGGATTTGGACGATCACATTTTCTCAGTCACGTAACTGGCCGGTACCATTGGCAAACACAATGACAGAAAGTGCTAGGTAACCTTTCGAACTGACCGGGTCTTTCAAATGTAATCGGCTCCAAACTTACGACTCCTAATGAAATTCTAACGAACGTTCTCCGTCACTAAATCTATAGACAACTTCTTCCCTTCTCTGGATCGCAATTAAACGTTCATAGCAAACAAAGAGTATTCAACGGCATCTTTCCAACTGCATAAACGTACTTAACCTACGAAGCTGAAACATTTGATCAGAATATACGTATGCAAATAAATCTTTTATTATCCAATTATAATGAAACTCGTAAGAATAGTTTTTTTTATCACTTTTTTGGGATATAAAATATTTAGCTTCTTTTTTATCAATGATCAGATCGTTCTACGATTGCGTGTATGATTAAAGTTAATGAAGATTTCGGAAGATTTTATTTTTTAATGACAGATAAATTAAATAACAAGCATTTAAAAAATAATACAATTAAATTGAGTAACTGTTTTCCATGAGTCAGAGAATTTTAACTTAGACATAATATTACAAGTTTCAAAATTGTATTTCCCTTTTTTTTTTTTATAAAGATTTTCATTAAGAGAGAGAGAGAGAGGAAAGAGAAAGAGAAAGAAAAAAGGGAGATGTAAGAGCTCAGTTGGTCGTAAAAGCGCAATAAATGTTTCACATCAATAAGTTCGTACTTACCAAAGAAAATATTCTTCAATGATCGTATTGGATCTTGGAAATGGTGCGAAAAAGGAAGTTAAAAAGGAAGAAAAGGTGGAAGAGTAGAAAAAGAAGGTCGGCACGATTCTCACGAGATTTATTCCGTAGCTGAAGCCGACCATTTCTCCACGATGGCGTGTCGTTGCGCCGGTATTAAACATTCCAAGCATCGCGATACCTTTCCAATACACAACACGTTATCCAGAGTTCTACGGCACAAGATCCAAGGAAACCGCACGTGTACATGCACATACACACACACACACGAACTTAGATGTTTGCACTATATAGGTGACTTTGGCGAACAGTACTGTATGCATTTGAAAGGCTATGACTGTGGTAAAAATAGTAAAGAAATGGTAAAGAAAGAGGAGAAAGACAGAAAATTTGATAAAGGAATAAAAGAGAATCTCAAAATATGCGACGTCGAATACTGGGAAATATTTTCAACAATTTTTCAAGCGTTTTATTACTCATACAAATTGTATCTCCAATAGGATCAATTTATCAACCCCATAAATTATATATATTTGAAATGAATTATATTTTATTTAATATTATTGGCCTTAAATTGAAACTATGGTTTGATCATTTTTAATAATTGAGTAAGTCAATTGAATGAAAATTATTAACGATATAATTATATGTTAAGAAAATGATGGGATCTGTACTCTATGTTTAATTTTAAATGAGCAAATTATAACCAAAAAAAAAGAAAAGAATACAATTAAATTATTACTTTCTTAAATGTTTGTACAACGTAAAAAAGGAATAAAACTATTTAGTGTCTGCGTAATTGAGCACTTAAAAGTTAATCGAAGTAAATGGCAGGATCGTGTCGTTAGTTGAAGGATATTCGACAAAAAAAAAACAAAAGAAAAAAGATAGTAAAAAGAGATCGTTCAGGTTCCGTTCAAAGCTGACAAACACCGATCTCTCACCGAACAATCCTGTCTGATGCGATTCCATTTCTACCGGCTATATTTACGCGACAGAATAAAGCTACTTGTTTACCTACGTATTCTCGTGGAAGAGAGGTGGTGTCAACGAAGAAGTTACAAGAGTGTGGTTTATCATTGTTACACGAAAGTCCTGTGTAATACTACTACATGGTGTGGAAGAAACTATTGGTAGTAGGAAGCGAATCGATGAACGTGTCGAGCAAATCTACTGTTCGTTAAAGCTAGAACGGTCCTAGAGACTTAATTCGATTCGTCTGCTTCGAGATAGTATTGGGTGAGATATACACGAGTAAAATGAGAGAAAGAAAGAAAGAAAGAAAAAAGAAAAAAGAAATAAAGAAAGAAAGAGAGAGAGAGAAAAACGTTCTATAGTTTCGTAACGAACGAACGAAAGCTTCGAATGCTTGGAAAGTGCTCAATGGTGTTCGATAGAAGAAACATTTTTACAGGAGCGTCGATGCCGGTAATTACACCGAGACCGCGGAATCCTGTCTTTTAATCCTTTAAAATCGATACTCCTCGATATTCTATTTATTACACGATAGAAAAGATCCTTTATTTATTTTCTATTTTTTATTTTCTTAAGTATATATATATTATTAAGTTTCTAATATAAAGTGTTTCTACGTTGTTTTATTATAAACGTTTAATCACTTGTTATAGTACACGGGTATTATGTTAGTTAGTTCAGTATCGAGATCCAACGAAGTCTTCTTAAGAATAATAATGTCAAGAATTTCCGGAGTCAATGTTCTCTAGTAACTAATGATACACACAGAAGGGAAGAGAAGTGTGTCGCTAACACGCGCTCGTGTCTGATTAATTTCCCTGCCTGTACCTACTTCAAGAACGTGACTGCTGTTACCCCGAATACTACAAGATTTCGCGAGTTTCGATACTATTATTAAATGTGTTTTCCCCGTCTAAATATATTCATCATTTTGAATTGTAAATGATTTCTATTATATTTAAATATATAGAGAGAATAAAATATCTCTCTTTTTCTTTCAATACCCTATTCGAAAGATCTTCGATTATAAGTTCAATATGGAAATAAATTGAATTCTTTTTGCGAGTAAAGGAAATGCAAAATGTTTCGAGTTATTCGGTTTGAAGAACGAATAGAAATATGTTAATAATTTTTATCGAAGATATTTCTCTCTGATAATTAATTATTATTGGATAATTTATTTCCTTTTTTAACGATGACGAAACGTTTTACATTTGACGTTAACGATTTTACCTTTGTTTCTTTTCTTTTTTTTTTCTTTTTTCTTTTTTATATATTTTCAACTAATTTTCACAGCACTTGTTTTTTCAATGTGACTCGACAATTTTTCTTTCATTTTCTCTCTCTCTCTCTCTTTCTCTTTACTTTTGTCTTCTTTTTCCTTACTCTCGTTTATTTTACTGCTTGTACTAATCTGAAAATAGAGTTGTACTCGTGTGATCGGTGTGAGAACGAGTTGGCAAATGGAACTCTTCATTAAAATTTGACGAAGAAGAAAAAAAAAATGCGACGCTTTTCGACAACGTACTTTCTCTTATCCTGACGAAAACTTTCGAAGCGTTTATTGATTAAATAATGAAAGGTTTTTTTTCTTTTTTAAATAATTCGACGGGCAAAAAATGTTAACGTCTAAACAATTATATATAAAATACAATAGCAAGAATATAATATAAAAGAAATAACAAATAATTATTAAGTAAAAATATAATTGTAATTACGTATTTGGATCTATTTAGATAAATTTTTTTAATTAGATCTTTAATGTTGGATCCCTTTCTTATGAGAGAGAGGGAGAGAGAGAGAGAGAGAATATGTAAGTGAGAATAAAATCGTTCGTTCCTTAACCGCAAAATCGTCGTTCCCGGCCTATTCTTAAAGAACGAAAACGTAGAAAATCCAGATGACGGTAGGCAACCTGGGTGCTTTCAATTATGGAAACGATTCCGTGTGCTATTGTCGCACGGCATTGTTCGACGAGTACAATTGAGAAGATAATTAAGCGATCTCTACGAACGGAAGACGCAAAATTCATTATGTAACAGAGTGACGTGATCGTTGCGACACGAGAAACTCAGAGAGAAAGAGAGAGAAAGAGAGAGAGAGAGATCGTTATCGAGCTACTTTTCTTCGTAGGTAGAAGTCCGTACTGAAAAACGCCGTTTACTTGCGCCATAAAGCTCACCCGTAAGCTCGTACCTCGCGAAGAAAGGAAAATCCGATAATATCAGCTTAAAAGTTTATCTTTAATCTTTTCCCTTTATTTTCCTTTTCTTTTTCTTTTTTTTCTCTTTTTTTTCCCCTTGCTTTTTCTCTGTTTTATATAAAAGGATTCATTTACATCTTTATCAGATATTGCATTCATATATTATAATATTTTTAATGCATCCCGAAGGATTTTTTAAAAATTCAGAGAGATATTAGAGGAAACGATGAAAAGTACAGATAAACTAAAGTAACTCGTTTTTTTTTAATAACGTAGGTTGTTGCATAATATCCGTCGTATTAATTGTTGATTCTTAAAAGAAGAATATTTTTGTCAAAACATAATTTAAACACCGTTTATTTCATTGGAAATCGATAAATTGTCTGACAGATGGAAAGAAATTATTGGAATTAATGTGATCGATTAATTAATTAAATAAATGTCTTTGCGAAGAGTTTTCGTGGTTGAAATTAATTGAAATTACGATAGAAATTATTCCATGACCTAATAGACGAGTCAGAAATGACAGTCACGATTTGATTGGATACGTGTAATCATAAATTTACGGTGCGACTATTTTTCTTGAAAAGTAAAGAAGACGAAGAAGATAAAATGCATAGTTGTGTGTATGTGTGTGATGGCTCGTTAAATAACACATGTCTTTGATCGAGACATTTTGGCAATTTGCGAGAAAGCCGGTAATCGAATAATAAATGGAAAATCAAGACGGTCGTTGAAAATAAGAGGAGGAGGAGGAGGAGGAGGAGGAGGAGGAGGAAGACTCTGACAACGAAGACGATGATGGTCAGGATTGGCATCGTCCTTAAAAGGATATTCCATTTTTTTTTTTAAAAAGGTCTCACGTTTTTATAGGCAAGACAGGAAATTTAAGTTAGCGACTACTTTTGGGAAAAGCTTCGACATCTTCACTCATTTTACGTACACTCGTCGTGGATCGCGATCACAAGAGCAGGCGAACGTGACTTCCAATTTCGTTGACAACGATTTACGGGAATACGTGCTCAACTCTACGATTCTCCGCTACGAAAATTTTGTGGAAGGAGAGAAAGGAATATTCAAACTTTTCTATACTAAAATCCTGTCCTCTTCCTATGTCGAAATAATATTTTTCTCAACATCTTTATATTTAATGCTCACATTATATTTCCTTATAAAATACGAATTAATTACAATAATTATATATATATATATTATATAAAAATTTAATATCGACAAAAAAAAAAGTAATAATTTCAATTATTAATTCTAAGAAAACAAATTTAACGTTATTATATATTATAAGTCAAATAAGTATAAACTCCATATATAGTTTTTATTTAACGAGTAAAATAATATCAGATATATTCGCACGATGTCGGTACAGTCTCGTATAAAGAGAAAAACGGAAGATACCACTACTATCTTCTATTACGATTTCGAGATGAAAGGAGAGTGCGATAACGCGGATGACTGGACACTAAAACGCATGCCGGCATCGGAAGTTTGGAGGTAAACCGCTAGCGAGATTATATAAACGTGCCGGGATGCTTTCAACGTCTCTTCCTCTGTTTCTCTCAGAATTCACAGTATTCGATATTCTGTTGAAAGATAAAGAGAGAGAAGAGTAGTGAGTATGTGTGTGTGTTATATGTGTGTGTTGGTCCTCTTCATTGAAGCTATTCTTACCATATGTATGCTGGTTTTAGGTTGTCAAGATAGATATTCCTAACATTCGTTGAAACGGGCGGCTTTACGGCAGCTTTCCTGCTGAAAGCTTGCCACGTTGCGCCTGTGCGTCCTTTTATCGTTTTTTTTTCCCTTCTCTTTCACTCTTAAGCAGACATACACACACACACACACACATATATATATATATATCTACACATTCAAAGAAAAAGAAAGAAAGGGAGAGAGAGAGAGAGAGAGAGAACATAACTGAGCACCTTCATTCTCTATCGTTCTTATATTTCTCGCACTCCTTTTCGCCTTTCATTTCACGAAAAACCAAGCACAGTATCTTTCTCAAGCTACCTTCCCTTTTTCCGTATCCTTTTTCTATTTTTCTACTATCTTCTTCTTCTTCTTCTTCTTCCTCTTCTTTTCTATTCCACACAAGGGTTCCTTTTTACCCTATATAAGAAATCCTTCCGTCCGATTTTCTTCTTCTACTTTTCCCTATTCTATCCTTTTTCCATTTCACCTTTACCTCATTTTCTACTCGAAATATCCTTTTCATATAGTTATATCTTATCTTTTTCATGTTCCAATTTAATCATTTAATCGTTTTAGATTTTTTACAATTTCGTATACGTATAAAATCGATTCTAATCGATCAATGTAAATTCTTACCCTTTTTAAAATTATTTTAACTAATCATAAACGGAACGAAAATATTATTAAATTTGTTATCTAATTAATTGAAAATTATTAATAGGACATTATTTTATTGTTTGCTTCGTTTCGTCAAAATTCCTGTTATAAGAGAATAAAAGGAATTGAACGTTAAAATTTATCGACGTTATTACAAAGATATCTACTGGAAAACTAAAGACAAAACAGTGATCGTTACTTCTTCAATATCGTAGAGAAACGAAATATGTTTCTCTCTTTATCTTTCGATGATTTAACACCTACCATCGAACGTTCCTCTCTCACACTTTTTCAACACCATCGTTCTTGATTTCTACTCCCTTTTTCTCTTTTCTTTTCTTCTTTTTTTTTTTTCTTTTACAATCCTTTTTTCTTTTATTTTTTAACTTTCTTCTTTTCCTTTTTTTTTCTAGTTTCCTTTACCTCCCTCGCGCTGCTCCCCTTTTTTTACCTTTTCTTTTTCTATTAGAGATCACCACCGCTGGCTGCACTCAGGCAAACTTTCGAGTTAGTTTCGAAAAGAAAAAAAAAGTAAAGAAAAAGGGAGGGAAAAGGGGAAGGGGCTCGACACGAGCATTCGTACTTTCTCTCTTCCGTAGGAACTTTTGGATTTCCTGCGTTTCATTACGCCTCTACTATTTCGTTCAACCCTCAACCCACGCCGTTCCAACACCACCACCATCACCACCACCACCAACTCCACCATCTTCACCACCATCACTACCACTATCATCACCTTTTTCTTAGCCCACTCTCACTTCTCATCACTTTTCGTTACTTTCTCGTAGTCGCGAATGCCAGGCAACCAGCCAGAAAAGTATTCCTCCTATTTATTCGACATGAATTTTGATAAGATCCTCGACCTTTTCATACGACTAACATTATCTTTTAATAAGAATACAATCTTCATATATGCGACGTGGTGTCAGTAAAAAAGGAGAAAAAAGACAAAATTTAGAATAGAGAATAGGTGAGATAGAGTATGTTAAAAATGTATGTAAATATATTCCCTACATTGTATAGTAGGCTTGTTTCTCCTATAAATATCAGTTGCTTCGATCTCGAGTTTGTTATCGAGTAATGGAAGTAATGCAAGTATTAATAACTAAATATTCAAATAATATTATTTGTTCTGATTTCTAACTTACATAGATTTTTGTATGAAATATATCGAATGACGAGAACATTCGAAGGGATGTTTCAAGGACTGGCTAAATCGGCAGGTCAAAAAAGGGATGATCGAAATAAAAAAGACGAACGAAAAGAAAAAGACGGACAGACAGATAATACCAAATAATTAGGTGTTTAATACAATTATCGAGAGTGTATTATCAATATTGGGAAGCTCACTATCGGGATTATTATTCAGCTGTTTAATATTTTTCAAGAATATCATTGGCTTATATGTGCTAATTATTATTTGGAATAAAAGCATTGCTAGAAGTTACTCCCTGTAGTGTCTTGATAAATGAATGTTATTTTGTTTCTGAGGAAACCATAGTCATTTAAATTACTCAACAAAATATACCTGGCACACTACATATTAAATGTCATCGACTTTTTTTCATACTCGAAAATTAAATTAAAAGTAAGTTGAAAACAAATTACAAAAAGAAAAAGAAAAAAGAAGCGAATCATCGAATCGTATTCAAAAATAAAATCAATTGAAAATAAAACGGTGTCAATGATTCTCAAATTTCAACACGTTAAATTAAAAAAACAATGTTTTATGTTACAAATATAGAAAAATATTTGAAACGTTGATAAACATTCGATACTCGTATTCGGTTAGGATAATTATAATATATAATAAATATATTTTCATATATATATATATGAAAACATTTATTTAACACGTATAAAATACAATATTTCAATTAATAATAATTAAAAATATATAATACTATTATACTGTTACTATAAAAATCAGCTTGGTGCTCGGTTTCTGTTAAGAGTTTAGGTTTTCTTCCTTCAAAATCCTGTGAGAATTCTACGTAATCCTGGTTTCTTTACATTGACCGTAAAATATATATGGATTCATTTAGTCTTTGACATGATAGAGAAAGATCAATCGCGAATGAAAATGCTTAAAAGGCAAGTAGCGACAGGCGGCAATCGCGTGATTAGATTTATACTCAGTTATAACCTTTTGTGGAAACGATTTGCGTGGCTTATCGTTCTCGATTTACACACAACTCCCCTTCTCATCTACACTAACACGTATATACGTGTGTACTATATACGTACAGAGGTATGTACGAACAGCGGAAATTTCGGTAGCGCATCGTAGATACGCACGGACTCGCGCGCATGCACCAGTGATAAATGTACACGGCAGCTGTTGCTACGGAGTAGAACGCGGCGAGTATCATAAATATTATAACTAAAGTAATCCGATAAGGGCCATACTAGCAAACTCATCCCCTCTCCCCACCTTCTCACCTCGTGCTTACTTTCGCACAACTTTCAGATGGATAAGCTAATCGTACCGCCCACACAGATTTTTCCTTAATTTCATTAAAACTTTTCGCAGTAAATTAATCCTTTAATTAAGATCTATGTATGTACGTGTGTATTTGATTTACTGCATCTCACTCATTCACTTACTCAATATATATATATATATATATATATATCTCCCTTTCTAATTATATCGCGAGGAATTTTTTGCGTTTCTGACGTAAAATAAAGAGAAGAAAAGGAAAAAATGTAAGAAGAAATTTTGTATCCTGATAAAAAGTTTACAGAAGCGTCGGTCGGAAAATGGTCGTTTCATTTCGAATGATCGATACAGATGAAGCAAGATGAGAAATATTAATAAACGAAATGCGGCGTTCCTACGATAACGAGTTCGCCCCGTATGGCTGACATTTCCCGAGGGACATCGCAACCGGATTCTAATTACTTAGCGAAATCCTTCTAGCAGGGAAAGTGTTATACGATCCTATACCGTTCTGGAACGATTTATTTCGTAATCCCTTTTCCTACGGTTGGCCACGTTTTCTCACGACATTTGACAAAGAAATCTCGATAATTCTTAGAAGATAAAAATAAGGGAAAATAAATACTTTCCAAAACTGTTAATCATCGAAGCAACTTTCTCCTAGTTTTATGTGATTTTTATAGCATTTAACGATGACCCGTTTTCGTTATTAAAGATGAGGAAAGAGAGTGAGAGAAATAGATAGAGAGAAGGTATGTGACATTCGATAGCCATGGGAAAGTCGATCGATTTCCTTTATCCCTAGTGTATATCGACTGAGCGTTGTTCGATTAGCTGCGTACGTCAACGGATCAAACATATTTCATCGAGTGTCCATATAGTAGATTCGCTAGCCATGAAACTCACGATATACTAACTGAGAGTACCACTGGAATATCATCCCATCTATCTACGTATTTAGAACGTAAGTAAATAATACATTTCCCGATAAACGTAGAGAGAGAGAGAGAGAGAGAGAGAAAGAAAGAGAAATTAATTGGATAAAAATGACAAAACAGATATCTAAGAGAAAGAAAGAATAAAAAGAAAAATCAAACAATGCATAATAAATGTTTCGAATTTCTCTTTCTTGTAAGGAAGTTAGCCAAGATGAAAATTCATCTAGGTTCATCTCAAATTTCGTTAACCTTACTGTATCTTCGGTGAATCTGAGAAGCCTCTCTTCTCATAACGCTTGAATCTTAAAGCTAGCAACTCCGGTGCTACGAACAGTTTACCGCTATTTGTCCCAGGGGCTGAATATCGGCCTCAGTATACTCATACTTGTTTACGTAAGCGTATACGCGTATGTGCATACTCTCGCGAAGTGGTAGGAACGCGTGGGAAGAGGAGAGGTTTGAATGGAAAAGGAAAAAAAAAGTGAAGAAAAATTCTTATTTTGAGAAAATAACGCGTTAAAGCGTCTACCTTTTGGAATTTTTTGGTTAAAACTTAGCTACCTTGTGTATATTAGTTTATTCTTTTTACCCTTGCAAGCCACGAACGAAAAAAGAAGGAAAAAAGGAAACAAAATTAACTAACATTCACGAATTTGTACGAAGTAATCCTATTACACACAACGAGAATATCGAAAAAGTTGAATATTTTCTCGAGATTTTTTTTTTACGGGTTAGTTATTAAAATATAAAAGTGCAAAAAATAAAATAAAATAAAATATATATTATTTATTTACATATTTATGTTTAAATGCTTACGTCGGAGATTCTGTGTTCTCATGAAAATAATATTTTCCGTTCAAATGAGCGAACGTATAATACAAAAATAATCGAAAATTTGTTAAACACGAATATCAAAGATTACTTTAGAATTTAATTTCAAATTGTGACGAAAATGAAATAATTAAATTCTATTGAATTTTAATAATAGGATCTATTTTTTTTTTTTTTGAAAATAAATCGACATATAATATATATGTACGTATAATACGTCACGTGTATTCGTACGCGTAGGTAAGTTTCGTATATACGATTGCAGGCAAAGAAAATGCTTCTTTTCTAAGAGATCCTTTGGATGGTTTGGAAGCATTCCAACAGTCAGCTGAGCTCAATGCTACCCACCACCTTGTTCTCTCTATGCTATCTGCTTTATTGAATCACCAGGCCCTGTTACTCCGACCTTTATCCCAACGGGGCAATCTGCCATCTTACCTTCCGCGCCTGCTCGCATGTTTTCTTTCTTTTCTTTTTTTTCTCCTTCTTTCTGTCTATTCCTTTCTTACCCACTTACTCGTTCTTTCTTATTCTCATTTTTTTTCATCCTTCCTTCCTTCCTTCCTTCCTTCTTTCATTTCTTTAATCTTTTCTTTTTACATTTTTCTTTTTTTCAAGGAAACAATATCTGTTTTATAGGTTATGTTTCAACGTTTACATGAGCACTTGCAATATTTTTGCATACAAAAAAATTAACGTAAATATAATATTTTCGTGTAAATTTATACGCTATCGAATATTTTTCGAGTCGTTAAATTCGTTTTTGACGCGATCAATGGCTTCGTTATTTAATTGTTTTTTAAGTAAGTCCGAAGTGCATACAAGTGGTGCCGAATAAAACAGACGAAAATATGTTTTTGACGTAAACAGAACTCTCAAATAAAATTTTTGAATGGATTTTATTAAACCCCGACTGTGAATTGATATTGCTCCCTCTTAATATGTTATATTGCCAATTTGGTATAATGTAGTTACATTGTTTTATGTTTGGATTATATCAAATAATTGTAACGGGAGTAATTCGAGGAACAATATTTCCAAGTTTTGTCTAATAGATTAATTTTATTCATTTACAAAACTTAATTTAATATGGGATCATCATCAAGGAGATAATAAATTACTATACGTTCACGTTATCGTGATGGGAATACATAAAAATATAAAATGTTTTATAATGCAAACAACAGAAAGGATTACCTGCGGCAAATTTTTCAAAGATAAATTGTAAAGGTGATTAATTAATTCACCTCGTGCAATTTTTTGCAAACATCGATGAGTTAATGAATCGAAGGGTAATGAATTTATATTCATAGGAAAGCCGAACGAAAAGATAGATGTTGCGTTATATCTTCAATAATCCAAAATAAATGAATCAAATATCAAAGATTATTTTAAGCTGACTTTCACTGATACCAATACTTTCATGATGACATATGTTCATGCGCGTATATAAATATATTTAAACAAAGCATGTATGGTGATTAGAAAAGAACGAATAAAGTATTTAAAATTCTGATAAACTTGATTTCATAATTTCACTATTTTTATAATGTTTGATAAATTTGCGTATACGAGAGATGTAATACACACACTCGCACACACATACGTTATACAGAGACATATAATAAACTTTATTCTTCAACGATAGACCGAGAAAATACGTAGAAACGTAGAAACGTAGACGATTATGATTTCTACAAACTCAACCTTTCTCTCTCTCTTTCTCCTACTTTTGGGTTGCTCTAGTTGAACGCGTTAAAACCTGACGTTACTGGCGTTTACTTAACAAATGTTCCGTATGTACGTTGGGCTTTCCTTGATTTATGAATACCCCTTTCGTTTACGAGATGTTCCGTAACAAATTCATAAATTTATTATATAAGGACGTAGCATAACGTTAAAGATTCTCTCTCTCTCTCTCTCTGTCTCTCTTTATCTATATTTTCTTGTCGTTCTTTGTCTCTTTTTCTTTTTTAATTGCTTTCTTCTCATTCTGTCTCATAATTAAAGTCAATCTCTGTATTAAAAGCAATTGAAGTATTGCTCGGCTATATAAATCTCATTGCAGTACCACTATTATTATTATTGTTATTAATATTATTATTATTATTATTATTTAATATAGTAACCTTTCGTTTTTTATCTCTCATCAAGTAAGATATTATACAAAGTATCTATACGCGTATAAAAAATCTATCTATTGAGATGAACAAAATAAAGAAGATAAAAGGCATTTTCCATTTCTCTTTCTTTTCATTGGTCGATCGTTTGCATTCGGTATTTGTTATCAAGTATAGAAGAAGCTACTAGCGCTTCTACCAACCTTGTTCTAGCTTAAAAGCACCGTAGATTGATTACTTGTTCGCAATGCCTGTTAATTGAGCGATCCCCTCAGGGAAACATCGCGTTTACATGCAATACATTTTCTTTATCCATCTCACATTTACCCTCATTCTTACCCTCATTCTCTATTTCTATGTCTACTTATCTATCTCTCCCTCTCTCTCTTTTGTGTACCTTGGTATTAAATTAATTATGATGGGTATAACGCAAAAAGATCTACTAATTTGCATATAGATACGTTAACGTGACAGTCTCATTAACATGTACGTAACGATACATATAAACTTTTCTTTCTTCTTATAAGGAAATATACACCTGCGATCATTTTATACATATTCTTATTTATTTATAGAAAGTAAGATAAACGAGCAAAAAATGTGGCGAATAAAAAAGACATGGCTTTATGTAAAACCGTAACCGTAAAATAATCAAAAAAAACTTTTATCGTTGGTGGCTTTTTATCATTCGTTACATGATAAATACAAAAAAAATGAAAGTAAATTAAATATTATAGGTAAAATAATTGTAATAGAATTTAAATAAAAAGGATTTCATTCGAGGCTACATTTGTTTAATTTTTATTTATCTGATTATGCTTTATTTTAATGAAGAAAGATGCACCCTCGATAATCATCCCTATGAAATAACCAAATAATTGTGTTATCAATGCTTAAACAAATATTTTAACAATAATTCAACTAACTTATATATCTGGAATACAAATTAAAATGATAAATGAAAAGATATCTAATATTAGTAGATAAAATAATTGTTATAGAGATTGGATAGAAGTGAACCTATTAAAAAGATTCTATTATAATTTGAGAATTGACCTATTTGTCTACTCAAGCTCCCTTCTCAAGAAGAAAGATGCACCTATAATAACCATTTCAATTAAATTATCAAATAATTGTTTCTTCAATGATCTATCAAACAAACATATATATAATTAATTTAATGCCATTTATGTACTATTATTATACAAGCTAAAATGAAAAAGTAAAAATAAATATAATATTATGGATATATACATACACACACATACACATATATATATATATATATATATATATATATATAATTAATTATTATTTATTAATTATATATATATAATTGTTATAGAATTTGGATACAAATGAACCCATTAGAAAGGCTCTACATTTGGGGATTAACCTACGTGTCTAATCATGAATCAAGAGATGTAGGGTAAGCCTACGGCGGATAGAACTGAGAGATACTCTCCAAAGTACACAATGCAATATGCCGATGTCCTAGTGCACATACCTACATACTAATCCTTTGAAGCGCGAACCCATTGACTGTGTCTGGCAGGGTTGTAACTGGGTACTCACTGGTCCGTGATTCGTCGAGTTCGTACGACTCTTCGCATAGGCACATTCTCCTGCTAACATTTGGTGCACAAGATGTGCAGCTGACGCATTATATATATTCTGTCTTCCTTTACTAATACATTAAAAATCTCTCTCTCATTCTCTCTTGTTTTCTTTCACACACACACACACACACTCTCTCTCTCTCTCTCTCTGGAATTAATTGTTGTCTCGACATTTTTATTATGAATATTAAATGCATGCTACAAATAAATAACAATTATTGTCATTTAATTGACAATACTGCATTTCGCTTTAAATTTTCATTCTATATATTTCTTTGGCATGCAATTTTTTATCAGGCCCTATTGTGACAACATTTTTTTCATTATAAAATATTGCGTGCTGTATTTTAATAACTTCATTACCTTCGTCTTAATTATTTATAATAAAACGAAAAACACAGAGGGAGAGAGAGAGTGAGAGAGAGAGAGAGAGAAAGAGATAGAGTATTTCATTAGAAATTGTTTTTTAATAATTTTCTTTTTAAAGAAATTCACAGAATGACTTTCATAATTGTCACTCGCTGCGTACGGGTTTATGGGTTTCTATGGGATCGAAGAAGTATTTGAGAACGGAAAAGAAGCTTTTTATTATTAGAAAATCATTAAAGAATCGAATGAAGCAATTAAAACTCGCTAAGGTGTAAACAACATGATGAAAATTCGATCGATATGGATTTAATTAAAACGCGGTGGTCAATCAGGTTTTATGATACGTATCTATATATTTATCTGCTCATAGATACACGTACACAATAAATATCTATACTTGCGTAAATATTGTATTTATGATGACTGTATCGATATATGTATATATACAGATATATAAAATACGCCGGTGTAGGCGTATGGAACTCACTCGTTGATGCGTGATATCAAACAATGGGACTCTGTAAGCTACGATATTTCCATCTACCGTTTGCATAGTTATGAATATTCCGTTCGAATAATATACTATAGAAGAGCTTGCATAAGGGGTTACGTCGTTGTCTGGGAGAATATTTTCCAGATATCCCACCACGCGTATCCCACCAATGTTTGTGTTCATACCATTAAACAAACAAAAAAACAAAAAAAAGAAAAAACGATATCGAGGAAATTGGTCGATCGGTCAGTTTTTTCTTTCTTCCTTTTTTTTTTTTTTTACCCAATGTAATCGAATTGCATCGTGATGCACGCGGTAGAATTATGCAAACGGAAAGTATAATTTCAACGGAAACTTTCGATAGAATAAAATTCGACAAGTTTGACGTCGTTCTTGTAAAACTTTCAACTTGATCTTATCTTTGAACATAAATTAATCGCGTAAAATATACAAAAGTATGGATGAATATCGGAGGGCTCTCTTTTCGATATTAATTCATTATTGCTTATCTAAACTTTTCTAGGTTTTGTAAAAATGATATTTAATAAAAAAAAAATTATTTAAGAATATTTTAATGCATCGAGGTATATGGTATAAAAAATATTTAAGCATGTAGCATAAATTGACATTGTCAATCGTGTTTATTAAATATATTTACCTGTATGAAATGTCGACACATTTTTCCTGAAGCAATATACAGAATTTTATCAACATCCGATCGAGTCCGTTAGATTTAAATTAATTTTATCGTTCGTCGACATTTATTTTGATTTCGTTTAATGGAAAGTCATCTACTACAATATATTGAATTTTATCCTATGCAACCTTTAATCTATATATTCATACCTTCGATAATCCATAATATTCGTTATCTTTCTCTCTCTCTCTCTCTTTATCTCTTTCTCTCTCTGTCTCTCATCGCAAGCTTTATTCTAAGGACTTTTTTACTTTGAATGCTACTACGCGAATTAATCCGACGAATTGGATTTTCTTCTTCGCGGCGCGAAGTGTACGATATTCTAGGTGAAATTGTTTGAATAATGCGCATTGCGAGAAGTAGCGAATTAAAAGCCATTGCATATAGAATGGCGTTGAATGGTGCTGCTCTTACTACTCCTCCTGCTGCTGCTCCTGCTGAATGTAGAACGATATTATACGAAAACGAAATTTCTAAAGACAAGTAGATTTTTCGAATATTCTTTTTCTTTCTCTTTCTCTTATACAAATGCACACACACACACACACACATATAGACACACAGACACAAACGTATACAAACGTATATACTTTTTTTTCGTTAACTTTTTCTCTCTCTTTCGGCAAACAGTCGAGTAGTGTAAATCGGTCAAACTCATTATTAAAATCCTTACCGGATTAGCAAAACTTTTTCATGTTCTCACTTCGATCGAATTAATTCAAGTCATTAGTCGTAGAACTCCGCGAACTGTATGAATAATAATGCGCTATGAATAATTTGCCGCGAGAAAGTGTTGCGTCGTGAACGCACGTTGGTAGTTCGAGGGTATGAAGCTTGTGTTAAATTATAATCACGTTGTCGTTACGTTCGTAACGATTCTTAGATGAAAGCAGTCGTATGCATGGAAAATACCCTGATATCAAGTTTTTTCTTCTTTTCTTTTTTGTTTTTATTCTTCTCAAGTCTCTTTTCTTCAGCCTACTTTTATCTTTTAAAAAAGAATTTTTCTTCCAAATGGCCGAGCTATCTGTAGTTACGCTTCAATGACGAGCTCACGTTTGACGATTACAACCAACCAACCAACCAACCAACCAACCGATCGACCAACCAACCGACGTAACGTGAAATTCTTATGCGACACTAGGTATATCAGTTGATAGTTTTGAATTTGAATGCATAAACATACTTAAAACAAGATGTACCATTAAAATGTTTTCTCTCGGCTTATCTTATAACGTTGATCAGGATAATCTTTTAAATCAGCACTTATTTTTAGTTAAATTTTACGCCGTTGCATGATTAAACAGTTAAGAGCAATTTCGTTTATTTCACACGTTACAGTCAACATGTTGATTAATGTAATAAATAAAATAACGTTCGCTTAAATATTTTTAATCAAATAATCATATAAGTGTATCACAGAAAAATTTATTATATTTAATCCTATGAAACGAAATAGACATAGAACAGAAGTTTTAACTAACCATTACTAACTTTAAACAATTCTCCTATCCAATTATGTTAACCGGTTTAAATAGACAAGCTCGTCAATTTCATCGTCACATTAACTGCTGATACATTTCCAGTTCTAAGGTAGATTGCTGCTGCTCAAGGAATTCGTTTGTCGGTTGCACCAAAACGTTTGATCGTGACTCCTTAGTAAGAGGATGAAGGAAACTACTCTTACTGAAGAGAATGAGATAGAAAGAGAGATTGAGATAGAAAGAGAGAGAGAGAAGTAGGAAAATCCGTTTCAATGTGTAAGGATACGGAGCTTAGTACTCGACACATTGGCTCTTCCTCGCTTTCTCGCTTTCCTCAGACTCTCAGCACGACTCAGAAAGGACACTACTCGGCCACGGTCTAGGGAATTTCGGGCGGTGAGAGGGCACCCTTTCTCTCTCTCTCTCTCTCTCTCTCGCGCGCGCGAGAGGAGAGGAGATAAGTGCTCCTTGTCGAGTTCGCGTGTTTGAGTGGCAGAGAATTGCACGGCAGGGTCATCGCTGAGAGCACCGGTGCTTCGGTCGAACTCAAACTATCGTCCCACTAAATCGCTCGTATTACAGAATTTCTACTCTCCCCCCCCCTCTCTCTCTCTCTAACCACTTTTATATGCTAGTATATGTAACATAAGTAGAGAGTGTATTACAGTGGAAACACGACGAGAGTGTATTTGTTGAGCGACCAAAAAAGACTTTTTAAATTTAATCAAAATAGTGATATAGTTCAAACGAATGAAAGTAATATAATGTAATAAATTTTTGTTAAATATAATAATTAAATATACTTATCTCACGACGATGGGGGATCACTGTCTTTCGCATTTCAAGATATTTAAACTAACCTTTTACATGAATTTGAAGATGCGAGTTTAAACGACTAAGAAATTCTAACTTTGTAATCCGTTAATAATTTCTAAAGATAAATTATAAGAACATTCGTCTAGTCTTGAATATCATTGTAGGTTTAAAATATATACGAAGAGGGAATGTTCTTGTACATTTAACGTTAACGTACCGCGTTCAAGTAGCTACGCGAAGTTTTGGAGGATCGATAAATAAACTTCCCTCGTGCTCTAAGCGAAACTCATCGACTTCAATTTCTACCCCAGCACACACACACATACTATTACTACTACTACCAATGCTTTGGTGTGATACAAAATATGCAGATTATATTCGATTAATTTTTCCATTGTTAAATACTTCAACTATGTTATTAAATAAAATAAACAAACGATATAAAAACGCGAACAAAAATGTAATCTTTCGAATGAATGTATCCATCGAATGTCAATAGATACGCGATTTAAATCACGTTTTCATTACAAACTAATCACCCCACATCAATCGCATTCCAATCGGGATGATCATTTCAGTTTCAATCGGTTTCATTGGATCGAGGGGTCTGATCGAGTTGCTCATTCGGCATTTAAATCGAAATCCGACGAGTTCCCGTTTTGCCGAGTATTTACGCTCTCATAAATTAAGTCGAACGTGAAACGGATATATACAATAGCGTAGTAGTGTTTTGGTTAGGTAGGCTAGGATTCTCGAAGTTAGTCGATGTTAGCACAATAACCCGAACCTTCGTTTCTCTTCGTCGAGCAAGTACATCACTCCCTGCGTTTCTCCCTTTCTCTTCAAAGCATACCTACCAACCACACACCATTAGTTGTTCTCCTTCCTTGTTATTACACTTCCTGCTCTAAATGGAGCGACACATTACGCCAGCTTACCCATCATCGCTCCTTCCACCCAGGACGATATCCAGGGCGTTCCTGATACCGCTCGAAAACTATCTCACCTCCGTCTGACCGTCCGTCTAATCTCGACAATTCTGCAATTACCCACTGCTCCATACACACTCTCTCGTCGACCATAAACGAGCGTTTAAATCGAATCTCCCGCATTGTCCTTATCACGTACTACGACCTACTATGACTCCGTTGCATCTCTATTTAAAATTTATTCAGATCATTCTCTATTAATCTAAACGTTTTCTTATTACGATCTCATTCAAAAAAATATAATATTCTCAATATTCGAAAAACAATCTTTACACTAATCAAGATTTTCTTCTACTAGTTTCAAATGATATTCGTTACAGGATAAATAAGAGTAAGTAAATGTTGCATATACGTTATACGTTCAATTAAAACAACATACAATCAATGGTGTCATTCATCGCGCTTTTCTAATTCTGTTTTACGTCTCTATCGAGTTATAAGTTTATTTGAATTATCTTTGATTGGAAAACTCATTCCTCACGGTTGATAACTTTTTTCTTTCTCTGTAGTTTGAAACGATATTCAGTACGTACGAAGTATATTGAATAAATCAAACAATACGTTCAATATAAATGTCACGTATATTCGATATCGGTTTAGAAATAAAATATTCGTCTTATATGATAGATACGTCAGATATATGTGATATAATAAATGGAAATCACCAATCAACGATATCACACGTACGAACAACGAATTAGATTCACGATTATTTTAAAAGAAAATTTGCTTCAATGGAAGACAAGAAAAGACAGAGGGAAGAGAATAAAATTAGAAATAAGTTTTAAATCTGTAGGATTAATGGATTACTCGAATAAAGGGGAGAGAAAGAATGAGGCATTGGAAAACACGATCGTATATCACTTCTTCGTACCTTATGTTCTTGGAACGATTCAAGAACGTCTTAAGTTGCTCCTTGCAGTGCCAGGGATTCGATTTAAATCTTTCTTTAATCGTGTCTTAGCGTGCTCCGCGAAACATTTTGTCGAAACGATTCGAAAAAGAGATAAAAATGGGAGCATTTGGACGAGCGTGCCAAGAATTATCACCAAGAAGTTCCTTTCGTTTTCAGATAGTGGACATGATCTCCCTTGTAACGGTCCACGTGCACGGACTTTACGACTTTTTCAACGAGCATTAACTTCCAGAATACTAAATACACATGACTTTTACGTGGCGTGTTTATTTCTATCATGATTTTCGCTAATTGTGTATAAAATGTATTTCTCCAAATGATTCAAATATGTCAAACAACATTTTTTTTTTATCTTTCACGACAAATGATAAATAATATTTGTTAATATTATATAGAAAATTTGTATGATTAGCAAGCAAATGTCTTTTCTTTTTTTTTTTCGTCGAAGATGATCATTTTGAAAATCTTAGAATGCAACACGAGTGCCGTTTGAAACCACTGACAGACCGTGTGACCACCGCAAAATAGGAATCCTGGACAGAAACAACAGCAGGAGTCAGAGCAGCTGTTGTGGCCGTTGCGGCGAGTTGTCCTTGGGGAGAGAAAGAGAAAGACAGGGTGACGAGGGTGGTTAGGGGGTTGGGAGATAAACAGGAAGAATGGACAACGGGCAACGATTCACTACAGTTTCTCTCTACAATTGCTGTTGGACAAAGATGAAATCAAATTAGTAAAGGGAGGATGTTATTCAAACCTTTGCCACCACCGAACTTTACTCCTCTCTTTCTTTATCTTTGCGTCTCTGTTTTTTCTTCTCTGTTTCGTATTCTTTTCGTGTTTATGGTTAACAAAAAAAAAAGACGATTATTCAAACGATGAGATAATGTATATTCGAACTATTCGTCGTTCCATCGACAAATTATTCGAATTTCATGGCCGATGATTCATAATATCTGGAAGAAAAGGTCAAATGAGAAATCCTATTACCCAGCTCTCTTGCATATCGTTCTCGGATGCTGAGAAAACCAAAAGTCCGAGTGAAGTAGACAATTGGAATCGCAGATGTTACAACTACAGGAAAAAGGAATCGAGTCCTCTGTGAGATTTCTCTAAGATTCTGCTGACGATAGTTCCTTAAAAGTAAAGTCTCTTAACGAATGGCCGTCCATCTTCTCGAGCGAAGTATTACTTATTTTAAAGAAAATAAAAAGAAAAAAAAAAAGATAAAGAAAGAGTAAAACAAAATCTGCGGTACGACTATTTAGCGACAACTTTGAACGAAGAATTTTGCTTCTACGATAAACGGATTAATGGCAGAGCCTTTTGCCAATTATTTTCGAACGAGAGGACACGTCTCTGGAAAATGATTTTGTTCGTCGTTAATCGTTCGCATCGGTCACGTCGGCACGTTCGTTTTATCAGAACGCGCGAGCGCATTGAAAAAATGCACATGAAAGTCGGCAGAAGAGATGCCTTAATCGACGGAATTAAATTCCGCCCCGTCGAAACTTTGAATTACGAGAGGTTGCTGCGTTGTTAATTCCGCGTCCGTCAAAATTGTGTTCTGTACCGGACCGGAGAACGAGATTTATGTGCATGTCATTATCGTTACTCTATCTGTCCCCTTTTTGATTTTTCTCTTTCTCCTCTTTTTCGAGAGATGAAGATGTCTCTCGAGAATTCGTCTCTTTCAAAGACCCGTTAGAACCTACGTATATATATATATAATTGTCATATATTAAGTTTTATATCTCGTACATATATATACGTGAACATATAGAATACGTAGGTACGTAAGAAAAAAATCGTAGGTTTTCAATGAATTTTTATCATCGTCATAAAAGTGATATTTTTATTTAAAACCGTTGGCCAGAGACAGTACCTCCTTTTTCAGCGCACATGCTCAAAGAGATATTATTATTTAATTAAAGTTAAAACTTGTCTTGCGTATAACAGCATGCTCGAGCGAAACGCACAAGAGTAAAGCCATTCTCTTTTGTTGAGTGACGGGCCACGTATTCCCTGGTATAAAACTGCTCGACAAATTAGCGAATCATTCCTTCTACTTCCTACAACCTACTCGTCGCGTAATAAACTTCACAATATTATCAAAATTAATTAAATTCGACCAGCGATGCGTAGCGAAATTGGTTGGGAATGACTGCGCACGAGTGAAATACTCACTTCCGCTACTGATCTAAACTTTAAACTACACAGCTATTAGAACCAACAGAAATTCATGATTATATGTAGTTTAACGAGATCTTAATCCCAATGGTATTATACAAATTATAATTTATTTGTTGTGACCTAGAACTCATTTTTTCTTTCAGTTAAATTAGTCAATTTTTAAATACTCTTTTTTGATTAAAAAGAAAAAAGAGAAAGTAATTCCTATGAGATTTTAAATGAAAGTCAAATAGAGTGTACGGTAAATTGGTATTCTGCAATAATTACATAAGATTTGTCAAAGACTTTAATTATGATTTTTTAAATGAGATTTTTAATTCATAAGTCGGAAACGTGTCGTCTGTTTTATGTTTTTTTTTTAATTTTTAATGATTTTTTCGAATCTACGATCGACTTCATTTCGCAATTGCGTGGACCGAGATACAAAATATCGCTATGTATGTCTATGACAGTTAATTATCTCTCATCTGCAATAATATTTTTAACGATCACACATAATAATGTCATTAGGAAACGACTGCTCGATAAATGTTTCATTGAAAGAAATCAGAAGACGTGAAAATCATGCATAAGGTATTACACATCGTTCCATTCTTAAAATTGCAATTTAATTCTGCCAAGTAAGGAAGTATGTTAGAAATAAATAAAGAGAAAATGAAGGAACAAGGGAGATAGAGGGATTGAGATAAAAATAATAATAGAGATGGTTGGATCGATGAGAGAGAATACCTTTTAAGTTTGTAACTTGATGAATCAAGATCGAACGTATACACGTTCTATCCCAGGAACTCTGTCTACTCTTATACACCTAAGTGACCATATGAAAAGGATGTGGTCTTCTGTCAAAGTAGTAGAGCAATTTCAGGGAACGAGCATTTATTTGACAAGACCGTGTATCTCGCTTTAAGGTGTTTTCACTTCCTCTTACAATACAGTCCACGCGTATATCGCGTAATTTAAATTGCTGTAATACGTCAAGCTGTAGCAGCATGACGTTACCTTCCAAAATAATATGGTGGCTTGTATCCATCCCAGCTACTGTCTCTTCTCTCTCTTTCTCTTTTTCTGTCTCTGTCTCTCTGCGCCGTTCTTCTCTTTTCCTGCTCTTTTCCTTTCTCCCGTTTCATGCTATACTAGAAAGCTTCCTTCTAATATGCTTTTAATCTCAGCCATCATTCAACGTGCTTCAACGTTAATCCTCCTTGCGTTTCATTACTTCGATACATTTCGTCTGAAAGATGATTTAAAAGACAATTTTCAATTTGACGTGACCTGTTTTTTGTATTTTATCAACGTCGATGTATATACGTCGATATTATTTTGAGAGGGCCGATTTTTGTCCAAATTAACGAAATTAATTTCACGAATTGAGTTCACTTAAATGCCCTGGACGTCAACAACCCACTATTCCAAGTTCCACATTCAATTTATCTTTTTCTATTTCTTTTTCTCTTTCTATTTCACGTGAGATGGAACTTCTCTAGGGCACACCACTCGCGCGCACCACGTTGCACGTGGGAGAATCCAAACGCGGCAAGTTTAATTCAATCTAAACCGCCGTGTTTGCTTTCTGCCGTGTTTACCACCAGACGACGCATAGCCGCAATGGCAATTTATGTTACGCTATTGCGTTTCGCGATCAATTTGCATTCGGTCCTAGGGCGATTCTATTTTACGTTACGTTAACTTGCACAATTTGTACTTTGCCACGAGATGTTTTGACAGGTAATCAGCGTGTATACTCGATTATTTAACTGACCAAATTGTTTTATTATTTAGCTTTTGATTCGCGCGCAGATTAGAATTTAACAAGAAAAACAAAAAAACAAAAACACGAAAAATAATTATTCATCGATGACAACTAGAGCGAAGCGTAGTAAATATTTATAAGAATATACTAATCATTTTCAAATGACAATAAGGAAGTAAATTAATTAGCTATTAGTGCGAATTGATAAATTGCATCCGTTTTTATCAACCGACCTTATGAAAAATGCCTCTCACGGTCGTTTTTTTTCTTTTTTTATCGAAACATCATGCGTCTGCAATGTTGGAGTGCATTAAAAATGTATACTGTAATCGCTTTAGTGCTGACCACATGATGTATATATATGTGGGTAACCGACAGGTTTTGTTTCTGAAAAATGTATACATCGCGATCGATACGCAAGTAATTGCAGTCTACTATGTAAATGCTTCGAACTGTGGGGAATCAAATTGGTAAAAAGTCGGTCAGCTGATAAAAATGTCAAGTCTTCAAATACACACACACACACACTTTTTTCTTTATTAATAAAAAGAAATAACATTCTCTTGATTATAATATTAAACGAAAAACAAAAGATATTAAAAATAAACCTACTCGATTATCTGTTAATTTCATTACTTTAGGTTATATATTCAATTGTTTATTTTAATCTAAGGTTAAACATCAGAATCGATAAAAGGAAACAAAATGTCGAAGAAAAGATCAGCAAAAACGGTGACTTCCGAGAAAAGTACAAAATTAAGGGACGAAAATGCGTGGCAAGAACCATTGGAATCGATAACAATTAACGATGATCATTGGTGGTGTGTCGTAATGATGATGATCGAGACAAAGAGTGATCATGCACGATTCGTATCGATGTTTAACGAAGCTGCGGATGAAGGAAAACGAAAATCAATTTATACCCTTAACCGTCAAAAAATGTTAGCTAATGTTTGGTCCTTGTCTAGACAGGATCCAGATAAGTGTCCAATATTACAACGAGTTTGCCATCATGCCAACAAGTTACTCGAAGCTAATATTGAATCTACTTGGTTGTTAGCACGTGTTATTAAATATATGATTTATCAAGCTAAAGTGGATGCAGTGGTTAGAATCAAAAAGGAACAGGAATTGAAACGAGCTATCGAGAATGAATATCGCATCATGCAAACCATTCTTGATCCAAGTACTAATTATAAATTACGATTAAAACAATTTGTATCAATGAAAAATGAATACGTCTAATAATTCGTTAGGTACATCCAAAAGTATTCAAAAAAAGGGTGACAGAATTCAATCGTTGAGAGGAAAAGCTAATACGCGACTTAGAATTCGCGAGGAGGAATGGCGAGACATAGTTTACGTGGACGATGCACCACTTGACGGACCTAATCTCTACGTCATTTTAACGGGCTTTCACAATCCCGATTTACCCCTTGAATTAATGAATATTGGTGTGCCTCTTACTTGTATACTCAAGATAAAACGACCTGGTGAAAAATTGGAACACGTTTCATTGCATTATCGCGAAGATGAAAATCGAGATACCGTATACGATAGAATGAGGTTACGTTTTCCTGAAACTTACACCGTAGACAAGGTCGATTTATATAAATTCTGGAGTTCGTTGAAGAATATTTTAAAAAATCCGCAAACCGTTGAGGTATTTTCTAACGTAGCGTTTCTTACGTTAAAGCCTCCAATTTTGTTTGAAACATCCGATGACCTTGAGTACGAAACCCTAAAGAAAGATATTTACGATAAAGTATCCTTTATCGTATACGATCTTTACGATCTTCTTCGAAAGCATTCCAATTACCTAAGAAGCATGTTAATCCAGCGTTACGACATAAACGAGATGAAAGAAGTCGAGGCTAACGTCTACTATGCAATTCTCGATGCATTACCAACGGAACGCGTAACCGTGCCAATACTACTTCATGCTCTTTTACTGCAGGTCGAAGATAACTTAAACGTTCTAACAGATCGATCTTCACAGGAGCAAAACGTTACGTCAAAGGAGAACATCTATGAAAAGGTTAGCTAGTCATTTCTACGATCTATCTCGACTTTTTACACGCTACATAGAATCCGTTTAACATGATTCCCCTCGATAACGTTTTGAATCTTTAGAAAGCGAAAGAAAAAGAAGAAGAAGAAGAAGAAGAAGGAGAAGGAGAAGAAGAAGTAGCATCAGTTAAAAGTATCGATGAGAAAGAAGAATCGTGGGTTAATAAAAGACTGAAACTTCTCAACCAAAAGTACAAGGTTAACACGAATAAAAACGTCGTCGAAGAAAAGTTCGACGATTTAACGATCGAATTGATTCTCAACGGTGATAAGTTGAGTTTAAATACACATCATATTACTTTGGATGATGATATCAAGAGGATGTTAAAATTATTCAATGGCATGACCTTAGCTGATGCATTTTTACAAATTTATCATGATCCAAGGATAATTGATTGTTGGTTGAATCATGAAAAATTAACAGATAAGAAAATGAGGGAATACGATTGTTATATAAACAACTTAATCAATTACTTTGATCCCAGTGTTGAAATCTGTCGAGAGAACATTTGTCATTACTTGCATTTTCTGATCTTCGACAAGATGATCTATGGCGATTCGTCGGACAAAAAAACAGACGAAAAGGATCAAATGCTGTCAGTTATTTCTTGTTTACATTCTCCTGGTAAAATTTTAGCGGATTCTACTTCTTTTGTAAAAAAAAATGATAAAAAGAAGAAGTCAAAATTCTCATCGAAAAGCGACACTGAAATCGACTATGGGAAACCCGTAGCTGCGTTCTTAAACTGTCCAGGTCTCTTTGAACTGACAGATAAGAGAGAAATCTTGCTACCAAGTTATTTGGAGAAGAATGTCTTCGAGAAACGACGTAGAAGAATGCATAGACTGAAAGAACCTCTCGAAGAGTACAATGATGTCGAGTTACTTCCAAAAAAGGTTCTACTTCAAACAACCTACGAATGTTTTCAAGATTTCGAACATTTCGAAAAAAGATATTTCGAACCGACGGATTCTATTTTATTGTATTTCAGTAACGATTACGTTGTCGGTGACGTATCCGAAAAATTAATCGTATCGAACTTACGTACACCCGTTTGTTTACGTGATTTTGTTAAATACGTAAAAAAAGAAGAAATTGATTGGATAAACCGAGAAGAAGAAAAGTATCGATTAGAATCGATTAAAGGGATTAGCAAATCATCGATAGATGCGATTACATTTTCGAAAGATGATAATCAATTTCGTTTATATTTCGACGACGAACATTTTATTCTTCCGAATTCTTTGAAAGCTCGATATTTGAATAAAAAATTACAAACGACAAGTTCTAAAAAAAATAATACAACGAAGCCGGATACGTCTGGGAGAAAAACAAAAGACCAGGAAAAAATTCCCAAAGGTAGAGGGAAACAAAGAGGTAGTAAAACGTTGAGTGAAAAAATCTCGTCTAAGGGCAGAAAAGAAGAAACAAATGGAATCGACACTTCTTTTCTACCTAGGAGAAAGATACTATCGTTGGAGTTTGCCAAAGAGGATGAACCTCACGAGTTCGTAGGCTATGACCTCGGCAACTTGAGAGTTCAGATCGACGAAAAAAGAAAGATCTTCTATTCGGAGGACGGTACATTCGTACGAGTGAATTTCGAGACTTGGCTTTACGAGAACGTAGATTTACGTATTGTCGTTACACTTTCCGGTTGTACCTTACGTTTGTTCGAAAAACCTTCAGATCCTACAAACTCTAACGTTTTTCATCTTACCACCAACGAAGGAATCGTCCTTGCTTTTTGCAAACAAATTGGTAAGAAGTGTCAAACATTTTTATACTTATTATATTATATATTATATAACAAGAGTAGGCTATAAAAAGTATTGAGCTGAACGTAAGAATAATTTTTTCCCGAACAATTCCTTTCTATGTAAGAAATAAATAAAAATCTTTTTAATTAGTCTCAACATTTTGTAACCTACCCTTCAATTTTGATATTCTATGAAGTGTAACTTTTTAATTAATATGCACGTCATATAAGAATATGATAGGTACACAGACGTTAATAGAATTAATTTTGTAATTATTTTATAAAACGTTAAAATAATATCTTTTAAATGTATGAAATGTTATTAATGTTGATTGATCTTTTAGAAAATTAATTTTCCGATAATTTTTTTCAGATCTCGAAAGAAATAAAATACATTCAATTTCCGATACAACCCCGAGAGATTCCTATTGGAAAAATTTAGAATTTGATTTTCATGCATCCTGGCCATCAGGATTGACAATTTTACCAGTTACCGGAGATTGTCCTGATAATCCTTTTTACATTCGTCAATCATACATTTCTAAAGGACCCAAAGATGTTTCTCGAGAAGCTTACCGAAAATATTTGAGGAATGGTACGGTTTTGAAGTTTCTTCATGACAAAAGCGTCATTGTATTGCGTCCAAATGGTGTTGTAGTCGAATGCATATCGTTCGAGGATACTATAACAGAGGAAAAGAGTTTGGAAGAAGGTATAGCACTTCTCGTTAGATGGAATACGTATTTATCAACATATTTTTTCTTTTGTAAGATCATGGAATAAAGCAACGGAAACAGAGTGGGATAAATTCAAAACGAAAGAAAAGAACATTGAACAAAACCCAAATCCATGGATCGTTTGAAAAAGATTACGAGGATCTTCAACGAGCATCATCGACAACGACGGACGAACTGATGGTTAAGTTTCGTTCCAGATGGAGTACAACAACGATTAGAAACATTTCAATGCGAAGGTTTTCAATCTAAATTAATATCAAAGTCTAATTATTATTGACAAATTGTTTTTCTCATCATTTGTTCGTAGAATTAATTTTGTAGATAATATTTTACCACGTGTTATAGTTTCTTATAAATGGTATATACAGTATTTACAAAATATGAAAAATGTCGGTAAACTGTAAAAGTATTACTTTCTTTTTTTTTTTTATTTTTTCCTATTCATAATCAAATTTATTCCACAAAATGTTGGGTTATTATCGAAAAAATTTACTATCTTTCGATATTAATTTTCGATTCGTTTTAATTACTTGAGTAACGACTATTCTAT
Source organism: Polistes fuscatus (assembly GCF_010416935.1). Classification (NCBI taxonomy): domain Eukaryota; kingdom Metazoa; phylum Arthropoda; class Insecta; order Hymenoptera; family Vespidae; genus Polistes; species Polistes fuscatus. The sequence continues at coordinate 10,398,806 of NW_025113140.1, read as the reverse complement.
CGCGTTTTTTTCTTTCTTAAAAACGGGAGAAGCGAGATCCAAACGAAAATAACATTTTCTACGGCTCTGAGAGTTATTGGAATTTTTGGAAAATGAAAATCAGGCGGACGTTCGAACGGGAATGCAGTATGGAAGGATCAAAGTGACGGGATACAATGTCCTGGATCATGATGGTAGAAGGTACGAGGTGCTACGCGATCTGATTGTGCGCGAATACGATCGATTACTGCTCAGAGCGAACTCGGACTACGAGGTAGACGAAAATTTCACGCGACGCTCCGACGGCACCGACATGCTGTTCCGTTCCAATGGGAAATTGATCGTCCATTTCCCTGGTACTAGTTTTCCTCTAAAAAAGAAAAAAAAATACTCTCATTTCTAATTTATTACTCTGTTGTTTTTGATTTCTTTCAAAACTATCATAAATAAATTTAAATACCCAAAATCTTTGCTATCAAATAAATATAAATAAATTTATTCTGATTTATATTTCAATACACTTATAAGATTACTCATATTAATTATTTTATATTTTTAATATCACGCATTCATAACAAACTAATCAAAATTTATCAAAAGTTATTAGACTTTTTCTCAACAACTTGACTACTTCGCGAAACGAAATTAACAAAATTTATTATATATATAATATTACTTCACAAACTTATATACTTATTTTCTCCAGATGGTACTCGTATAACGACTGGTTATAAGATCGAGGAACGACCTTTGATCTGCGATTGGACGAGAGACGAGTTCGAACGATACTTTGGATCGATCAAATTATACGAACACGATGATCGACTTTTCAAAGTAAACTCTGGAAACAACAACAGTAATAACGACGAGGATGGCATGGGCGACGTCATCGACAACAACAACAAAAACAAAAACAACAACAACAACAACGGCAACGACAAAGACAACTACAACGACGAGAAATTTCTTTGGCAGGATGATGAACCCTTAAACGGTGAAGATCGATACCAAGATGAAATGACGAGAATATTGATCGCAGACGGCTTTGTCTCGGTCCTATTGACATCCCTGTTTGAGCACAAGAACTACGCTAGTGTATCCTACGATCAGTCAGCAGTTAGTTGCACTCTATCGATGCCAACCGATCTTCGAGTCAGCATATCACGAAGAGGTCATTACGAAGTTTCGGCGCCGGGCAAAGTTAATCTCAAGGTAATCAAAGAGCACCACCAGCCACTGTCACGACAACGACGTGGATCGCATCGTGTTTGGAACAGGGAAAGAGATATGGGTAAAGGGTGGTAGAGAGTATAAGAGGTATAGGGGCCAAAGATTCACTTTTCCAATATCGGAAAATCTTCATCTATCCTAGCTGAGCGTCTTAATATGGAGATCGTTCTTTTACAATATTTCAATATCCTATCTTGTTTTCTTATTTTCTCATTTTTTCATTTTCCTTTTTTATCCAGAGAGATTTAAACCGAAAGGGAGAGATAGAGATAGAGATATATGTTTCGATATTTACCGAAAATTTAATAACGAACGTTAATACAATCACGTTCTCGCGTGGATGTTTCTGTACGTTCTCACACATGTATATATATATATATACATCTAGAGAAAACGTGAAAGAGTAAAGTACCCAACCGGTATTAATAATCCGTCGGCTCTTGAAAGTACGACTGCTCGCGCATCGATATTTCTCCGTGAAAGAGGATTCACTCGGATTGAAATAAAACGAGACGATGGGAGGATAATCCCGGTTACAAATAGAGTACTTTAAACGCATACATGTCTAGATAAAAGACGTTTAATATAATGCTTAAATAAAGTCAAGTAAATATTACTTTATTTTCTTTATTTATTTCCTATTTCCCAAGTAAAATGCGAAATTTATTTTTCTTGTTATATTTATCGACGACGATGACGATTTTGAAGGTACCCGATAATCTCTTTCTCCTATTATTTTTCTCTTATTCATTTTTTTCTTCTTTTTTTCTATTTCCATCCGTCTTCCATCCTTTTACCTCTCTTTACTATCTTCGTTTCTTTAGATAAAATCGGATAAATTGATCTTCAGTAGCGAGATGTGTGCCACCTGTGCCGGAAGGTCTACCTCCGTCTATAACTTCAATGCCAGACGATCCGAGCCAATCCCTTCGACGATCTTTACGAGCAGCGATCTTTTCGGAAACGTTTTCGAGGTTAAAAGTGACGGGACGACGAGTTACCGTGGTAAAAGTCGCGAAGAACGACCGTCAAGGAAATTCGATTTCAACGAGAATGCACCGGATGACGACGTGCTAGTGGTGGTGGCAACGTCCGAAAAAGACTATCAAGAATATCAAGAAGATGAAGATGAAAAAAGGAACGGAAAAGAGGAAGAAGAACTCGGACCAAGGAAACATTGCAACGAACGTATGAACGATCATGGAAAATGTTGCCAAGAACATAAAATACCATTCTCGAAACGTGACGTTGTTACACGATACAGAATTTTGTCGATTAACCGCGATCTCAATGCTTACGAGTACCTTCATCGATCAATTAGACATCGAGAAGAGATGATCGTTCACCTTAATAAGGAGGCGAGCGCCATCTTCCCTCCGGTTTCCATTCATCGATCGAACCTCCATCATCTGATTACATTTGTGCCTCTGGAAACTGAATTCGGATCAAAGGCATTGTTACAATCGCATCAGGTTGGATCGTCGATTCTACATAATAGCATGTTCATCTTCACCTTCCCCCACCCCTTTCAACTCCTTGCCTCTCTATATCTACTTACAAGTCATTTATCTATTTAGCTACGAAGTGATTAAACTCTTGCACTCCGTTAGTTCTTCAGCGGGAACAATTATCTCCCGTAAACACCGTTCATTTTTTCCTAACCCTCTGTTATTTTTATTATATTTTCAATTATAAACGAATATATATTAATATATATATATAAATATAATAATATATATATATATATATATTTATATATATTTCGTCAAAAAATTTTATCGAGATTATATTCAGAGAGATGAACAAGAAAATTGAACTATCCTGGAAATAAATTTTTCTAACAACTCTTCTTCCCAAACTCTATCGAACAGATTCCAAAAGTCAAACCGACGAACGCCGACAGAAAGGATTTGGTACGTAGTACGTATTCGATTCCGTACGATTGGCTCTTTCCATTTGGCAGAAACGGGCATGGAATTTGCAACGATACATACGACATGCCGTTGGCCAAAACTACCAAGAGACGCCCACCTAGAACTCTGCGGCTTCGTGTACTGCATGGTTTCAAAGAACCTGATAGAAACGCCATAATCGATTTACAGAAAGCTATGGCATCCTATTGGCGATACGTTAGTGTTACTCTTACATTTTTCTCTCTAACTTTATCGTAGGTTTGTTTTCTTTTTTTTTCTTTTTTTTCTATTCCTTCTGTAATTTTATTAAAGACGAAACGTTCCGAAAGATACTTTCAAAGATGAATTTATCTTTTTCTTCGTTATCGGTACGATAAAATCGATAAAGTTAATACGGTCAAGTTAGAAAATTGTCATATAGATAGTTGAATGTGTTTATTGTTTGTCGAAAGTAATGCATTTGATTTGTAATTTGAAAAAAAAAAAACGATTTTCCATGTTAACTCGCAGTTGGTAGACAACATCGACGAATGTGAAAGATCTTTTTACGTCTACGACGGTGTTCAACCCAAACTCGTAGAAGACGATTACAGAACTTGGAAAGATAATATCAGGGAGTTCGCCCTTGGTATACGAACGAATATTGACGTAGCGACTTATCTTGATAGTTTGCAAAGATGTCGAAGAAAAGTAAGTATGACGAAAGCGGAACCCAAATCTAAAAAATTGTTCGAGTTGTTGAAATTGAGAAGGGCGAATGAGATTCAGCTCGAGTTGCATAAACGTTGCATAAGGGAGAAGATTATTCTGCCATATTTTGAGAACGTCGTTGGTACGTGTTTCCTTTTAATAATTAACTGTCTCGATCAAGCCATTCTAATAATAGACAAAAAAGAAAAAGAAGAAGAAGAAGAAGAAGAAGAAGTAGAAAATGACATTTTCTGATCGTTAATAATAACTTTGAATAAAAGATAATCTTAATCGAATGTATAAATCATGATTTTAATCGAGTTCGAACGTTTAAAGTTGGATTCGATTTTTCATGAATAAAAATTGTTGAAGAATCCTCGTATTAGCCGTACGTCAACCAACGAAATCTACAATTTTTATAAATTCGTTCGTTATTTCGCGAAGGTGTGGGGTGGGAATGGGATTTATATTTCCTCTTCGTAAAAAAGTTTAATGTAATTTTAAATAAAATTGTACGAATAAATACTGCATGAGTATATAACTTTAAGACATATATATATGAAATATAATATAAGAGAAATTAGATCGAGAGAAAAATAATTAAAAAAAAAGAAAGAAAAAAACGAATGAAATAAAGGATCGTTCTCTCTTTCTCTTTTTTCTTTCGATGCAATACAAAATCGCAAATCGTTGGTAGGACGGCCGAAATCCGTCCATTAATTCGCGAGAAAAAAAAATGAGGAATCGTAGTTAAAAGGAGATTTCGCGTTGCCGTCACGTACGTATGGACGAGAAAAGAAACTGAGAATAAAAAGGAAATAAAAAAGAAGACAAAAAAAAAAATAAAACAAAGAACGACAAATAGGAAAAAAAAGAAGGAAAGATATATATATAAAAGAAGAGAAGAATTATCTTCCTCGAGTTAGCTCTTTTTTGCAAACGAGTAAATTGTTCCTTTACCCAGGGAAAGACAAAGAAAGAAGGAAGACAAAGAACGAGTCAAAAAGAAGAAGAAAAAAAGAAAAAGAAGAAAAAAGAAGAAAAGAAGAAAGGGTGGTGAGTATCGTATAGAGACAAGGGACGAGGACAAGGACGAGGACGAGGACGAGGACGAGGACGACGAGAAGCTCTTCGTCCTTCCTACTCATGCACGTTTTTACCACCTGGTGATTTTAGCGCGCGTGGCAGGAATAACGAAATGAGGAAGTCGAGGAAAAGGGCGAAATCATGGGCAGTAGAAAGAGGTGGTGGTGTGGTGTATGGTTAAGGGTAGGTAGGAAAAAGGGAATAGGGAGGGAGGAGAGGGGTTGGGTATATACGAGGGAGCTGTAAAGGTGGTGCTTGCTAGACGACGAGGACGCGTGTGCCAGCCGCCACAGTAGTGCCATATGCCTTGCACATTACGAAAACTCGTAAAAGTACGGCACATGTTTTTATTCCGTTGCCACGCTTTCCTTTACTTGACGTACACACTCATCGCTATGACGACACATTTATCTTTTCTCTCCTTTTTCTTGTTTTTTTATACCCTTTTAGTACTCAGTTCTCCTTCCTTTTTCGTTTCCTTTTTCTTCTTTCGATTCTTATCTTCGAGAGATTCTCAGGATAGGTGAAAATCTTAACTCGATGTTTGTTCATCTTTCTATCCTTTTTCTTTCTTTATTTCTTTCTTTCCTTCTTTCTTTCTTCCTTTCACTCCCTCTATTTTCTTATTACTTTTATTCTCTACGACTTCAACGTCTACGTTAAAAGGAATAAAATTGTTTTCAAACAGTTACTTTTATGGAATTTCATTTATTCGCCTCGCGCACTCTTCTGCATAGTTTTATTCGCTCGTCGAGCCATCATCGTTTTTCTCCTTTCTCTCTTTCTCTCACAGACGCACTCTCACTCTTTCTCATTCGTTTCCCTTTTATAATGTGGAAGAAACGTAAATATGTTTTGCGAAATAGGTGTAAACTTCTAGGAAAAGGAGCACAGTAGCGTACGTTACGAGAACTCGTAAAAGTGTAGTATCATTTTACCATAAGGTTCTCCCAAAGAAAAGGTTCCTTCACTCCTTCTTTCTTTATTTCTTACTCTCTCACTCGTTCTAGTAGTTCTTCTTCTTCTTTTTCTTCCTTATTCAGAAGATTCTACTCGCGTATACTTCAGAGACAAGGTCAAGAAGCTAATAAAGAGTTAACGAACTTCAACACGGCGTATCGTTGGTCCCCGACAAGATGTGGTAATGATGGTGGTGGTTCTCTCTCTCTCTCTCTCTCTCTCACGTTAAAAAAAAATTGTACCACTTAATTTAATTAATTAAATTATCCACGCACGAGTTATGCGAAAGTAACTCGAGTTTTCTCAAAACCAAAAGAAATAGCGTTTTTCTTCGCCCATCTTAACAAAAAATAGAATTAGAAAGAAAAAGAGAGAGAGAGAGAGAGAGATAAGAGTGTGTCCTACAATTTGGCAAAAACTAGAATAACTTATTCTCTTTTTAAAAGGTCCGCTCATTTCTACAAAATTTTCTGCCTCGGTTCTCTCACTCGCCATGCTACATTATTTCAAAGTGTAATTAACGCTCTCGTTCTTCTTCTACTTCTTCTTATTTTCACCTTATTTATTTCTCTTTACTTTATCATAAAAGAGAAAAGAAAAAATGGGCTCGGAATGAAAATAAAAATAAAAATAAATACGCAAACTCGTTGCTTTTACGATTTTTTCGCATTAATGATTAAACGTTAAAACGTTAAATGTCAATTCTTCGACAATGAAAGAAAGAGAGAAAGAGAGAGAGAGAGAAATGCTGGATAATAGAATTTACTCCATTAAAATTGCATTTACTTCTTAAAATTCTATCTGATTGTGAATCGAATCAGACTTTTCGATTGGAAACAGAAAACAGAAAAGGGTGAGAGTAGGAACTGGTAGGTGTATGATGTTAGTGGTGGTGGTGGTGGGGTGGTGATGAGGATCGGTTTTTCCGTCTGGTTCTGGGCAAGCGTGTAAAAGATTGCGCTCACGTATTTTAAACCTATATCATTTACCCTTCTCTCTTCTTCTATGACGTAACACGCCACGAGAAAAAGGTAGAGATAGAAAATACTAGGGGTGGAAAAATGAATAAAAAAAAAAAGAAAAAGGGAAAAAAGAAAGAATCAGGGAAAAAAGGAAGAAGTGGAAGAAGAGAGAATAAAAAAGATAGCTCGACCTGGCTGCATTATAAGTATTCCTTCATACGAGGTTGATCCCATAGGACCGGTTATACCCTCTGGCGAGTCCATATGTTCGAAGATAATCTCTTGGGACAATATCGTTGTATTAACGACATGTAGAAGAGGTCGTTCTACTATAACATAGTGCTTCGTAATTCATTCTTGGTTTTTTCTAAAAAGCAAAGAAACAAGATCAAAAAGTTTAGAAGGTTCTATTTGACCAATCTCCGCGACACTGATTTTTACAATTCCACGAGATATGAAACGTGACGATGCACTAGGAATGTCAATTTCATTTAACGTTACTTATATTCTAGTATAAAAAAAAAAAAAAAAAAGGTAACAAAAAGGACAAAATAAGAACGAGCATTAAATATTTCTTTGTCTTTCTCTTCCATTTCGGGTCAAGTTATTCAAACGTAGAAATAAAATTACACTTTGTATAATGTCGAATAATTATTTAACGCGAATAAAGTGTCTCTCTGGTAACGTAAAATGTAATTATCCAAAATCTAATGTTAAAAAGATGGAAAAGAGATAATGTTTGACGGAGCAAACGAAGGTAAGAAAAGGGTGAAAAGGTTAAAACTTAATTTAACGTTTGGTGGGACGTGATGTCGCCTCGTGAAACGCATCGCCGATTCGTAGAAGTATAATCCGTTGGATTCCACTCGTGGTTGGTGGTTGAATGGTTGAGTTGGTTCGTAGGAAGGAGTTAGGGGGGTTGGTAGACTGGTTGCGAAATATCGTAGAAATATATATACATATATATATATAGATATATCGCGAGTTGCTGCGTTAGCCAGGCGTATACGAGAAATAGAAAGAGAGAGAAATAGAAATATAAAAAGGAAGAAAGAGAAAGAGAGAGAGAGAGAGAGGAAGAGAGAACGTTTACGTATTGCGTTATTGGACAAAAGTTGTAGCATCGATTTCAGACGCGACGCAATCTGATATATCGTCGAGCTTGAATTTTTCTTAGTGAAAAAGGAATAAGTACGGTAAGAGAAAAGAGTGAGAAGAAAGTAAAAGACGGGCCATTTTTCTTTCCGACTTTCCAGCTGGATATCGTTCCACGTAGTACCTCCTTCGATACGTACAGACAAAATATATGAAGTCTTCTACGCCCTGTGAACGCAGCAGCAGTACCGAAAAGGATGAATCTATCCGATCGGTACTTCTGTCGCGAATAACGATGTCTCTAATGCATTGCACCACGTATATATATACACGTATAGATTCTTTTTTATCTTGTTCCCTCTATGCAATAGATTTTACATCAGCGGATGATGGAAATGAGAATCATCCTTGCGAACCGTGTTTCAACGAGGCTCGCATATTACGCAGGATTGATACATAAGTATGTAAGTATGTCGTTTGCATTCGATCGATAAGCTTTTTGTTCGCACGTATCTCCATTATTTGAGCGAGATTGCTTGTGAAAGTATAGAGGAACAAGGAAAGGGAAAGGGAAAGGGAGGGAGAGAGAGAGAGAGAGAAGAGAATTGCCGTGCGTCACGATCAGCGTTCGTAAAACAATTCACTTTTTATACGCCACTCTCGTCGAACAAATTTTAATGAATTCTTGTTATTATATCTCTCCCCGCTCTCGATCATAATTCTCCATTTATTCTCTCTCTTTCTCTATCTTTCTTTCTTTCTTTCTTTCCTTCTTCTGCATATGTATATATATATATATATTTTTTTTTTTGTTATAATTTCTTTAAAATAGATTTGAAGATGATCGATCCAATTACGTTAAATTATAATATACTAATGTGAAACGATGAGGTAGTATAATTAAAATCTATCTCGTGAAGATTTCGTTTTAACATGGTCCTGCTATTATCCGAGTAGAACGACGAGCAATTAAGCCTTCGAACGGACTGCATCGAGCTCTTTCGATCCTCGATTACCGACTTCGATAACGTACTACCGAAAGAGAAGTTAGCGGTCGTTGCAGAATTTCTAATCGAGAATTCTCGCGTACTACGACGACCTCGCCGGTGGTACTTCAATCGTGCTCATGCACTTGGCTCTATTTCAATGGAATAATGAGAGCTTTTAATAATCTTCTTGCGTGCAAACCTGTCCTATCATTTCATCTTCTTTCTTTCTTTTTTCTTTTCATCCTTATCACTATTATCATCATCGAAGCGAGAACGTCGTCTCTCCTTTTTTTTCTTTTTCTTTCTTTCTCTTTTTTTTCTCTCCCCTTTTCAATTTGTTCGCTACGCCGATTTCGAAGACGGCAGGAAATAATAATTAATTCGGATCCCGGAAATTTAGAATAATTATTATATCATTCGAATTCGAGTAGGTGATTTAAATTGTTTTACTCTTTTTTTTCTTTTTTTAGAATTAATTAGCGGTAATCTTTGGTCGATAATTTTTTTCGTTTTCTTTTTCATCTTTTTCCCAAAAATATTTCACGTATTTATACTAATTTTTTTTTATCAATCTCCAGTTGGCTGGTTTTCCTTGTTAGTATACTCCGTTTAATGGGTATAAAAACTTGGCAATTAATGGCCAGGCGTGAATCCGTGAGAAGGTTTGAATTACGAGAAGCACGGTGGTCGTCGGTTAAGGCGATTGTTTTTACCAGAAGATTCCAATAGTGAGAGAAATCGTTGAGGATAGGGAGCTTTGCGAGGACGCAAACACACTTCGGCCCTTTCCTCTCGCTAACTCTACGTGATCTGATTCCGAACGATACCATTTAACCCCCCCCCCCTACCCATCTCACCACGACATTGTTCTGCGTTTTCTTCCTCGACAAAGAAACTATTTCACAATTTTTGTTCTTTTTGTTTTTGTTTTGGTATTACACGGACAATCGAACAACGAACACGTTTGCTCGATCCCACATATCCACATATTCGATCACCTCTACACGTGCGTAATTTTTTATTTTTATATATGAATAAAATTTGGTCATAAAGAGAAAAAGAACAACAAAAAATGCAATTATTTGAGTATTTCGTGGAAAACTACGAATTACGTGAGGTAAGGAAAGAAAAAAGTGTTAAGGATAACGGTGCACATATCAACATTAGTGGTTAATTAAGGGTGAATCTCATGTAAGAAGTTCCATTTCTATGATGATCCAGACAATAGAAAGATGCCGACTCATCTGCCAGCAATGCACGTAATCAGAGTCCAGTCCTTTCAGGAAAAAAGAGAGAGAGAGAGAGAGACACACATATAAGGAAGAAAGTTGCATTGAGAGATCCAAGTTCTATATGTACGTGTGTAGTATGTACGTTTTCATACATGACTCTCAGTCTTCGAAAAGCTAGTTTGCGATAGCAGGTGAATAAGGTATGAGAGAACGGTTCGTGATTCTCAGTTGGAACGCCGAAGGGATAACTGATCGCGAAGGAACTTACAGTCCTATAAATTTCTACGAAGCTACGATCTTGGATTTTTAATTCGCAGATTATTCACTTGAATTACGAACGATAAGAATGAATCGATGATTTTTTTGAATAGCTTTTTTAATCATTTTCCAAATCACACATTTTCGACGAATCTAAATTTAAATGAATATATTGTGATTAAAAAACTGTTCAAATGTCTGGTACTTATTGATTTGACCATTTAGAAAAAATTGCGTCGTTTATACTCGGAAAAAGTTTTCTTTTCCTATGGAATAATTTTTAACATTATAGTTGGCAAAAATAAAAAAATAAATATAACAAGAAAAATATAAGAAACAAACAATCTTTGACATGAAGCTTTGTAAAGTGAAAAACCTAGGAGTTTGTCGTGTTTGAGAACAACTCGAGTTCTCAGACCCTTGACAAAAACTTTTGATTGCGAATGCTGTCTCGGGGCGTTCAGCCAATGAAAATATAGAAATGCTCTTTCAAAGAATACTCGGTTCAGGAAGTAGAATAGGATCGAGAAACGATTCTTGATAAGTTTGATGATAACAGGGTTAGACCGGTACGTACAAGTACTTCCTTAACTTTAGCATATTTAATTGAAAAAATATCGACAAAATTTAATTTGAGAGCCTCGTTAATACGGAATGTAATTAATTATTTTATAAATTAATACAAACATACAAATAGATTCACGAACGTACTATTTTTTTTTTTCAAATATGTCGAAGATTTTATAATAAATCGATATTTGTAATAAAAATAATTCGGATGTAAAATATTCGAGAATATTAAAATTCTCATATATTACTTTTTAATTACGTCGAATATCAGCTGATAAGATTTTATATAATAAATTAATATTTTGTAAAATAAATAATTCGACATTGGTAAATAAATGAAATAAAATAAAATATTATACATTATGTGTGTGTGTGTGTGTGTGTAATTACTTGGTACGATAATAGAATATTTGCTTGGAAATAACGAGGAATAATTATTTCCATTTTCACTACAGTTGAAGGGCTAATGAAGTAAGTAAGAATTTAACTGGGTAGCTAGACTAGCTAGCTAGCTAGCTAGCTAGCTAACCTTCTACGCTCTGTTCCCCATGGAATTCCTACGAGATTGAAAAAATTTCATCACGGGAAAAGACTCCCGGGTCCTTCTACTTCTACGAGCACGCTCTCTCATAATTATCGACTTACAAGCATATCGCAAATCTCTGGAGTCTTTATTAACGATCGTCTAACTAGAGTTTCTCGGTGGACAGAAATATTCGTTAAAATGTTCATTTATGTTTTTTTTCTCAACCACTCTCCTTTTCTCTTTCTTTTTACAAATTATGTCGAGAGGCCAAAAAAAAAAACGAGCTCCCCGTACACGGGTAAGTAATACTTGCTAGACGCAAATTTATGCTTATATTTAAGAAACGCTTCATTATGAATGTTATAGCATTTATTGACGAATTAATTAATTTTATATTATATTGAGTTTCAATTTGATTAGCTGTTTAAAACAAAAGTTAATTGATACGTAATTGATTTCTGAGAACGATCTAAGTTAATTAAATTCCTTTCCAAACTCCCGATATGTATTTTTATAACTCACATACACGCAACAATATTTAAATATATATTTTCATATCCCGAAAATAATTCAACGAACATCTCAGGAGAATAGATAAGTTGAATGCGATAAAAGCAATCACGATAAGCATCGGAAAGAGGAACTTTGACCAATCGTTTATATGCAAATATGATCATACAGACGCGAGCTTACACTATACCTATGTATTGAGGAAAATAAAAAGAAGAGAATATATGGAATAAATGTTCGAAAATATTTTCGTCTGTTATTTCGAGAATTGCGATTGCTTTCGAAAATTATTAGTATTCCAATCGAAACGATTTTGTTATACCGACTGAAATCTGAAATGGAGAGAGAAAATATGGATATTTTCAACTTACGCACACTCATTCATCTTTTGTTCAAAATATTATTTATTTGAAAGCACATATATTTCAATTATAGTGATATTAATTTATAATAATAATAATATATATATATATTGTAGAAAAAATTATTTATATTATTAATAAGAATTTTTTATTTATCAATTTCTGAATAACTCGTGAAGATGTTCTTTTAATTATCTGTGACAGACTTTTTATTATATAATTCTTGTTTTTGTTGCAAAAAGAATAGAGGAAAATTTGCCCACTTAAAATAATATTTTTGATTCGTCTGGGTTACTTTTTAATCCCACATAAATTCTAACACAAATAAAAGACTAATTCAATGACATAACGATTTAAGTAAAAATCTTGGAATTTACGTAATTTATGGTTTTATTTTTAAATGTACACATGTTACCAACCCCTCTCGCATGTCTATTTAAAATTATGAACGAGAAATTCAAGTTGATGTATTTTTGTAACGAAAAACCATAGAGACATAAAACAAAGACCATTATTCAGTTGAAAGAATCTTGTTTTTATCTATTCATGATTTAATTAGCTTTAAAAGCTCATACATATTCTCGTGTATGTTTTCTACGCTTATCGTTTATTTATTATTTTACTTATATTTTATTCTACTTCAAAATGTGCACATTTTTCATTGTTTTTATTTTATAATTTAATTATACTTATCATGAAGTATCATCGATAAATAAATATAAACGTCGATGATTTATCGATATAAATATATTTTATTTAGAAAGTTGTAAAAAATAAAAATCTCTCCTTTTAGAAAGTAATTTTTCATCGACACGAGAAGTTGTTCAACGTTCCCTCGTTTTACTACTCTATATTCTTTGAACAGTTTAAGTGTACAGAAAGTGTTGGTAACAACACGTATAACTACAACTACAACTACAACCACAAATTGTAGATTGCATCGAATAATTTATTCGCTAGTTGCTTGCTAAAGTTCCAATCTTTCCATAGGTTCATACCTTAATCGGTACCGTAGATAAATCAGATTATAATACATAATTAAACGTATAATTGTCGGTCTATCGTAGGAAATTAACGCGAGCCACGAGCGAATCAGTCGTAGCGGCTGCAATGAATGCACTTTATAGGAAATTACGAGATTGTACGGAGAAAATAGGTGATATTGAGCGATAAACGCGTATCGTCTATGGTCATTGGTCACCTAAAACAATCTCATTTTACCTATCAGTCTCTAGTCCAAAATTCTATTCGCAAAGTTGTTCACGTAGTTAAACTAACGTTATCCGTTTTCTGTTACAGAAAGAGATATTAACACCTAACAAATAACAATCTAATGTATAAGTAAATGTATCTATTAATGTACGTATTATGTAAGTTACATAAGTATAAATATATCCTTGGTATAAATGGTACGCGTGCGTATATGTAATCAACTAATTTCTAAAATACTTTAGACTAGATCCGGCCATTAACAAAGCTTACCAACGTGAATAATATGTCGCGAACGCGATAACAAGATAACTGAGCAAATTCTATGAGCGTTATATTTCAAGAGAATGCAGAGATAGCCAATTGGAAATACTATACGTATACTTACATACACACGTACAGATTGTATACGTGTGCCGTATCCTATACGTGATTTAAATCAAATTACAGGAGAAACATAAATTATGCAATAAAATGTTTCTTTTCATTCGACAATGATTAAGAGTCAAATGATTAATGTCAAGAGACAATGATTTGTTTTTGTCGTTTTAAATTGATACGCAAGCCTTTGAATTATAATTGTTTCATAAAGAAAAAGCTGGATGCTTTCGTAGCGAAATTATTGTTTGATCTTCTGAATAAACTACCTGAGGAAGTAAATTTGCCCGATACAGGAAGTCGACGCTTTTACTATTTTCTATCTGCCTCCTAACCTACTTCAAGATCGAAAAATAGAGAAAAAGAGAGAGAGAGAGAGAGAGAGAAACTTGGCTGACTTCTATAAAGGATGTACCTCAGCATCCAAGAAGCCGTAAGAACAATTTCTGAAAACATCACCCCCGAGGCTCGTAATTTAACGCCGATCGAATCACATAGGCGGGTTAGCGTCGTTTAAATGTCAAAGGCAGTTTTAACCAGACTAAGTAATACAGAAGAAGTATTCTCGGCTTGGAGAAATAAAAAGAAATAAGTCAGACAGACAAAAATAAAAATAAAAATAAATATAAAAAGAAAAAGAAAAAGCAAATAATTATCCGACTCTTTTTTTAATTATTTTTCACAGTACGCCTCGATTGGTTCAAATTTACGTGGAAACTTGTGGAAATGGGAATGAGGATAGAGAAAAAAATAGAGAGAAAGAGAGAGAAAGAGAGAGAAGGCAAAGGATGAACAAAAATTCGTTCATTGTCAAACCCTTTCTCTCTTCCATTCCGGCAACGAATTCGATAATCAGACGCGACGATGAGGATCGAATTTAATGGTAGATAAAAGTGCTTTCGGATATCGACGCTTAACTGTAAATCGTACTTCGAAGAACGTGTGACGTCCCGAAGAGAAGGCTAATTCCTCTGAATCAGCTTCTCTCTCATTCCTTCCTTTTTTTCTTTTTTATCTTTTCTTTTTCTCTTTATCGAAGAGGACTATTGGAACACGAAACGTAATTTCGAAGGAAATCGGGCAACTCGTTTGTCGATCGGCTTCAACGTGACTGACTGTACAACTCCTTCTCTCCCCCACCCCCTTCTTCCTTTTCTCTTTCTCTTGAGGTAATACTTCGTCTCTCTCTCTTTCTCTTTCTCTCTCTCTCTTCATCTTCGTTTCTCTTTTACTCCTTCTCCAGTTTCTACTCTCTCTCTCTCTTTTTAGTCCTGCGGTATAACGTTCGGACCTTCGTTACTTCAACTAATTGGGAGCCTGATTAATTAGGGAACTTTGGTTGAATTACCGCTCTACCTTCTATCCTTCCGCGGTCTACGTTGGAAGCCTCGAAAATGCGAAGAGTGTTTCGACGTTACGAGCATTGAGTGTCGGAGAAAGAAAATCGTTGGGAAGACTGTGGACGGGGAAATAGAGGAAAAGAGAAAGAGTGAGAAAGAGTTGGAGAACCGAATTGGTGAACCAAAGTAAAAGGATGAAAGAGGAATCGAGAGAAACGCGTCTGTTAACCTCAAAAACCTGAACTCGGCTTTTGTGCTCTTGTCTTGCGATTAGTAGAGCCTTATACGAAAGTTTCTAATTAAGACTGGCTACGAAATTAATGACGACTTACTCACTCTCTCTTTCTCTCTCTCTCTCTCACATTCTTTTTCTTTTTTAATATGATTTGAAAAGACCGGTTGGAAAATCATTCGACATACCCAGTTCGAATTTCATTGGAGGTGATGATAAACGTAAATCATCTTCGCGATAAATTTTGCTACTCTCTATTAATGATTTATTATCCACGAAAGTGGACATATAACAATGTGAACGAATGAACTGACTAACAATTATGCTCTTATCATGATAACGGTCGGAACATCCGATAAATTCGATATACTCCGTGTAAATCCTATTCGCTTCGATTAATTTCGAGGTACTGTTACGAAGTACTGTTCTGCTTGCTCTACGTGATCGGGTGTTTCGCATCGAGATCAATCGATTCTCTCAAATTTCGTTGTCCTAACGTTAACGATTGTTCCTCGTGCACTCTCTCTCTCTCTCTCTCTCTCACTCTTTCACTTGTCTCTATTCACCCCCTTTTTTCCCTATCCTAGTATTTATATAAGTATCTCTTCGTTTTATTTTTTATTAATATATATTAATGATATTATATCAATATTTCAATACGATCGTTCATCTGTACTGGCAACTGATTTTTAACAAAAAAGTAAAAAAAATAAATTATATCTTTTATACGAATATTATATAAATATATTTTTTAATTTATAACGTTAATCGAATCAAGTCAAGATAAGCGTTAATAATAAGCACACAATTTAAATTCCAAATTTAGAATAGGCTATTTGACTCGTTGTATGTTTAGCGTTAATATAGAAATGAATGAAATATTTCTTGGTAATATAGATCAAACCGAACCGAGAAATATCCATTGAAAATTGTCCTTGTACCTTATTCTACTGTCTTTTTAAATCTTAGTTGAATCGGTAAGAATGTAAAGAATTTAAAAAGGGACTTGCTATCTCGGAAAGTTCGCGAGGAGATACAGTAATGAGGTTATGCGGTTGAGCAGCCTTGCGAAAATCGCGGAACGCGTATTCGAGGAGGTGTGCGAGTCGAGAGGAAGGAAATAAAAGGGAAGCTTCTAAGAAAACGCAGGGAATAAAGAGAAGAAGAGAAAGAATAAGAAAAATGAAAAACAGAAAAAAGAGCAGAAAGCAAAAGAGAATGGAATAAGAATTCGAAACCACAACGAGAATTGGGACACGAGAGAGAAAGAGAAAGAGAGAGAGAGAGAGAGAGAGTTAGAGAACAGTTCCTCGCTTTATGCGATCGTAGATTCGTGAAATGACATACCCATTAGCCCCGGCAAAGTCCCTTAAAGTTCGTGTCTGAGTATCCCACTGTATCGTTTAGAAACTATGAAGAAGGGAAGGAAAAGGTCTGCATGCTGCTACCACCACCACTAAGATATTTCATTCTCAACATTACAACGTCGTAACGTAATTTTCTTTCTTTTTCCACCAAAGAGATAGAGAAAGAGAGAAAGAAATACAAAAAAAATCATAATTTTTCCTCAAAATATGTAATTTTCTTTTTTCTTTATGAAATATCGATCGAAAGTAAAAAAATTGGATTACTAAATGAAATTTATCGTAAGATTTGCACGTTTCATATTGTGATTGAATTTACATACATTGACTAATTATTTTTTATGCATAAATACTAAAGGCAATAATTTGTATTATTAATATCGTACGATTTAAAATTGATAAAAATATTTATTGAAAGTACGGATAAAAGATTGAATCGTTTCTTTTTTTCTGTTTTTTTTAAATGACACGTACAGATGTAATGTATTGTCGTAATATCGTGATTATTCGCTTATATCTGGTGATTATCTATTGTTCATTATCCTATTATCATCTATAAATGGTGATTAGCCTGGAAGCCACAGAACGCTATTGACATACTAGATAGGACGTTGACCTAAGTTCGGTTGACTTACGTTGGCTTACGAGGTAACACGCTAAGGTACTTACGTCCAACTCACGTGATATTATCTGTCACAACAGAAGACAAAGGATAGTCTGTTTCGGACAACGATTTGTAGACGTTTAACGATCCCATCAAACAAAATGATTAAAGATCATTCGAATATAATAGGTAACAACATAAATCTTTAACGTTTATTAACAATAAGAGAATATGCAATTAATATCTCCAGTAGTTATATGCACGAAAATGTCATAATTAATAATAAGTGAAATACAAAAGAAAGGAAGATAAAGATAAGAAGCTATTGTTCTTAAAATTGAATAATATTCTACTGGTTCCTTGATCTATTATATCATTAGGAAAGAAAAGAATAAGAATGAAAAATAAACTAATAAGGGAGTCTCGGAGTCATCAAAAATGATGTTAGTATGTACAAGCCAAAGGTCTACGTGCTTGATCTACCGCATGAGAATCTCTACTCGCAGGATTTTAAAATGTATTAGGGAACGCGGTACCGTCATATTACATTTACAGTACTGCTCGTGGTGGTAGTGGTGGTACTGGCTTGCAAAGCACGACCTCTTTCTTAAAGTAAGAGAAGAAAACTCGTCGAAAGAAATGAAATGAAAGAGGTCGAAAAGGTCCAAGAATGAGTTTAAACCGTCCAGGAAATTCAAAAAATATAACTGGACATTATTCAGTCTCGAGTTTCTCGTTATATCAAGACTATTTTCAAGTATGTACCCTAAAATTGCTCTTATTCTTTTCCTCTTTCAACTATTCTCTCGACATGAGTCCTACGTTCTTTTTGAGTTCTTTTTTCATCTATTATATTACTGCTACAACTACTACTACTACTACTACTACTACTTATAATAATAATAATAATAATAATAATACTACTACTACTAATAATAATAATAATAATGATAGATATGATAAATAAAAAATTGATTGGTATAGGACTATACAAACGCGAATAGGACAATAAACATGCAATAGGCTGGACATTAGAATACTAGATAAAATTTCATACAAAAAGCAGTCTTACTGAAAACAACCGCCATAATTCGAAAATTCATGCAGCGGTAAAATAAAACATGGCTTTGCTTAGCCCGTCACATCAACAGAAATCGCAAATGTAAGAGAAGAATAATTTGGAAAATGCAACATAATAGTAATAATAATAATAAGAATAACAACAATAATAACACTTAAGTTAATAGTAAGGAAGAGTAGAAGAGATGATAGACGATAATAAAAATCAAGAGCTTTTTAAGGTTATGTTATACGAAGCTGTTTCTTAAGAGAACTTTTTAAGGTTTCACTGAGTAATAAAAAAGTGAAAGATAGATAGAACGAGTAAGATAGAAAGAGATAGAGCAAAGGAATATAATAATGCGAAGGCATATTTACGGCAGACTTTATTTACCGTACTATGATCTTTTCTCTCTTCGTACCATTAATCTTTCCCCAACCAGGATTGTGTAGATATTTTTTATTGGCGAGCGTGTAAAAGGGTAGGAAAAGTCTCGCGATGAAATCGCGGAGCTGGTTTAACGGACCTCGGCTCTTCGTTTCAGCCGAAATCAGGATTTGGCCGTTGTCCAGAGTTCGAAGACTCGGCCGCATTGATTTTGTTAAAAACACCACAAATTGTTCACCGTCGCCTGGACGACGCGTCGTACAACTGGGTCGGTGCACTTATCGAATCGTATTCAAGAAGAAACGAACTAAATTTTATACACAATGTTAAATACTTGAAGATCGTAATTGAGTTTAATAAAAATCTTCATTATCTCTCTTAATTCTATTTTTATCTTTTCCTACCAAAAGGGGGGGAGGGAGAAACTTTTTAGCGGTTTTAAACAAACGCAAGTGGGAAAAATGGCGTGTGCATAAAAAGAAAGAAAGGACAAAAGATATAATATGGCACATACTGCAGAAATTATACAGTCATTCCGTATGAACGAGCAATTTTGGTAGAAGAGAAAAAATCTGGTATAACGCTTTCACTTATTCAAAAACCGAAATAACCTGGTATGCGTACTATTATTATAATCCTAGAGAGAGATAGAGAGTGAAGTGTTTCGGGTAAAAAGATAAAAGGATAGCCTTTCTTTTGTTTTTTCAAATCCCATTTCACTTGCTCGAAATTGTATACATCCGGTACCATTTCTGGTAAAAACATATATATATACTAATGTATATATTTTTCTGTCTTTCTTTCCTTTTACCAATGGAAAAGCTCACCGTCATCGGCTTTCGCGTTTGTTTGACTTTCGCTTCCAAATAGTTGACTCTGCGGCTCTCCCTGGAAAACAGGATGCACTTTTCTAGGTAGAATCAAGAAGAAAGGGGAAATAAAAGTACCGGAGATAGTCGAGACACAGACGAGAAGAAGAAGAAGAAGAAGAAGAAGAAGAAGAAGAAGAAGTAGAAGAAGAAGTGCCGGAAAAAGCAAAGGAAACTATTTGAAAAGCAAAAAGATATTACGAGTCTCGTTCGATACTCACGAATGATCTGAGCGTGCTTTTGCATGTTTGAAAAAATCAATGAGAATCAGTTGGAAACTCCGAATCTAAACGTTTTTTTTTTTATATATATATTACAGTATCTTTCATTCATTTATATTTTACCTTTCCGTACGATCCATCGAAATGTGATTTTTGTCATTTTCTGTTCATTGAAATCGAGAAAAAGTCGAATGTATAATTTGATGAAAAAAAATGTGCAAGTGGTTAAACCTTTTACAACGTTCGCCAACGTCCACTTCGAATTTCTCGCTTGCTCATTATCAGCCGGGTACGCACTACGCAAAGCATAGCCAGCCTCGTTAAAAGCCAATATTCTACGTCATGTTCGTACTACGTTATATCGACAAGGGATTACGAAACAACCTGGAAATCTAGTTTCACAGTAATACGAACGAGAAATTATTTAACGCATCGAGTTATAATATATTACGAGAAATGTTACGAACGAGTAATATTTAACGTATGTTACTGAAATATACAATGAATTCAATCATGTCGATCGAGAGAGAGAGAGAGAGAAAGAAAAAAAACGCAAACGAATACCAAAGACCTAGTATTAAAAAGTGAAAAGTTTTCAATTAATTCTTTAAATACTTTTAAATTTAAATCGAGCATTTTTTTCAGATATTTTAATTATATATATTTTATTTCGTTAAACAATTATTTTTCTCAAATTATTCTCTTTTATATCTGTAATTACTATTTCCCTCCTTTAAACATTCTATTAATCATTATATTGTACATTTTCTCATTTATTCACGACCTTTTATATAGTTATTTTTACTGGCATCTAAAGTTATTATTATGCGGTTTGAAGGGGTAACCACCCTAGACACAATAAACGCATTCGTCATTTTTTTCTTTCTCTCTTTTCTTCCTCATTCTTTAAACTTTCCTTTGGAAATAAATAAATAAATGAAAAGAATAGTGGCTCGACCATTCGCAATTTTTTTCATTACGTTACGTCTGCCTCTTACTGAACTTCATCTCTCTTTGTATACTTCATATTTTTCTTCTTTTTTATTTTGCTCTCTCTCTCTCCCTCTTTCTCTTTCTCTCTCTCTCTCTCTCTCTTTCTACCTTTATACCCCCAACCCCTTCCCGCCACAACTGTTCTTCACTTTAATTTGCCTCCGTCTGGAGATACCGCAGCGAATATTAAGCGGACGACTCTTGACGATAAATTCATCTCACTTACCGAGAAGTAGTAGTAGTACTAGTATTAGTAGTATTAGTAGCAGTAACTGAAGGGGGTGTATGTAAAAGGACGAATCTGATTCACGTGAGAGAGAGAGAACGCAGTCCGCGTTGACACACCACGTTGAAAATCTAATGACGTTATCGGGGCTTGGGAGATTAACGAGCCTGCAAATCGATCGTCAAAGTCACAGGTACAGAGTTCTGTCCGCCAACGATGTCGATTTTTTGCTCTTTATCAGCTTAACGAATTAAACCGCCATGAATTAGAGCATCGGATGCTTCCAGAAAAATGCGGGATCAAGACTAATCGTTTGATCATTAGGTCCATTAAGGAATAGGCTTTTGGGTCACATATTTGTTGCTTATTTTGCAGAGTTTAATTTATAACTACTTGTTATATAATATTATATGCAAATTCTAGCATGTTTTGAGGATGAAATATAAAAAAGGTGTCAAGTTTATGTTACGTATGTTTGACAAAATTTTAGAACAAATCATGCTTGTTGTACATCCTCAAATTTATGATAAATGTTAAAAACACAATTGAGATCTATAATATAATTTTTACAGAAACGCGAATGACGTTGTAAGTTACTGTAACGTGTATCATTACAACTGAAATGATAGTGCAAGATGTTCAGGATTTGCGTTTGATTTACTAGCTTCATATTCAAAACGGTTTTTATTTTTCAATTTAATACACTATGAAGTTTATTTTCTATGAAATAATAGTAGAGTTTTGTTCTTATCAACTGCCGACAATAGCATATTCTGCAGTTATCGATTATTGATAAGAATAAATTCTATTTACTGACAGTAAGTAACAGTAAATTTAGGCTTATTAACTGTAAGTAATAGTAAATTGTATTTTGACTATCGGAAATAGAAGATTACTATGTTTTCATTTTATCTTGATTTACTAGATTCATATTTTATTTACCATTATAAGCACTGAGATGTTAGATCGTAAAATAGCGAATAACTAATACTAATTAAATAACAGTAGGTAAATCATGAAAAAAATACATGCTTATCGACAAAGTTGCTGAATTAGTAAGAAAAAAATTATACAGTCTGTTGGTCAGATATACCTCAATTGGATATAGAAGGTTTCTTTTTGATCAATCTTTTTTTTGATTGATAAATAGGCCTTACCTACTGATGATAAATGGTAAAACTGTATTTCATCGATCGAATAGATGTTTGAGCTGAATGTATTACTAAAATTTGTACCAACTGTTAGTTCGTTATTACTAATCAACTGTTGATACTTATATTTTATGCTATTATTAAACTAACTGTTCATGAATAGTACTGAGCTGCAGATGTTACAGTGTCTTTTTATTTTTCGACGATAAAAAAAAATGTACACTTTATTTTTATATTCAAGCTGTACTAGAGAAAAAAACAGAAAGAAAAATACAGAAATTTTTGAATGCAAAATTAAATAATTACCAACGTTGTAATATCATGTTTTCAAGTCACCTAAACTTTAATGAGAATTTAAACGCGTGTAACATTCTCATTCAACAAAATTTCAACAAAAAATGTATAACTCGTTTTTACGATCTTAATTCTCTGCATGAAACATAAAAAATAATTCATTAAGTTGCTATGAAAATATCACGCTTGTAATATATTCTATGAAAATTATTAATTGCAATCTATGTTTAGAAAAGTCTTTTAAACCGGGAAACGAAACCAAAAATATAATATAATATTATTGCGTTTCTTATTACTATCCAACGCAACTACTGTTACTAACAAAATTTCAAATATAAATTTCAAACAAACAAACTCACTCTTGTACTTTAAACAAAAGTAAAACATGTTTCGTACTTTACCGTTATTCATGTCTTCTTGTACTGTCTGAAAAATGAAGAGAGAGAGAGGGAAAACTAAATCGAGTAAGTATAAAAAAGCGGCAACCGAGAATCCGCAGAAAGTGCTGTAAAATATAGAAAGCTAAGATAAAAGCAAGATAATAAAGAAGAGATTTCTCTTTGCATTGGAGTTGAAGAAGCACTCCTGCAGAGTTCATCGTTGTACTCAAAGCAATGCTAAGAGAGCAAAACCTTTTTTTATCGTCAACATTTTCTTTTTTTCTTTATTTCTTCTCTTTTTCTCAACCAATCATCAAAAGCGTTTGATGCGTCTCCTCGAAGATCAATAAGTTATCGTTTCTTCAAAAGTTAGCAATTTCATATAACGTTGACGATTTTTGCGACTAATAGCGGGTGTTCGACAAATTCACTCTCTCTCTCTCTCTCTCTCTCTCTCTCTGTAGAATGCTTTTTTAATGTATAACAAATATCTCGTACGTTCTTCAATTTATTTTAAAACCGATACGCATTTTAAAAACGATATTAAATAAAAATAAAGTTATTTTTTCTTGTTTTTTTTTTTACTGATAAATTTGTTTCAACTAACATTTATTTATCGAAAAATCAAATTTAAAAAATAATTAATCGAACGAATAAATAAAATTGCTTCTTTTAATTAATAGAACAAATTTTATATCGGTTAGTCTAACAATTAATTGTTCCAATGAAATGTCAAATCCCATGTTCGTTGTATTCGCATATTCACCGATAACAGTTCAATTTACGATCATCGTATTTCTTATCTATCTAACAAATCAAGATAATTCATTTTTCAAGGGAAGAAAGTTTATTGTTTGTTTTTGATTTTACAAAAAGACATGATCATTGATGTGCAGATTGTGGAGGAGCAAGAATAAACGAGAGAGAGAGAAATCAGACGAGTTACCACGAATAAATACGTGGCGTGTTCGTTACGCATGGAACCAGTCCAGCCCTCAAATTATCAAGGCAAATCGTGTTTTTAACGAAGTTCCCCCGCTTGCATCTAATTACAACGCCAGAGGATACAGACCACACGTGCAAATACGTTAAATTCAATTGCATCGATTTGACCATGCGGATATCTCTCTCTCTCTTTCTCTCTCTATCTCTCACTCTTACTCTCTTTCTATCTCTTCCGGGGTTACCCATTAACTTATCGAACTCGTGAGAGTATCGAGTCGATTTCAAAAGCATTTAAAGTTTAAATCGTCGATCAATGCATCCGTCTAATTCGTTGGATGGCTTTTTGTTAATAGCAAAATTCAAATTGATCATCGTTACTACGAAATTCGACTGTAAAATTAATTTATAATAAAGTTTTGCGGATGTATATATATATATATTTTGTTTTTAATTTTAATTATTGAGAGAATTTTCCTTTTCGATTTATTATATTTTAATGTCTTAATTCATTGGCAAAATAATTCGTATCATCTTTAACCCTATCGTGAAGATAGTTTCCATAGATCCATAGATCTCGTTGGAATATCAAACGAACGTATGGATGTGTTAGACGTTTCAATGTTACATGTCTTTGTCTCTTTGATACCATGATATTCCTAAACTCTCTCCTTTCACACCCTTTGAATAATTATTCACAACGTAATTACCGATGACGTATCGTCTGCTCGACGATATTTCATTAAAACGATAGATTCGTTTGAAAGGTTCGCCGATAAAAAACAAACCGTTGAAGATTATCCATGTGAATAAATAAATAAATTCAACGCTGCCATACGTCTGTCAAAAAATCACGACCGTTTTTTATATTTTATCCATCTTACCGATGCAAATAAGATTTAAACGAATACGTTACTCGTTTGGAATACCGATAGAATTATTGCAATTGTTGTAAACTTTTACTACGTAAAAGAACGTATCTTTTATATTTGGGCATACATTTCCTTTCTTTTTACGATGTTGGGGAGAAATAAAAATAAGAAACGTAAATACGAAGCATCGAAAACTCGTTTTCTCGCAGCAGATTGTTTTTCTACTACATATGTGTGTGTGTGTGTGTGTTTGCTACATGAGAGTGGAAACACGATAATCGATCGTTTTCGTCGATCACCAAATAGGTAAAGAAAAAAAGACTGATAGATATCTACGTACACAGGTATTATAGACGAAAAACAGAGTAAAAGAGAAAGAGAAAGAGAGTTACGAAACTAGAGTTGAAAGCAATTTTCGTAAATGGAAAATCGGTTAGAATAGGGCGTCCAATGAATGGAAGGAACCAAATGATCGATTATAAAAAAAAAGCCTGGAATCTAATTTAAATCTTTTTTTTCTTCGTTTTTTGTCTCTCTTTCTCCATTTTTTCTCTTCTTTATAGTTAAATGTGTTTTTTTTCTCCTCGAAATTTTGCAAACAGTTTAAAGACGTATAAGACGCGCGTGCGAGCACATGGTCGTTGTTGGCAGTGCATTCCGTGCTTATGGCGGGATCTGTCTCTCTAATACACTAACGTAGATACACAAATACTAACACAGGAGCCACATATATTCCACATGGAAGCACTGCGAGTGACAGGGAAATACTGCCTCTGCTAACTACTGGCTTTTGCTTTAAGTTATAGTGCCGCGTATGGATCCACGCTGGACTATTGGCCTACTATTTCCTATCCACCTTCTTTACCACCTTTACGTCATCCCCTTTTGCTCCTAAAATACATTTACCCTTCAGCATCTTCAATCGTTTCTTACCATTTCCACTATCATTTAATTTCTCGTAATTTTATTTTTATTATATTTTTTCTTTTTCTTTCTTTTTCTCAACTCTCAGCCACACGTGCATTTATTTTTCCGTATCGTTAATGTAAAAACGTTCGTTCAATTAATTAAATTTAAATAATTTCTGATACGAGACTAATTAAACTTATATGAAATAATTGAACAAAAAGTGTTGGTAGTTTATTTAGCATTTGAATTCGGAATGAGAGCTGTCTCGAGCTGACACGAAGGCCACGACCTCATTTAGATGAAATCCGGAAATCTCGGGGTCGGAAACTCGGTTTTAGGGATCGACATCATAGTCATTGCGTTTTACGAAAAAGCGAAAGAAGGGTGGGCGGGAAAGGCAGATGTTGTGTACACTAGTTTAACAATGATTCTCGAGGATATTACTAAACGAAATTTCGCAACTATTTCGCGTTGGTGTTTTCGTCATGAGGTTGCGTGTTCGCGACACGTGCGTATCCACTAGCAGCTTGCTAGTTTACCGCACACGGGCTCGTAGAACCAACCGTTTGCGTTCGTTTACCATTCTCTGATTGTACTTCCGCTTGTCCGCAGAAGTATTCCGCTCGAAATGTCGAACGAGAGGTAACGATGATCGAAATTTCCAAAAGTATCTCGTATAATCAATTGAAGAAACTTCGTTTCCATCGAAAATCCTATTGGATATCAATAGGACCTATTATTTTGTAATATACATACAATGTAATATATTATGTGCAAACTCGCATACAGGATGTTATCAATTAAACGTTCTTGAAAACGACACGTTCATACGGCACTCATCAATCACGACATTAATGCAGAATGAAATCGTTCCTAGTTAAATATTCGAATATTTGTTATGTTTACATTTAATATATTACACAAAGTTTATCTCGATGAGTATTTCGAAATTCCATTCGAAAATTTATCTTCGGCAATCGCGTATTTACAAATTTGTGGCGAATAAAATTAAATAACGTAATTGAATATAAATAGAAGTCTTATACGGTAAAACAGTTTTGATTTTTAATTTAAAAAGGAATAATAATAAGAAAGGAGAAAGGAAGAAAGTCTAATCGTTTCCCAAATTGTATCTACTATTTCGTATTTGTTGTTCAATCACACGTAAACGTTCTACCAATGACAATTCACGACGGAAACTCAATGGTATAAAATCCTCACCGAAACTGATTTTTTGATCACGCTCAGACTTTCTGTCATCATTTCTTCTTATCCTTCTTTTTTCTCGAACGCTTCGTTCAATTTCCGTCGTATCTCGAATGGATCTCGAATGGAACAACACATACACAAACGAACGGCGTATCACTTTATTTTGCTTGGT
Source organism: Polistes fuscatus (assembly GCF_010416935.1). Taxonomy (NCBI): domain Eukaryota; kingdom Metazoa; phylum Arthropoda; class Insecta; order Hymenoptera; family Vespidae; genus Polistes; species Polistes fuscatus. The sequence continues at coordinate 10,371,632 of NW_025113140.1, read as the reverse complement.
TTTCTTTCGCAGTGTTGTTTTTTTTTTGAGCGATAATAATTTGAAATAAAAAAATTGATCGATCGCTGATTAATTGTTTTGTTTTGTAGCAAACTTGTACACCTTATTTTCTCAAACTTTACTAAACTATATCAAATTGTTCGATATTTTTAACGTAGATTCGAAGTTTTTGGTCGAAATCGAACAGGGTCGGGAAAAAGAACGTGCGAATTATCAGTCGATTTTCTCTTCGAGGAAACGAAGAGAAAAGGAAGAATAAAGAAGCAAACGAACCTAAAAGAAAAAAAGAAAGAAAAGGAAAAAAGGAAAGAGGAAGAAATGCGTGCCTTTCTTATTTCGTTCCTTTTTACTCACGTTCCAAGCGTATCTTCGCTCTTCCATTTAATTTTCCGTTCCTTTCCCACGGAAAAAAGTTCGAGTCCATTTAATTTTCGTGCAAACACTATGGGCGCTGGTATCAGGTTCGTCCTTTACCTTTCTCTCAGCAAAGTAATTTCATCTCTCGACAGTGGACCTTTTTTATTATCTCAAAGTAGACAAGTAGAAACGTATGTACTTGTTCTCTTGAACCGATACTTTCCTACGATTTAATCGAAACCCCGTTTCAATACTTCAAAGTAATATCGCGATAAATATACAAATTAATATTCATTCCCTTAAAACTCAACAAAAATCGAGATTATCGTTATATTTTTTGTTCTTTTTAAACCCCCGTATCAACTTTAAGAAAACCGTTTGATCTTATTAATGAAAAGTAGTATTTTAACTGTGGTAAAAAAAAAAGAAATTTAAAAAACTGCATATATATATTCGATGCATAAAAGAATCATCACGAGTCACGAAAGAAAGAAAAATAAAGGACAGGGGGAGGGGAAGAGATGGATAAGTATGAACAAATTTGTGTAATTTAAATGGAACAAGACTTGAAAATATTTCAAACGGATAATACGTATATTAACGTGTGTCTAGCGTGTATCACGAAATAAAAGAAAAAACTAGAGAAAGAAAGAAACTAGAAATGGAAAAGAAAGTATAGGAAAAAAGAAAATATAAAAAACATAGGGAGAGAAAAAGAGAGAGAGAGAGAGAGAGAGGGGAAAAGAGGAAGAAAGGGGAAAAAATGAATCGAAATCGTAGTTGGTAGGGGTAGTAGTGAAATGATTCTTGCGATAATACAGAACGCTCGCACGGTACGCGTACCGCACACCGCAATGATTGCTTCGGTTAAAGCTCATGTAGCGAGAACAGCCGTGCGGGAAGCTATTCCTATGAGCTGTCGTCGTGCATTACAATTAATCAAGCAAAAACTGTCAACAGCCATGCCTTGGTATATGCGACAAGCAGCACCAGCAGCACGGGAAACTATCGACCGCGAACAATGCGCGAAACCGAGACTCGCGAGACCGGCAAAACTAGATCGTCCCGTGGGATAGGTGTCTACTATCAAATCGAAAGCCCCCCCCCTCCTTGTTCCTCTCAATGTTCCTCTACCTATGTCTGTCCCGTTTTCTTTTTTCTATTCCTTTTTTCTTTCTCTCTCTTTCCCTCTTTCTTTTTTTTTCCAGCCTTATTAGACATCTTTTTGCTCCCATTGTCATTCATTTTATTCTTATCTTCGCAATAGAATCTGTCTCGAAATATTTTTTTTTTTTTTTATATCAATTCTTTATAATAGTCATATATTATTCATTTTAATCGAATTAGATTGTTAATAATTACGAGAGAGATACTTTCAAAGGTTTTCTTACATTTCCTTTCATCGAATTAATTTATCTCTTGCGATACAGTATGAAAGCTAATAACTGTTTGACTTTTTGTTTCTTTTTTCATTTTTTTTTTTCTTTATAATTAAGGCAATGAAATAGGTACGTTTCGTTTTTACTTTTTTATAAACAGAAACGTCATCTTATCTGGTTTCAAATTTCAAATTATATTCTATCGATCCTATACTGGTAACTGGGGGTTAGGAATCATCTTTTTCTTTTTTTCGTAAGTTTCTTTACATTTTCAATCTGCGTTAATTAACTTTTGCTGTACAATTTGAAAGTAGGAAATCTGGTTAATATTTTTTTTTTTTTTAATTGAAGCATGAAATTTTTTCATTGTAAAATATCGTTCGTAGTTTTTCTTTTTTTTTTTTTGTATATCTGTTTTAGTTTGTTCTGTTTTTTTCTTTGGAAAAAAAAAATATTACGTTTCGATTATAAAAACGGGTGATCGTATGGATTCGTTGGAATACAAGATAGTCGGTGTTGGGTTCTCCACCTTGAATGAATTGAATAGAGGAACGAATGCTGACCCATATAAATCGTTGCTAAAGCACGAGAGAACTGTTGGGTTGTTGGCGGTAGAAAAACGCCAGAGAGAAAACCAAAGACCATACCTTTATCCTAGTCTTTGTAAGTATAAAAGAGGAAGAAAAAAGTGTCTCAGCAGGTGTCCTGACTCTCTTTCGGATAAGTGCTGGATCTTAAGATAGGTCAGTTCTTTTTCACGAATGAGCATTCAACTAAGCGATCACATTATCGTTAGTTTCTGGTTAGAGAAAATAATTTCGAATAATCCTACTTTACTTTTTTCGTTTGAATTCAAGTTAATTAATTTTCTTTTTATAATATCTTTTTTTTCTATTAAATAATCCGAATTTTCAAACATCGATTATAGGTTTTAGATATTAAGTATATTATCTAAGCGAACTGACGTCAAATTTTCTTTCGAAAAAAGTAGATCGTGACTTATTAATCTTCTAAATTGTGAGAAAAGAAACAGAAAATAATCGAACTATATGAGAGATTAATCAATTTTATAGTTTTTCACGGTTGAATGTAACGATCGATTCGAGAGAAATATATTCGATAAATATTAATATTTTAGATTCCGAGTTTCTTTGAGAATCTCGAAATAAAGAAAACCTATAAGAGTCGTGGAATATTTCGAATATATATTTTTCTTTCTCTTGCTATCACTTTCTTTCTTCCTCTCTCTCTCTCTCTCTCTCTCTCTCTTCTTATTTTTTCTCTCGTTTAATCATGATCTCATTTGAACAAACGAGCCGTTTGAAATCGTGTCTAAAATTTATAATAAACCATCGCCCGTGCATCTTATTGTCTCGCGTCGTTTTATTTAAAAGTTTAAGCACGTTCGCGTATCTCGTGGAAAATCAGCATGGTGGGACTCTTCACGTTGTCCTTCCTAGATTCGTATAATTTTCCATTCAGAAAATCAGACATTAAGCTACCATCCTGACGAGATTTGCACGAACGAGAATCTTCTCCTTCTTCTTCTTCTTCTTCTTCTTCTTGCTGCTATTTCTACCAACTCGTACTCGTGCTCGTACTAACTCCCCTAACGAGAGTTAGGTATGTCATTTTTCGCGTATTTTAACGAGGCAAAGAATTTTTTTTTCCATTCTATTTCCCTATTGTATCTTCAAACTTTTACCTGTTCCCACGTTAAATTGTAAATCCTCAATTCGTTTTAGTTTTAAAAATGTTAACGTGACTACTTTTTTTTCGTATTTTCATGTTGAACCTGTGCGAATAAAAAAAAAGAAAAGCAAGTAATATGAAAAAAAAAAAACAAAAAAAAAAGAAAAAAAGTACTTGACATTATTCGCAGGAAATACTATAATTCAGAAAAATTTCAATGTCCATTACGATCATTCCTACGAGCATTCTTTTTCTCCCGCGCGATTTTGTTCGAGTACTTTGAAGGGTTCTTAAAAAATTGCAACGAACGACTCCATTTCTCTACGCAACTCCCGTTGAAGAATGGAAATTACAAAAGTTACACTTTGCGCGTATAAAAATATCAGAGTATACTAATCCCAACAAGTCTATCTCATCAATACGTCTAACTTCTTTTTTGAATATTTGTTTTTTTATCAAAGAGCCATCGTCCGAAGGGATGAAAAATTTTGTATATACAAATACACGGTTTCTGGAACGTTCAACATTTATTTGAAAAACGGCGAGAGACAGGAACACGGAGACTTTTGAAAAATGACGAGTTTCTCTTCCTTTCTTTTTATTCGCATTCTTTGATCGAGAGACTGTCAACCAAAAAAAAAAAGAAAAAGAAGAAAATTGCGAGTATAGAAGGTTTAAAGTGACCCAACGAAGAAAGAATAGCTCGTAAGTTAGAAACAGAACGAACGATCATCGTCAATGGTTAGGTGTTTGTGATAGAGATGGGGTTGATGGGGTTGATGGTAGACGCGTAAGCCACGATCATCTTTGAAGAAGAAACTTAACGCTAGGCACGTCGACTCTTCTTCCTTCGTCTTTCCACGCGAGAAAAGACCAACGACCATTAATCTTGCTTGACTTTGTGCCATTCTCTTTCTTGGCCTTGTACTTACCACTTTTAAAGACGCCTGCTTCTCTTCTTCTATCTACCAACGTTGAAAACTTTTAGATAATCGTCTAGTTTCAAAGCTTATCTTTGTTCTTGTTAAAGTAAAATAATGTTCCTTCTCCATACATCACACACTCACACACATTTTGATTTTATATATATATATATATTGTACTAACTTAATTACATAAAAAATATAGAACGAAATGAAACGATATAATGAAAAAAATGTTACGAAAATTACTTATTATTTTTTACTTCATACATTAGTTATGAAAATATTAAAAAAGAGTGAAATAAAAATAATAATTATTGATAATGTTCGAGTTCGTATATGAGACAAATGAGCCGTTTATTATGAGAGTACTTTTATAATTTATTGTATTCGATAAATTTAATTATAAATGAAATTAATTTATAATCCGATATTATATTTTTATCGATGAATAACGTAATATCTAGATTATTAATTATACAATTCATTGTTAATAATTGATATTATAAGATCATAAATATTTCACAAAAGTTTTACATTAATTATTTACTCACGTTAAGTCTAAGAAACATAATTTAATCAATAGGTTCGGTAAATAATACGATTTAAATAAAAATACAAAATTTAAATGCTTCGTAACTTACGATTGTCGTAATTGTGACCAATGTACGTGAATATTTAAAAAAATCTGATTTGTATCAATGTTGTTCATAAATAAACAAATTTACATTAAATATCTAAAGAAATGAATTTTGTAATTAAATTTGTTCTTTTCGAGTAATGAAGTTCTACGTACTTTTCTAATAAATAGTATGAAATTCTTCTTCCATATTTATTTGCAAAAGTTATCGTATACTTTGATATTCATGTTTTCTTTTCTCAGCGGCACATCGATACACGCGATACTCTTTACGTATCCTATAAAGAAACAAATTTAAAGAACTTTACCAATCCACATTGTAAAGTATGTAAAATATATAATACCAATCTACGTTATTCAAAGACGATAGGAGAAAGGGAAAGATCGATGCTAGAAATAAACGAATTAGGTAGATCCCTATCGGAGAAGTTTCCTTTAGTCCAATTTATGTAGAACCAAACTTTATCTCACCAAGCTGTATCAGAGTAGAATTGGGCGAGACAATGTTCTTTGAAAGTAAACATAACTAACGACGTGTAAATATTCGCCCACATTACATTTTAATAATATTTTTTTTTGTATTCATGACTCATTCTATTTCTTTCGTTCCCAAATATTTGTTGACTTGTATTTTTCCATAAAAGTCACGTGAATTCTTTATTCAAGTTGTTGGTTTCCTTTGATCAAAGAATCCTTTTAAAAAAGGGATCTTCTTATTCTCAATGATTATAGTACGTGATGTAGAGAATCTTGAAACGTAAAAGTCGGGGACAAAAAAAGGAGAGAAATCTTTTTTCAAAGTTAAACTCGTTCTTACATCGAATCGAACTTTCGATCAAGTTTTTGACCCAAAAATTTCTACTACGTACACAACATAACTTCACGTAGTATACATGTTAGTTTTTATATCTCTTACGTATTTTATATCCGTGAGATTTTCTATGAAAAATCAATTTGTGTTATAAACGTTGTCGGGTGAAAGAGAATCCTATTTTATTGAAACTTTTTTTCCTAATCCAAAAGCATTGACGGTATTTTCAGGACTTTCCTCCAATCAAAGATCGACTTTTACGATCGTTCAATGCAACACGTTCGATATTTTGTAATTGTATTTTTCTGTTATAGAAAACCGGTCTGTACAATTTATTTTGTACAAAGTCGAAATTAATTTATGAACCATGAAGGGAAACGTATCGCTTGGTTTACTTCCCTAAACGAAATTCTTAAACCCATCATTTTCGCCTCGATGAATTCGATAACTTTTTTAACGATTTCATTTCCCTGACTGTTTCATTCGATACTATTTGATATCCTGTGATATTGAACGCAATCACGTTCGTATCTTTTTATTACTCATTTCACAAAGGATTTTTTTTCCAAACAAACGATATGTCATTCCGATCATAAAAACGAAAACAATTATTATTACATAAATATTGCAGATATGAAATTTACATAAAATTTCTTATTGCCGATTCTCAAATGTTCAAACGTATGAGCAAACGGAATAATTTTAGCATAGTGAATTACACAATTATTGAAACATTATACATATAAATATATTATACACAGGATGATACAAAGAAAGGATCTATTATTTAAAGGCTTCTGTACTCGCTGAAATAATTAAAAAATGTATAATTAACTAGGATCTTTAATTTAAGTTATATTTATTATTTTATTATTATATTCTATAAATTTAAAAAGACAGATTGAATTTTCAGAAATTTCAATCGTACATTGCGAAAATTAATCGCGTATATACATATATCCATCGTAATGATAATAAATATTAAATAATAAACGTTGCATGGAGGTAAAAATTAAACAAGCGTGTTAATTAAATTTTTAAAAAACGAATTGTGTTCAATATCTAAAGGATTACGAATTATTTACGAGATCACTTCATATAATACCAAAACGAATAAACGAGTTTACGCGTAACGTCAAAAATAATGTATTCGAATCGATATAAAAAAAAAAAAACAGAAGAAAAAAAATATCTTTAAAATAAAATAAGAACGATTTAATCTCGTATAAAACCGAAAGCATTAATTTAAAATAAAAATAAATTGCACGCATCTATATCTTCGCTAACTCCCTGCTTCATATATATTTACTATGGTTTTCAACGTGCAGTTGATAAAAAAAAAAGAAATGAAGAAAAAAAGAGAGGAATAAATAAAGAATAATAATAAAAAAAAAAAAGAAATTTTAATAAAAAGAGGGAACTTTTTTTCACCAAGAGGAAAAATTCGTTATCTCTTGTTTCGAGCGATATTTATCATTGCTCGTCCGTCCGTTAAAAGCATCAGCGGAGGATGGCAAGTTTTCGAAGGCGGTCGTATAACGCATCGCGGAAAGAATAAAACCGACACATCCGGTATGCTATTATTCGTCCACGATGGTTGCCGATAGAATGGGGAGGATGAAACAGAAAAAATAAGAGAAAAAACAGAAAACGAGAAAGGAAGAGAAACAGAGAGAGAGAGACAGGGAAAGGGGTGAAACAAAACGAGTGTAATCACAATTGCAAGAGGGGATACTGCATTCCCAATAATGTTTTTATTCTAACTTTGTCTCCCTCTTCTTGTTTAGGGTCAACGACCTATAAAACGTCGAACGACGATTCCTATCCTTAGGTTAATCCATCCCCCACTTGTAATTGGAAGGTCACGCGCGTGTCCCGATCTGAAAATTTACGATCCCGGTATCCGGTTACCGAGTCATTCGGTTATCCTTTTTCTTTTTTCTTTTGTCTTATTTTACTAAAAAATAGTGTCGTTCGTTTGATAATAAAAGATCGTTACTCGCGAGTCTAATGCAAACGGGGTGACTTTATGTGTAAAAATGGGATAGGTGGAAGGCTAGAGATTCGTCAGGAATGGAAAAGGAGGGGGAAGGGGACGGCTTGCACTTCGATTACCAAAAGGTAATCCTTACTAGTTGATTAATGGACAGTATACACCAATCTTATCTAAAGGATTCTTCAAATTACCTTTTCTAGATACCTTTTACTGTTTTCTCTTCTTTTTTTTTCCATTTTTTTTCTCTTTTCCCTATTTTCTTTTTAATTAAAGTAACATCACTGAGGTAAAATTAATCATCTCAAAGAAATTATTATTTTCTTAGAAGTTATTCATTTTCTCCCCTCCCTCCCACCCCTATACTCGTCTCTTTTTCTCTCCTCTGCCTTTTCACAAATCGTTATGATTGTCGATCGATCATTTTTGGTTTTTTGTTTGCTATTTGCTATTAACCCTAAGTAAGATTTTTAATAGTTAATTTAAGATTATCTCAGTTTCTTTCTAATTACATGTGAGATTTGTTATCTAACAATATTTTCCTCGTCAGATTTTAAATACATACCTATTGTTAAATAATACTTTCTGAATTTTCCTCAAACAAGATTACAGTTCTCTTCTAGTAATCAACTCTTCTCTCTCCTTCTTCTCTCTCTCTCTCTCTCTCTCTCTCTCTCCTTCTTTCATCGTCTCTTTGTCCTATTTCCTCGTTCTGAATATAATTCGCAATCAAAAGAAAAAATAAAAAAAGTGTAACAAGTTACATCTCAAAGATATTCTTCTTCGGATTCACACGAACGAACGAATCGGATAAACTTTCGTAAAAGTATTAAAAACTGATTAGAAGAAAAAGAAAGAAAGAAAGAAAGTAAGAATAAAAAAAAAGAATATCAGAAAAGATGAGAAAATCGAGAGATTAAAAGTATTCGAGAGAACTATCGCGAAGCTTTCTTTTTCTAGGTGCATTACTAATACCGTAGCGAGTTACACATAAAATCGTTGCTAGCGGCCATTAGAGAGAAAAAGTGAAATAAAGAAATTAAAGAGAGAGAGAGAGAGAGAAAGAGAGAAAAGGGGGATGAGTTAAATTTTTTTGGGGGGAGGGGGTTGGAACGCGCAGGGTAGCTTCAGATGGCACGAGCACCTCGAACACGTGGTAGAATCTTTGTAGATGTCGCCCCATAGGTTGCAAGCTTTCAAACTCACCAATGCAGTCAGTCCGCGGTCGTCTCTGCTCCGCGATACGCGACTTTCGGAATTCGTGTCTCGAATTTTCAAAATATATATATATGTATTAAGATTTTCTTCGTTCTTTAATTCTATGAAGATCGTTGGACGTTACCTTTACGGGGTAAGTTCAATTAGGCAATGATTTTGTTTTTCATCGTCTTACTTTTTTTTTTTTTTTACTTGGTTTACATTTAAATCCTTTTTTTTCATAAAATTAGAAAGTAAGAAATAAAAATATCGAAAATATTTCAATTATTTTCTCAAATTCATTTGTTCGTTCTAAGTATCGTTATTTAAGGGCTGCTTATTAATTTTCCTTTTTCGGAAACAGGATCTATAGCGTTTCCGATCGAAGTACTCGTTCGAAGGACGAATGTCGTCTATTCATTTGATTGAAAACGTATAAGAAACGTGTATATGTTTTCAAGGATCGATAGAAAGAGAAAGGGAAAGAGAGAGAGAATAAGAGAGAAGGGGGTTTTAACGGGGCCGAGGAAAGGCTGCCTAATTACAAGACTTCCTTTTTGTTCGTTTCTACGAGTCGTTATGCGGTAGCTAATTAGTTTCCTGAACGTCGCTGAAAAAAAATGTGAATTGTCGCGCTTATATTCGGCAGATACCTTAAACACGCGATAATTATGACTTGTAAGTACGAATGTTTTTCAAGTATGTTTATACACATATGTGTATGTGTGTGTGTATGTGCATGTTTGCATGTGTCCGTATGTGACCGTATGTTGTGTGTGTTGTGTCGTATAGTATTTTTCGTGAGAAAAAGGAGCGTTAACGCGAATACATTTAAACATTTCGTGCCTCGAAATAAACGTAATCCTTCTAGTATGAATAAAAGCTCTAAGTACACTTTTTCTTTTTCTTCAATTTTCATTTTCTTTTTCCTTCTTTTTTCTTTCTTACTTTCTCCCTTCCTTTCCGTTTCTTTATTCTTTTCTTTTATGTGACACTATAACCCGCGCCCGCGTACACTTGCTGGATAGTGTTTTCAACACTTTTGTAAAATGTTACATAATGTTAACGATTAGGAGATGACCGCCGAAACAAAAGCAGGATATTTCGCTTAGTAGTAAACTCGTAGTAGCATTATTCGTTATATCGTTGTGTTGTTTTCCTCATCGTTGGCGTTGTGTCCACTCTTCCTTGCTTTATTATTTTGTCGTACTTTTTCTTGTTTTAATATTAAATGCGTACTGAATGGGCACACCGTTACCCCTTTCGACACTCTCTCTCTCTCTCTCTCTCGAATTTTTCGGATTTTACACTCGACGAGTGTTTTTGAAAGCGTTTGTAAAATTATTCACCTTTTCATACTGGCTCGTGATATACATCTCACTCGTGGAGTTGGTGCTACGACGAAAGACTAATGAGAACGCGCTTAATTTGTAAGTGTGATATGTCGACCTCCACGTCATTGCTAGTCTCAACATCGGTTATAATATATTGGAAAAAAGAGAGAGAGGGAGAGAGAAAGAAAGAGAGAAAGAAAAAAAGGAAGGAAGTTATGAATAAATATAATCTTTCATAGAAGAGCTGTCACATGGGTAAGAAGTTATCTAGATTAGATGAAAAAAAAAGAAAAAATTGTATAATTATAATTAAAGGAACGTGAGAGAGTACAAGGAAAGATTTGTAATCTTGTTAGCGAGCTTCGTTAAAAAATATTGCGTGCAATCACCTTCTTGAGATAAATATAATATAATATATTATGTGTACGTAAAATATAAATAAAAATAAATTTCAAATCAATATGACAGAGTGATAGAAATATTATACTCGTGTCGAACGTAGAATGAGGTCAATTAATTATACTATTCATTATAATTCGAATTTTCCGTTACTCAATCTACCTTAAAACAAACTCCATTACCGTATTGTACCTATCGAAACACGCATTCGCGATAAGCTTGATTTCATCAAGCGTTAAAACGAATTTCGAAATAACCAAAAAGCAGGCGAATATCATCGAGATATTCCGCACTCGTATTCACTATTAAAGTACGAATTATTAGAATTATAAGCACGAATCAGGCGCGCGGACGGATATGATGACTGGGCTGGGGTGGGAGTTAAATTCGGACCAATGATTTGGTGTCAATTTGCTTTTGGTGCTCAATTGAAATAGTGCCATTCGTAACAACGTACGTCGTTATTATCATCGGTAAGCTCGTTTCGGAAAAAAAAAAAAAATCGACGATGGGAGATTTTTTCGAGTATACCATTAATTATTGAGGATAAAATGGAAATGGAAAGAGAGATGGATAGATACAGAGAGAAATGATTTTTCATTGCATTATCGGTTAAGCTATATAAATTAGATGATACGATAAAATACGATCTTTGCGGATGATATTAGATTGAAATTCCCGTAGTTAATCATTTTCAAATAGCATTGGAATGAATCAATTACAAGATATAATACAGATATTTTTCCATGAATTAATGAAATCATAAAACGCGGAAAGAACAAATGGGAAAACAATGAGTTCGATTTTGCGGTTTAAATGAAACGAGAAAAAAGAAAATAAAAATATCGAACGTGTAAAATTACGTTCATTACAATCAAAGGTGGAATAATCTCTCTCGGTCTCGATTTTCTTTCGATTCGTTCGTCGAATTTCGTAACAAGAAGAACTTAAAATGAGAATAAAGAGAATCGAATGGTTCAAACGACGACCACTAAACGAATAGAAATTCTAGCCGCACTCTGTGCATGAGAAAGCTGACTGACGAGAGACGATTTCAACGTTTTCTTAACGTTTTCAACTTTAGTAGTACTATCGTGCTAAGCTGCTGCTGCTGCTGCTGCTGCTGCTACTGCTGCCGCACCTGCTTGCACTATGCATAATGCTAATTGTCCCTTTAACAAAGCTTCGACGCCCCTCGCAAAACTACGCAAGCTCCGAGGTTGCCGACCTGAGTATGGATCTCACTTTCTTTTTCTTTTCTTTTTTCTTTTTCTTTTCTTTCTCTTTTCCCTTTTTTTTCTTTATCGTCCGTTTCATTTATTCCACTTTCTTTCTTAACTCAAACATTGTCTGTCTTTTCTTGATAAAATTCTTCAAGAATTTTTGTTTGAAGGTAAAATTGATCAATGATTTTTTCTTATTTTTTTTTTTTTATATAATTTCACATACATCGAAACAATTATATATTCAATAAATCTAGGAAATGTTCAGTAAAAGACGCTCGGCAGAAGAATGATTTCTCCTGACTCATAAAGTATGAAGATTGAAATACAGAACTCATTGTTGAGTAAGTACAGTTAACTAATTCTTCAACTCGTACGAAAACTAAGCTTTGAACGTTTAATTATTGATAATATGTACTCCCCTTTTCTCGGAACGTGGCGTAACTATAGAAATATTTTAGTTGTCAGTATGTTTTAAGAGAATACGAAACTTCACGCTTGCTTACTAAACGTATAAAGCATTCCTAATTTCGTTGCACACGTTTATGAATATCCATATAATTACTTATACGTGTCTTTGACTTAAATTAAAAAACATATTTCGTGTTTTTAAGTTGAAAATTATTGTACGAATGAAATTCTTTGAAAATAAACTTGTCGCGATAATAAATAAAATATCATTATTTTAACTTCGAATTAAGAAAATCTTATATTAGTCTAATTCTAATCGATACAATTCGCATTATATTTTACATTGAATATATATAAAATTTCTCAAAATTGTCATCAATTCGAAAAATTATTTCTTGTTAACAGGTTAACGATACGTTTCGCACGTTTCGTATTAGACCGAAAGATAAATCGAGGATCGATACTATTACCTATTTACCTTTATGTTGGTACGATACCCCAACACCATAGCGAAAATGAACGGCACGCTCGTACATCTTGAATAACGAACGATCCTAGCGATAATTGATTCTGCGTGCCCTGTCGAATAATGCTTTACACAATCGACGATCCATCTTATACCGTGCTAGCTTGTAGACGATATTCCTGGAACGGATGCCGTAAGCCACGTCCATTCGATTCATCCATCGTAAACATACACGATTAGGAACGATCAACGCGATGTTAGTTCCCTTTAGATGACCGTCAATAGCATTGGCTTGCAATATCATCGACTCGTACTACTTGATATCAACCCCAAACACATCTTGCTTCATTCGGGTATCCATTGTTCCTATACATCCCCCATTATGCTTCTCATTTCTACCTATATATTACACTTAATGATTTTATTTTAATTTCATGAAGTAACATTTAAATATAAAACATTAATAAATGGAACACCCAAATGTGGAGCTTGTTATAGTCAATGATTGATAAGTAATATTATTTTCAACTTTAATCAATATAGTAATTATCAGATGGAAAATAGAATTCATTTTATGTACTTTTAATAATGAAGCTCGTATATAATATTACGGTATTATTTGTTATTCATTATTATCTTCAATATATTTATTAGCGATAACTCATTTGTAAGTAATCTTAATTTATCTTAACAATGTAACATTTAATTTAATACATAATTAATTGAGTATATAAATAAAAGATTTATCACAGTCAATTTAAACTTGAACAAATTTATTTTATTAATTTATTAAATGAAGATTTAATATTTTGGTATTGTTTATCATTAGATATTAATAAATAATTTCTTATCCAGTATATATGTGTGAAATATTGATCACGTTTGATATTTCGATAACAGTACAAATGATATACACGAGAAGGCTTGGTCGAATCGGGTATGAGATATTATTAAAGCGAATCTGTGCAGTAATGCGGATTGATTATATCGACTCCAGAATGTGGATATGATGTATCGCCATGAAAGGGACACGGAATTCACCTCATTTCCGCCATCTTTTGCGCCTTGTAATCAATCCTTACCACCAATGTAAACCATATCGAACATCAACATCAATCCCCCACATCTTTGATATAACTTTTTCTGACTTAGATATATTCATGACACGATAATTCAATCGAATTGATCAAATGATCGACAACTATAGAGATTATTGTTAATAAATCGAGTATCCCTGCGTCATCTCTCGTTTTTTGAATAAATATAAAATATCACATACGCATACACACATACACAGTCCAAAAGGTGATTGATTGAAAACAAAAAAAAGAAAAATATGCACATAAAAAGAATTCCTATTTATCTGAAAAATATTTCGATAATAAACTAACGTCATTAAAACGTGAATGTTATCTCGGCAAATATTACATCGCTATTGTTCAAATAAAATTATATTTTCTTTTATACATATTACAATAAGCTTACGTATCTTTTGCACTCGTCTAGTTGCTTTACGCGAAAACTAACACGATGATGATCCTACAATTTATTTCACAATCCTCGTCTCTTTCTAACTCTATTATATTTATTTTTCTTTTTTTTCTATTTCGTTTGAAAATTGCAAAAAAGGGCCAAGAGAACCGTTTTTAAATCGAACGTGAGATTTTGAGATTTCTACCGGCTGCCAACCATTCGTTTGGAAGGGGGAAAAAAATACCGAAAAGAAAAATGCACCTTGAGATGTGTTTTTCGTCGTTTGCTCTCGTAAACGTGCGTCTTTTAAAGAAAAAAAGAGAGATTGAAAAGGCAAAGAACGCTTTGTGCAGCCGACCGTATGAGAGAAACTGAACGGAGAAATCTTTGATACGATTTCGTCCTACAAAATGCTTCGTACATTTTTGATTAGGAATAAAATCTGGAAAAAAAAAAAATAAAATTATATCATTCAAAAAATAAATTTAATTGTCGTTAAATATCTATAGTCCTAGGCAAAATGTTCTATGAACATTTTTTTATTTGAAATAAAAATTAATATTATTATAAAACAATTTAAAAATTAATATTTCGTCGATAATTAAAATTTGTACACATGTAAGTACAATTATCAGAAAGCCTTTTTTTATTAAAAAGTATCCAAAGGATTATGCGAATATAGAAAAAATAAATTAGGAAAGAAAAGTAATGATACATCATAAGTACGTGTTCATGATATGGAAGAAGTTGGTTTAGTTTCGTTAAGCCAACTATAATGATACTTAGTTATCACCCAAGTATCTTCAATGTTACGTACCTACGCGTGATCCATTTGATATGATTTGCATATTCCAGGAAATTCCTTCTAACGCGGCTTCATTATTTTGCTCGTTCCTATTACATTAACGGATTCATGTAATTTCCATTTGGTGTAATAGCAATTGGTTTTCCCTGTCTCATATACGCATTGTAATTAGATTAAATCTATTGAAATCATTCGTTGAATTCGAACAAGTAACTTTCAAGGATTTGTCTAACAAATTTTATAATGGAAATAAAGAGTCTTAGATAAGTCAATATAGAAACATAATTACAATCTACTTAATTCGCACGATCTAATTTACCTTATATTTAAATTAGTTATAAAACAGTTATAAACGATATAGAAACAGTTACTAACTTTCTTCATGATGTAACATGACTAATGGCCACGTTAATTTCATATTTAGTCATTAATTTTGGAAGTATTCGAGCGTTAACTTACGCTCGAATCTGGTAGGAAACTATTTGCTTAAGAATCAAAAGAAATTCGTTTTATTTGCTTATTATTAAGTGCTGTTCACTATCTGCTAACTTAATAGCGTGTAAACATTCTTGTTTAGATAGTGCAAGTTTAGAATGTAAACTTTGTTCAAGAGTTTCTTGGTCAAATTTTAACGGAACGAACAAATCTACCGATGGATTTTAAAATAAACGTTATAATCTTGCGTCAGTTATCTCGTTGGTTCAAAAAAGTGACTTTAATTACGCTATATCATAAGAAAAAAGAAAAACAACACAAGAATATCTCGAATCATCGAGGATAAGTTTCTCCAAAGTAGCTTTATTTACGGTACACAGGATAATATCGTTTTTCTTTTCCCCGCAAAGTCTCGTTAATCTCGAGAAAGTGTGCTACTGATGGAAGTGAAATGGTCGTTGATCACGATTAAAAACTCCACTCGTTTACAAAGGATCGACGCTTGGAAACCAGCAACTAAACTTGATGGCTAATTTCGTACTCGTCATGTTCGTTCGTCAATGTGTATTCTAACAATGCAATTTCTGCAGTTTCACAATGCTATCACAATTAGATTTGACGGACATTAGCTTAAAGCGGTTCAATGGTTCGTTCCAATAAATCGATAATTGATCGACGAATAATTAATATAAAAATACATGAAAAATAATAAATACGTAGATGTATTAGGAAGAAACAAAATAAATAAACAAAATATTAAATATATTAAGTAAAAATTAAACGCCGAGTTTAAATACGAAAAAAATCGTTTAAATGAATATACATTGAACAAATGTATCGAGAAAATATAAAAGATCGGTTATAATCTTTGTAAAAGTAATTTTAATATCATATATCTGTACTCAAATAGTAATCCACGAATGCGAATAAAGGCAAAGTTTCATTCGGGCGAGGGTCCATTGTTAGACAAAAATAAAATCAACGTTAATATTAACGTACCAATTACTCGATCCACGATATCTAATTATTTTCCATGTTCGCATGAGCTCTCTCTCTCTCTCTCTCTCTCTTTCTCTCTCTCCGTGAACTCGTCGTGGTCTGTTAGGACAAATTTTCGACGTCGTGTAAGTACAAGCATAGAGAACGGAATAGGATTTGCCTATATTTGCCATGGAAGACATAGAACAGGTTCCGTAATTTTGTAGATGCGAATCGAGCAATTGCGGTTAACTCGCATACGTTCGAGAACTAGACGTTTCTATAGACGTGTGCTTAATCTACAATTATTACGTCTCGTAGATGGTACTTGATGGGAGGGACTCGAAGACAAGATCGAAATCGTTAATGAAATCAACGACGTACTATACAATGAAATGATTAAACGAATTATATCTAACTATTATGTCAAAGCGATTCGTATTAAGCATCAAGGACAAATCATTTTCATCCCTTCTCACAGACATTTTACATATTACACTATCTATGGATTACACGGTATTCTATAGATTTTCCCGAAGGACATAGCAATCTTCCAACTAATTTACATTAATGCGCTTAGATGCAAGAACTTCTTCAGCTTCCGTTGACACGAATTTATCTCTCTCTTTCTCTCTCTCTCTCTTTCTCTCATTTTATTCGAGTTACCAGCGCAAGGTTAGTTCTCTCATCTATTCTTACTTTTTCTTTCATCTTCTTCTTATACGTGAGAAAAAAAGTAAATGATATTGAGCCTAGCACGTATGCATTTAGATGTTATACATCAAATCAAACTTGGATTGTTCGAAGAATACGATTGTAAGAAGAAAAAGAAAGAATGAAAGAAAAGAATAAGAAGAAGAAGAAGAGTAAAAAGGAATTTTTCAAATGAGTAAATTTCATGGAATTCCGTAAGTTAACAATCTGGAAGTAACCCTTCGATTTGACATTTTCTTGAAAACAATGAATCGAAAGGATTCTCTATTTCGAAAAGGATCCTTCTCGAGAGATCCTTGAAATTTCTTTATGAACGATATATTTTTACGAAAGCTTGCAACTTTGAATATATCGTATAAAAGTAAATAAATCCGATGGCTGATCATAAATAATTCTTTTTATATTTTTGTTTGTTTTATGTTTACCGTGTACGTATACGTGTACGAGAGAGTGAAAAAGATACTAAAATTTTAACGAATAAAACGTTTCTCTCTCTTTCTCTCTCACTCACTATTTCTCTTCATATTTCATGGCTTTTATTTTTCTGAATAACGAAGCTATGCACGAGCACGTAGTCGCTACTGTCACGTAAAAATATTTTTCGTCGTTGAACGAAATGTCCTACGCAAAAAATATCGAAGGGTAATAACGTGCCTCCTGGATTATGCAGACATATCGAGAAATCTGGTCATCTATTAATCGTCAGTGTTTTGTACCCGTGAGATGCATTGTCAGGTTTTGACTTACAATATTTTATTTTATTCCTTTATTCTTTGTTTTTTTTTTTTTTTATTTCTATTTTCTTTTTCCATTTCACAGATGTGAAATTGTAAATTTTTGTTGCTTTTCATTTTTTGCTTTCTTTTTTTTTTTTTTTACTTGTTACATATACATCGCATTACTAAGCAATACGATATCTTTCTTATTCCTTTCAGCTAAACTCCCAAGTCTCTCCTAGACTCCCGCGAGACTAAAGGGAATTTACAAATCACCATAAATATGTAATCGATTTCTATTTCGTATCTAGAACGAAATCTTTTCGGGAAGAAACACTGATTGAACTTTTGTATTATTAAAAAACCAATATTCACGATCATTCACCATTCAGATAACACAGAGAACGTATAACAGATATATACCCATAAAACATTTTCTATTCTAAAGATATCAAAGTGGTTACATTCTTCGATAAAAAGTACCAACCCATTTCCCTGGATAACAAAATGACCCTTTCCAGAGGTAAATACCGTAAGGACATGAAAATATGAACGGAGAAAAAAAAATGGGAAAAAGAAAGAAGAAGGAAGAAAAAAAAAAATAACAACGAAATAAAGAAAGAAAGAAAAAAGAAAATGAAAATAGAACGAAGAAGAGAAGAAAAATTCTATCAAGGGGAGAGCCGTTTTTGTCACCCCATCGAGTTATTTCGCGTTGCATTTCCAAACGATAAATTTAAGAGGATACTTTTAAAAGAACGATTTCGATTTCGAATAATGAGGGACTAAACCATAAAAGGGGGTACCAAAAAAAAAATGAAAGATAATCGAAAAGTTGTGCTACCAACTGCTGGATGTTGGAAATGAACAGATAAATTCAAGTATACGCGTATACGGCGTGAAAACTTTTAATTAAAAACAAATGAGCGTAGAAAAAAAACAATTAATTCGAACGTATGATTATTCCACGTTGTTGTCAAATGATCCGCGTATTTTTATGAGAAAAAAAAAATAAATAAATGAAATGGTACGCGTAAAAAAATAATCCGTCACACGTTACAAGTAACTCAATCGAACGTTTCCGAGAGTTATTCTTTATGTTAGCGAAAAGAAAAATGACATAAGATCGAGGTATCCCTAAGTATAGTTTCGGTTCGCTAATACCGACATTCATTTCCACCATTTTCCAAAGCTCATCCGTAGAAAACAACAGCGAATAAAAATGGCTCACACGTACCGGTCGATGTGTACCCGTTGATCTCGACGATAAATTCGGTTGGGTTACGAAAGTACCCTTCCACCCTTCTCTTAGAATCCTTACTCGCCTTCAGTATAAATGCTGCTACGTTACTAGCTAACCTCAAGTTGATTCTTTTTAATACCCCAGGACCTACCTACCTACCTACAACATCAACCGTGTTCTTTCTCTTTTCAATCTCTTTTATTTTATTTTATTCTTTTTTTCTCTCTTTCTTTCTTTCTTTCTTTCTTTTTTTCCCCTATTCTCAGTCTCTTTTATCTTTCTTTCACCATTTCTATCTCTCAAACTGACCACACCGGTATAAATTAAGACCACTCTCAACTGTATAAACTAAAAGCGAACAAAGGACTCTTTTCTACCACCCCGCTCCTCCCCCCCCCACCCACCAGCCCAAAAAGGTGTGTGAGTGCAGTGAGATTTGATCGTACGAGTGCAAGAAATTTCTCTCGTCTTTCCTTTCCTACGATTTTCACTTCTAATCTCACTTTTCCTCTCCTAGCTTTCCTTTCATTTCACCACCCCACCTTTCGCACGAAGAATCTCACGTAGTATCCATTATTTTCTAACTTTTTTCTCTCTCCCTCTCTCCCTTCATCGCAACGTGGTGAATTAAGAATTTCTAATGTTTTTTAAACGCTCCCGAGTGTTCAATTGGGAAACGTGTCTCTTTCGTTTGTCTAAAAAATAATAAAAGAAAAAGGAAAAAAAAAGAACAGAGAAAAAGTACAAAGGAAAAGATTAATGATTTATTAACGTTAACGAGAGAGTACATCTCATTTGTTAACGATAATGAAAAATATAAATGATGTGAAATAACAAAATTTAGTCGTCATCTAATCCAACAAGTTTTTTTCCCACTTTTAAAAATTTCTTAAGTTTTTTTTCGATCGGAGTGCAGCAACGATTAATCAGACGCAATCCTAAAACGAATTTCAAAGATCTTAGATTTTTGTTCGAAAACTACTATTAATCTTATTCCAATCGAAATATTCACAATTTATTTCGTTTTCTTTTCTTGTTTTTGTTTTTTCCTTTTTTTCTATTCGACGAGGTGATTTTGTCACTCGATTAAAAACTTTGCACTTGGTTTTGGTATCAAAACTTCTAACGATACGTATCTCGTAATTGTAATTATAATAATAATAATAATAATAGTAATAATAATAATTGTAGTAGCAGAAAACAAGGTTTGTTCAATATCGATGTTTGCACGATCATTAAATCGTAGGAGAAAATCGAAGGAAATAACGAATAACAGCAGATGGTGCCAACACATTGGTCTCTTCTTCATCTTCATCTTCTTTTTCTTTTTCTTCCTCTGCTATTTCTCTTCCTTCTTCGTTTCAATGAGCACGGAAGCAACGGTGAATATTTCATTCCATTCGCGATTGAAATGCCTTTCGCGATGCCGTGTTATATCCGGTGTTAATTTATCAACTTCCCTAACGTAGATAAGTTTTCGGTCTCACCTTTGGAATATTTCAAATCTCGCGGTATGCTCTCTCTCTCTCCGAGAACATTTCGAAATGGAATATTAATTTGAATCTTTTTTCTTTTATTTACGATTACTTCTTGTTTATTACTAATTGTTTATTACTAATTGTACGAATACGACGATGCTTTTTTGTTATCTAAATTTAATTTTATTTTTTATTATTCATGATAAATCTTTCTTAGTAAATTGCAATGAAACACAAGGATGAACGTTCTACCTTTCTAATTTTTGTTTCTTTAATTTCAAAGAATTCCACTCGTTGAAATTCATGGGGAAACAACCAACCCCTCGGTACGGCGATCGGCTCCATCTTCGATGAACTTTTACTTTTAAGATGCAGTTTTAATTATTCCAATCTCTCGGAAACTAGTAGCCGCGGATAGTAACCAGCGAGCTTAACCATTACGACGATTAATCCAACTTTATGCAAACATCAGCAGCGATCCGTACTTTTTCATTCGACCTATATATATGTATATATGTATATAGTGTCTGGAGTTACGATCGTACCTTCGTTCATGTTAGTTTTGATGTGCAGCGTAACGATGTGGTGGTGGTGGTGGTGGTGGTGGTGGTAGTAATGATTAAAAATTTTTAAAGCCTCCCAAAGGTAAGTTCGAAGAGTCTCTAATAAAGTGGTTACTTTTAACAAGGTACCTTTCATGCTCAAGCACTATACGGCACAATCTTTTTAATATATAACGAAAACTTAATGACTATTTTTTTCCTCTCCTATTTTTTTGTTTTTTGTTTTTTCTCTCAATGTAGACGAAATAAAAAATAATAGTCATTGATTTTTCCTACGCTATTTTCTCAAAGATAAATTATAAAACAAATAAGAAAATTAGTAGTTGCGTCAAATATTTAGTTTTTCGCCGATGTATTTGATATGTGCTGATATTCACCATGTAAATCTAGACATTTTTCAATTTCAGTCTTTCATGGTAACATATATAATATAAAAACTTATATCGTAAAAAAAAGAGTACAAATTTAATTTTCGTGGCATCAAAATAAAATTGCTCTTTCAATAAAATAAATTACTTTAACTGTGTGCGTTTTTCAATAAACTAATTTTTTTTTTTTTAAATACAAACATCATTTAATTAATGTCGATTGGTATTTTCTTTTTTATAACGGCACGCGAGTCTAGTTTAATTTTTTATCAACCTTTACTTTTATTTTTGATCACGAACTAGCGTTAAACTTGATTTTTGTTTCGAAAAAGAGAATTTTTCGACTGCCTCGAGTAATTATAACTCTGTCAAATTTGTAGAGTTTCGATATAAAATACGAGAAAAATGTGTACTCTTCTTTGACCGCCCACCAATCCCACCGGCTTTTAAAGGAGATGCAAACAAAACAATTTTTCTTCTTTTTAATTTTATTTCCGAATTAAAACATCCACTTGAATCTTTTAGGATACTTGAAAGTCTTCATGAAGTACTTTATCTTCCTAACCGTTGCTGCTTCATAGTTATGTAACGAAAAAAAAAAAAAGAAAAGAAAATGAAGGAAAGAAAATAAAATAAAATTCTGTTCGTTTTTCTTCTTCTTTCGACCGAGGCAAAAAAAAAGTTGAAGAAAAAGAAGGGAAACAAATTTTTGTTGTTTATACAGTTAACGTATACGAATTCGTGTCCACTCGTGGAAAAGTGGAAAAATGGAAAATTGGAAAACGTGTTCGTTTCACTGTTTGGCATTGATGCAGAATTATCATAAAACCGGAATCCGCAAAATGTCAATCTTCCACATCGATGGATCACCATATCTCTGTCTTCTTTCTATTCCACGTATATACGTGTGTGTATTCGACCGAGCACGTAAGCACGCGTGTCTGTACTAAGTCAAGCGAATGTATCCGATATTTTACGTTTCTATTCGCGAACGTCAAATAAAAATGTTTCATTCGTATTACAAAGATACCGTGGCATATAAAACTATATATATACATAATAGTTACTATACATATAATATAGAAGAGAATGAGCGAATGAGAAAACGTATGTCAATCAATGAGTTCAATCTATTATTCCGTTTTGGAAAGAGGTGTGTTTACGAGCACGAATTTACACGTATGTGTTCTGATTAATACAAATTTATGCATTAATTGATATTCCTACATATCGATAGAAATCAAATCGATGTTTGTCGGAATTAAAGTATACCTATTAATGTTGTTTACGACAAATATACATATGTACATATATTCACGCGATATCGTAATAGTTTATTATTCAAAATTACACGAAGAGAATATTTTGGAAAATTTCACTTACCGTAATACTTCACACATCACGTGTACGAGAATAAGAGAATAAAAAATACGTTAATTAAAAGATCTACGGGGATTGGTCGATGAATCTAAAAATTTCGTAAAGACACTTCGTATGTTCTTAAAGTTGATGATACGACCGAGTTTCAAAGATGCGACGCTTCCGACGTTACGAGGACGACTAACATTTAAGAGAAAGTTTATTTTGTTTATATTTCCTATCGTGACTAAGATCTTTCTGTATACATCGTAACGTTCCCACGAGAATTTGATTTTTCTCTAATAATCGATTAATGATAAAAGATGGTAAATATAAAATAAAAAATCTACGACGTACCTAATATTTTTTATATTCTTTCCTTTTTTCTTTCTTTCACGTAGAAAAATTAAACATTTTTTCAAAACAATCGAATCACTTTTTAACTATTATAATACAATTCCGATTAATTTCGAAGTATACTTATTTTTTCTTTTCCGTATCTATTCGTTAAACGTTTTTTTATTAAAAACTTGTTCACGTTCCGTTAACAATGTGCAATAATAGCGTGTGTCTTAATTCTCCGAATCGATTTAGTTCCATTAGACGAATGGACACGTTTGACTAACGATTCATTCGTTAGATGCTCGCAAGCGGAATACATTTTCCAGGTAAACACGCGAAACGTCGAACCAGATGTTCTTTTAGTTCATTGCAATCTAGTAACTATCACAGATAATAACAACTTGTCAGTTATGTTAGATGAGAATAATTTAAGATCTAACATTTCTATTTTCATTCTTTGATGACGACGAGGATCAAAATCTTCTAATCTCCTCTTGCTATCTTTTAAACTTTCCACAACACGAAATATAATCTCAGACATCGGAAACTTTCGCGATGATCGTTTTGAAAATTTCTTCAAGTACGAAGATTGTGAAATTCTCAATATCTAACTCGACTTTTTCGTCAGTATTGTTGAGAATACTAAATCGATTTAAGAAAAAATTCGAATTATTTCCCAACAAAATTATGGAGTATTTACTTGATCGTTACATTTCGAAATTTCGAATTATTTTCGAAAGGTATTTCGCGAAGTTTAATTTACGGTTTAATCAAAATCAAACAACGAATTCGCGAACAACTTCAAAAATTCTTTAAAAGATAGTTTAAGTAAATAATAATAAAAAGAAAATAAACAAGATCAACATTCTTTCCAGACAAACTCTATTCTTGAACGTTAGTATTGGCATCAGAAAAAGGATAGTTCGAGTAAGCGATAAACTGAGGTTAACGTTTCTCATGAGAAAGCACAGAAGCAAGTTTGGTGCAAACGATATGTCGATTACGACTTCTAGCATTATCGCAACCTGGGATTTATTCCTTGGATAGTATACAATCTTGTATGGAATAAAAGAGCTTTTTGATAGGAAGCTACATCTTTTACTCTTGCCAAACGTTATCGCGTAAAGTGACAACGCGTAGCTGCTTGGGTTTGGCTACAAAGAAAAGGAAGAAGAAGAAGAAGAAGAAGAAGAAAAAGTAATAGAAGTTGGGCTAGAAAAAGAAAAAGAAGAAGAAGAAAAAGTAGAAGAGAACCCAGTAGCGAAAAAGAACCGATTCCCATGAGGATTTCCACGAGTGGAATCCCCAAATGACGTAGCTTGGTCTCTCCTATCCTTCTCTTCGACAAAGGACACTCATCAAGATTCTCCTTGAAACGAAAGAAAGAATCTAACTGACCCTCAATCTTTTTCTCTCTCTCTCTCTCTCTCTCTCTTTTCGATTTTCTACCACTCGATTTTTTTATAATCCCACCCCATTCTTATTGCACCCCACACATCCCTTTGACCAATCTCACCCTCTAGTACTCGTCTTTATCGGTAATTAAGTCACATGGTACTCAAGCGTCATAGAAGCGCCGTCCTACTTGTGTAAATGTCGCTTTAAAGCGACTCCTTAGCGAGTACTCTAATGAGCATACTAACGTCGACGAACGAACAGCTTCGTTATCATCATTTCAAGGTCAACGGTTAAAGCATCTGCTTCCTTCATCTCGTTAATGTTGTCAGACCGTCTTATCTGTGTGTTCTTTCTCATTCAATGAACAAAGTAATTAACAAAGAAGGTTTCGTTCTATTTCTTTAAATTTCTTTTTTATCATTTTACATTTTTCCGTTCTTTTTCTTTGTTTTTTTTTTCGTTTTTTTCTCTTCTTTTATTAAGCTAATGTATCTCATTGAATCAATATGTATTTTACCTTTATGATTCTAATTAAGGTAATGTTTATGAAGCATTCGGTACGCATGTTAATTAATTCATGATTATTATTGAAGACGTCGTGAATAAACATGAAAGCGTACACGTACACGAAGTGTACACTTTAAAAGTATAGTAGGTAATGTATAGCACATTACAATCTATACATGTTGGCTCGTCATGAATGCTAATGAAGATGGTAAACTTTTTCGGATCTCAAAGCGAGCGCATTGGAAGAGACTTGCGCTCTTTTTGCGAGGGACACCCTCGCTTGATATTCAATATGAGCGTCACCATAAAGGAAGAGAGATACCGCAATGTAGTACCGGACCAAGAGATATCGCTATTCTGCGTGTGTATATGTGTGTGTGTGTGTGTATATGTCGAGCGTTTTACTTCTCAAAGGTACAAGCTAAAAATATCACTACGGAGATAACAAAAGATAGAACATATCCTATCTACGAGTATGCATTTAAAGAAAAATAATGTGACTAAAGGAAGATAATTTTTTTTTCTTTATTTCTTTTTTTTTTTTTTGTAAATACGTCATATATACGCGCACGTTTAAAGATTTTCACGCTGTTAACACAATTTCGCGTTTTAAATGTTTGGAATCGAGGAGAGAGAGAGATATTTTATTGGAAAATAATAATAAATAAAAGAGTATCCTACACGCGTTCTCGATTATATCGTCTGAATACCGAAAACCATTATTCATGATTATCATGGAAAAAGTAGAATAAGAATAAAAAATAGTAATAGAAAAAGATTCACTACAGCTACAGAACATGTAACGTTGATGTATGAACTGTGAGAGATAGAATTGCACTATAGACGTAAATAAAAAAAAAAAAGTCCCTTTGGAAAAAATAAATAAATTACAAGGGCTCCAGGTACTTCGTGTTATCGGAGATAAAAAGATTCATAATTACCGAATGATATTTTTGGGATAAAAATCTTGCTAATTAATTCCTATTCGTATTGTTTGCTCGTTGAGACCCATATTTTAATGTTGGTTTGTATTTCATGCTTCATGCGTCGGGTATTAACGAGACTCGTATCATTATTCGATAGAATCTATTCATCAAATGAATATATTTTGGGAAGAATAAATGAGGGTATGTTCTTGTTTTTACGTTTTTAGAAATATAGAAAAAATATTTTATTGAATTTTAGTTCACTATCTCTCTCTCTCTCTTTCTCTCTCTCTTTCTATATTTCTGTCTTTCTTTGTTCACAATACCTTTGATTTGATACTGTCTCTCTCGTCTGATCACGTTTCACTCACCGGCGCGTTCGTACTTACGAGATTTGCTATAGTATAAATATCGATGCAATGTCTGCTAGGAAATTCGACAGGAAAAAGGTTTATACTATTCACTGTTCTTGTTGGTACTGGTAGTAGTTTCAAGCCGAAAAGCAGCATCGTTATCCTGTCTGAAATCTTTCAAAGTCTTAGGAACTTCGTCGTGCTGTATCGTACAGTTCGATCGTAGTTTGCAGTCTACATTCGCTATTTACCATGTACATACTTCTACTTTCCTTTTTCGTTTCCATTTCTCGTATGTCAGGTATCGTTCCTATGGAATGTCTTTCTTTTTTTTGTTTTATTTTTTTCTTTTTCCGTGCTTCCCCGTCGCAGGCAAAAAATCATGACATTAAAAAATGTAAACGAAAGCATCGTAATAATATCTCGTTTTATTTTCTTACGAATAAAATAAGTGAAAATATGTATAAACATATATTATTTAAAATATACACTTTTTTTTGATTATTTTGAAAAAAGAATTTTTAGATGTATATAAGTGTTGAAAAAATATAAAAGAGTACACGAGATTTTGATAGAAGTGAAATAATAGGAATAAGGAAAGGAATAGGTCGACATCGACGTTGACATTTAACCGATAGAAAAACGATATTCGAAATGAATAATAATATAATTGCTTGTCAATCAATTCCAATAGGGATGCTTCAATGCATGAGCGTATTTTATTACCGTGAACTGAATATCCGATATTTAGTTGAAATATTTGCACGATTGATTTTCTTCTATCTCTGGATCAAAATCATCATCGATGAGCTATGCAAATGTTTCATTCGCAACAATATAATCAACTGGTTTATTGTTTTGTTTAAGATGATTAGTAATCAGTTTCTGTTTATTTATGAATTTCACGTTATTGTTTTATACGTTCGAATATTGAGCGACGCATCGTATTTTAAATGAAACGAGAAAGAAATTGAAGAACAAAAATAAAATTAATAAAAATTTATGATTAACAACAAAATTGTTATTCCTATCCGAAATCTTAGTAAATAATATCCCGATAAAAACTAATAAAAAAGATAGTGAAACGAAAAGTTGATCGGTTGCGGTACACGAGTTTCGTTCAAAGATCGTAATGTTTGCATTGCAAATGCATTTACTTCGTTATTCGAATACAATAGATAGACTATGTTGAAGACCATGAGGCAACCGGTGGTGCGTTTATTTCGAAATGAAAAGGGCGGAGCTTATATTTTATGTGTATTAGTGTGTCGATAGACGTATACGTTGTATTCTGAACGAAGTCGTGAAATTTGCTGCTTTTCGTTTTACGACTGCACGCAGGTTTTAACGCTTGGAACTTGGAACAGGAAACTGGAAAAGTTAGTCATCGCTTTGCTATTACTTTACTTTATACTTTCTTCTCCTTCTTACTCACTCAATGAGATATCTTGAGTCTTATAAAAGATTAACGTTTGATATACATGTAACACAAAACTTTTCTTCGATCCCAAATATAACGAGCTCTTAGGTACCTCGTTTCTTTTTTTTTTTTCTATCACGCGAATGCTGCCATACTTATGCATTTATGTATACCCAAATACAACCGTAACTTCGTTTCGAATTAATGAATAACACGAAGCAATATTCTGATGAAAAATGAAGCTACGTTGTTATCATCTCTTAAATTAACGTTTTTTTTATCCGTGCAATATGTAAAAACTACATAGTTATGCACATTTATATGCATACACCAACAACGTACACGTATTAATAATGTCATGAAACGCTAGCCGAAAGTCGAATACATTTTCTTTTCTTTTTTTCTTTATTTTTTTTTTTAAGGAAAGTATTCAAAGACTTACTATATAATAAGTTTGTACGTGTAAATCGTGAGTATGCTATAGCGATTCCGTGACATCTCTCAGCACAGACTCAAAACTCTAAAGCTGAATCGTGCCTTGGCGTTACTTTCTCATTGATTAGAAGCTCCCTTTTCGCGTGATGTTACCTCTTCACCTTCCTTCCCTTTATTTCCCTTGAAACTGGAACACCTATAGAATTTACTAACTTTTAAATTAATATTCGCGAATTGTGTACAAATTTTTTCTCCAAGCTTTTTGTAACTTTTACCAACGCTAATTTAACCCCTAAAATTTAATATTTTGAAAAGGAATTTCTACGAATTTAATTTTCTTTGAAACCAAAAAATAAAATATACTTTATTATTATAGATTATAATTGAAGATAAAAAATATTCGATGAACACTTCGATGAACACTTACTATTTAACTTTTCATAAACGTTGAAAGTAATTTTCAAATGACAAATCTTAATCACGTTACCGTAAAATTTGCACTCGTGTCCCTCTACTACTATAATCTAACTCAAAGTTGAAACAAACTCAAACAAAGGAACATCGTGTTCTATGTTGTATTTAATCCTAGGACGAAGGGTTTGTTTGTTATCACAATGACGTGAAATTGTTCTTTCTTATCGAATGAGTTTCATCAAAGTCATTTCATTAATTTCGTCGCCTAGATAAAGAGAATGAGAAGACAAATTCTACAACACACATACATACACACACACATATATCACTGAGAGGACGATCATCAAATAAGATCAAACACGATCAAACGCCTCTCAAAGTCTGCCGGCTAGCAAAATATTTGATCATCCTTTCTTCTCTTGCATCGATTCGTTTGTCGAAACGTTCAAACGAAACTTGATCCGTTCCAGTTACTTCTATTGAACCGATCACGAAATCATTGACAATGAAAATATTAAAAAAAAAGAAAAAGAGACAAAAAAAGAAATAAACCATTTGAAGTAACCAGAATGGATAAAACAGAAAGAAGATTTTCGAGAGAACTAAAATAGTCAACGAAAATGAACAAACATAATATTTCAGTATATATTTGCGTGAGCTGGTGGAATAAATTATACCACGATGTTACAATGTGCAACCACTTGCTTGGAATAATAGACGAAGGAAAATGTGAAGGAGAAAAAGAGAAATTAGAGGGGATGAAAAAAGAGAGAGGAAGAGAAAAAGAGAGTAAGAGACAAATAGATATGTATGGCGAACGAATGAAACACAGACGAGAGCAATGGCTCGAGAAACGTTTATATATACAACTTTCCCGAGAACTTCAAGCTGGAAGAAAAAATATTGCCAACTGGAATAATGTCATTTGCCACGTGCCATCTTCGAAAATAAAAGTAAAATACAAGATAGAGTTATAGAAAGATTAATATGATATTAAATTGTTATTTATGACATAGTCTTTACTTTTCTTGTTTGTTTTGTTTTTTAATTTATTTTAAAATAATTTGATAATATATATAAAAAAAAACAAGGATAAATAAAAATGGAACGAAAGATACATAGACACAGATGTAGGTATTACGAGGGTAGACGTAGATTTGATTTACTTTTCGTTTTTACTTAAGTCGATACCAGCAAACCATCTTCATGGAATGTTCAAAGAGAAATCTCAGCAAGGTCTTTTTTAGATACGGAGGAGGAATGAGGGAAGGAGAAAGGGGTAAAACGAACGACCGTTTGCATGGAAACTTTCGTATCGTCTTTCGATAGGAAAGTTGAATAAAATTCCAAACTCTTTTTCGGGGTTGGCTGATGCTGAAAAACGGAGAAAAGAGATAGGCCGATAGCTCCGAATGCTTCTTCAATGGATCACAGCCCGACGAAAGAGAAAGGAATGG
The DNA here is from genome assembly GCF_010416935.1 of Polistes fuscatus. Classification (NCBI taxonomy): domain Eukaryota; kingdom Metazoa; phylum Arthropoda; class Insecta; order Hymenoptera; family Vespidae; genus Polistes; species Polistes fuscatus. The sequence goes on along the minus strand of NW_025113140.1, from coordinate 10,341,423 downwards.
AAGGGTAGAATTTTGTAGGTTGTGTCGATAGGTACTTGTATACCTACGTATACTCCAATGAATGTGCACTTGTATCTCGGCCAGATAACCGTCGAGCCGTTCTCTTTCTTTCTTTCTCTTCTTTCTCACCACTTTCATCCATCTTTGTTTATTCGCACACCATCGAAAGCTAAAAACCAACACGAATTTTTCTCACTATGTGAGAAAACGAAACTTCGTAATATATCTCGATAACGTAAAGTCAACTGACAAATGTAATCCTCGAAAATGTAGATGTACGAAAAAGTAATGATGATAGCTAGCTAGGCTAGCTGATATATAAATCTTCTTACCTCTTATTCATATTATAACATTATTCCCATGTCAAATATTTGTTATTTTTTTTTTCTTTTACTTTTTTTACAATATAATCGTGCACAAATATTCGTACAGTTTGTATTTTTTTGTTCCGAGTAATTATCGTTTCGTACAATCGAACGATATTTATTTTACGAATATCGTAAATTTTTTCAATCCGTGTGTTTAACGGGGAAGAGATAGAAAAATATAAAAATACAAAATTGTGTAACATTGATCGCATCATTAAACACTCGTCGATATAAATAATAATAAAAAAGAAAAGGAATTACGAGACTTAAAATTTGTTACCTTCTTTCTTCATTAAATCTCTTGGAGCGTGTAAGCTTTTACTTTACGTTGATTGACTTTTGAACCGTTTATCTGGTGACTCGCGTCACAGCCAACGCGTAATCGTTGAAGTAGACTATTAAACCCACTGCGTGAAACTGACGTTAAAATATCGAACGCTTGTGCACTTCCCTTCGATAATTTAAATGTCGGGAGACGAGCCCTGAGTGCCCAAGCGCTACGAGTGCAACTGTTATTATCCGAGTGCAACGATAGACCGTATTGTACGTCACTCGCACCTGTAGCCGCATTTCAGATCGATTCCCTACGTGGATGTTCTCCTATCATTACCTCGATCAACGTCAAAAGATTAAAGGACACTGATGATTACTTTTTCTTTCTATCACTTACCCTATTTTTTCTCCTCATTCAAATTGAACCTTGAACAAATTTCATAACACGTATTATCGTAATTTTATTTTTTTATTATTTTTTTAAATAAAACTAACTACGAATAAATTTCTTTTCATTGCAAATTTAATTTATCAATATAAATATCAAATTTAATTTATCGATATATATATATATATATATTTATATATGGAATCAAATTTCTACCTTTTCGTAGTAATTTATTATGAAAATGTAGAAAATGTTTCGATAATTATTCTTGATTTTCTTGTTGTCGTATAAATTTTAATCTGACGCCGGAGGAATTTAATTTGACATTTATTCTTGACGAATGAAAATTGATTATTCTAAATGATTTTTTCCAAGTAAATTGACATCGTATAAAAATTGTCACTTTACACTTTCTTTTTTATTTTTTAAAGAATTCCATAGCGAATAATCTTGTCCGTGTTTCAGACGGACAAGTACGACAATTTGCGATCGTTCTGAAAACGATCCCCCAGAGGTGTCACGTCAGCGAATATCAAGATTCCGCGTTGAACATCGAAAGCTTCGGGGGATGCGAAAACCGGTGGACGATGTCGACAGGACCAACCTGGGGGTCAAGGTTGTTCCTCGCATTCGCGACAACCACGATCGTAATCACCAATTATCAGTGCCACTGCGAGAGGACCCATCTACGCGAGAAGCTTGTTAACAGCTACCCAACGATGAGAAATATAACTCGTTTGCAAGGTGAGTTAACGACTCAACGATTATTAACGAAAAGTTATTATTTAATCTCTAGACAATTTTTGTATTCTATTTTTTTTCTTCTTTTTTTTTTATATAAATTTTATCTAAAAATCTCAATGACGAATTTTGAATTAAATTGAATCGATGATCAACGCGCGATTGGAATTAAAAATAATTGTTATAAAAAATCGAAAAATTCAACGAAACATTTAATGTTTACAATTTGAAATAAATTTTAACGAGTATCATATTAATCCTTTACCGGACAGCTGGTAGGTATACAATTGTATCGGTTAAAACGAAAACTTTTATCAACGAAACAAATGCAGATTCCACTGATGATCGATGATTAAAAAAATATTATCAGTGCATGATAACGTAAAAATACAAAAGATTAAAGCAACTTTTCAAAGAACTGATTCAACTTTGAAAAAATAGAAGGCCTTCTGGCGTAGGTTGAATAGTAGTTGATTAAATCCAGCTTGCCCATCCAAAAATGGCACGTTATTTGTCCGAAATGGAAAAGAAATCGCAACGAGCCTTGTATTCATGTATGTACAGATGATATCTAGGTTATTCGAAAGCAGGAATTTTAATATTGCTACGATAAAAATTTCGACCAGTAAAAATCTAATGGCGAAATTTGATAATATTCCTAAAAAAAAATCTGTCAGAGAAAAAAAAAGGGTGAAAATGGAATGCGATTTGTAAAGTGAGTCTGTATTTATCAAGCGAATGACTATCGGACAAAGCCTCTCATGCTAGTTTCCGACCGTTTTCCGCACAGTTGTTTGTACGAGAAAAAAAATATTGTTACAAAAAAAAAAGAAAAGAAAAAAAAGGGGGAAAAAGAAAATGAAGGGAACAGATGGCGAGCGATAATGCATGAATGAGAATTTTCAATATTTGCTCACTTGCTCGAATTCTTTTCCCCTACCTTCTCTTATGTCTTTCGCATGATGTCCTATGTCTAGCATTTTGTTTTGTTATTTATCTCTTCTTTCTTTTATATTTTTTATCTACTTTTCTTTTTTTTTTTATATTCAATTGTTTCAATTTTTATATTATAAATATGTAACTAATATCAATGATATAATTATTAAAGAAATTATTTATTTATCTAACCCACAGTTATGTTCACCGTTACACCTTTTCTCTCCGTTCATATTTTTACCCAAATTTTAGACCTCATTTTCAAATGGTTACAAAATTTAATTACAACTCACCTAGATATACATTTATCCTGGTGTAGAAAAGATAACACGTATGCAACGTAAACCAGTTTCTTACAATTTTGGTAATTCCATTGAAATATTCAATTTATAATTCTCAAATTGTTCTGACGATTAGAAAAATTTCAACAAAATTTCGGCCGAATATCTATTTTCCCTAGATGCAGGAATGAAAACACGTATGCAACCTAAGACTTGTTCTTCCAATATTTATTTTCTATTATCATCTAAACGTTTATCTTAATTCCTTTGAATTGATTAAAGGATTAGATAATTTTAATCTAAATTCTACACGGATATTTATTTTCTGTCGATGCAGAGGAAGGAAAACACGTATCAAATCCTACTACTTTTTCTTCCAATATTTTGTTTCTATTATCATCTAAACGTTTACCTTAATTCCTTTGAATTGGTTAAAGGGTTAGATAATTTTAATCAAAATTCTACTCGATATCTATTTTCCCTTGGTGGTATAAAGGAAAACGCGTGGGACCGAGACCACCTTTTCCATTCTAATATAATAAACGGCGCGCGAAGTCGAAGTGCAAGGAGGTGCGCACCGCTTTAATTACTCGCTCTGGAGTTGATCACTATACGTGGCTAATCCGAGTTACCGACCCAAACCTGCCGGTGATTCGTCTGGCGCAAAAGTTGCACGGAACTTTCTCTTCTCTCTCTCTCTCTCACACACACACAAACACACATACACACCAATGCTTCTATCTCTTTCTGTCTCTATCTCTTTCTTTCTATTTTTCTCTCTCTCGCCAAAATTCCCGTCCAACCAGCATCCCCCCCTTCCTCAGTACACCTAACGATCCATACTTTCTGCACACATAAGCTCGAGCTAGCCAGCTAAACTTTCGCTTCTAGGCTGAATTTTATGACCGAACCCCCATTGCGGCCATCCTTCTCTAACACACCGTACGAATTTTATATTCTGTCTCTCTTTCGTTCTTTCTCTCTCTTTTTTATTTATAATTCAATGAATAATCCCAACACCGAATCGTTCGATCTATGCGAAAAGATTTGAGAAAATAAATAAAAAAAGATCAGTTGGTCAGCTTCAATATGTTTTCTATTTACCGTATTTATTATTCCTTATAACATCGATCAATACATTCATTTAACATCGGTCTTTTATTTATGTTTTTCTTTTCTTACTTTTATAAAAAGTTGTCGAAAATGGTGCTCCCTATCACCGAATAATAGGTTACATTCCGATAACAGGGAACGATTTTGATATTCTTCCATTCAAAAAAGCATCTAGAAAATAATTCATTCCGATAATGCGGATTCATTTCACGCTTAACGGACGGATGTCATCGAGTATGCTGTAATTTTCAACGAATCGGGACGATTCTCTATTATGGGGATATATGCAGAACGGTGATTTACGTTTATCTGTCCGTGTGATTTATTTGAACGTCGCATTTATGTTCACCCCATCCTGTATAGGGTGCGTTCATTGAAATATTAGGGATGAACTTAGTGACCGATCGATTGGTTGGTAATTTTATCGATTTTAAAAATAAGGATCACGAAAATGTAGATTTACTAATATTCGATATTTCGTATCAAACTGGCAAGGTTGTTAGCATTCGTGGAAATATTTTTGGAACACCCTATATGTTGTGCACACAGTCACGAACGTTAGCGATCGTTTGGTTATCGATGTTCGTAGTGGGGTGGTAAACGCATGGATATAGTATTCATATATATATCTCTATGTATGTGTACACGTATGTTCCTATAAATTTAACACAACCTAATATATCATGTGAGCTGATTACGTTTGTAGAAATTTAACTTTTAGCGACACAAATTTTCAACGTCGTCGTCGTCGTAGTCGTCGTCGTGACTGTACCAACGATAAAAATCGTCGCGTGATTTTAAAATGCATTTACTTCCTTTTTATACGACGAATAAAAAATGCAAGTGTGCAAAAAAAAAACTCTTACGTTTTCCTGCCTCGTCCTGGACACTCTAACGATAGAAACGTACATTCGTTCTTGTTGTGTTGTTGTTGTTGTTGTTGTTGTTGTTGCTACTGCTGTTACTGCATTTCCCTCGAGGTAACGTGTCCCATATTACCAACCGTTAATTGCATCGAAAGTGTAAATTGCATGGCGTACCCACCGTCGTATCGTCCAGTCGAATTTAGAACAGATAGAAAGAATCTTCTATCAAACTCCAATTATGAGAGTTTGCGTCGAAAGCCGTATATTCGTAGATAATATTGAGATGATCTACAAAATAAGACGTTATTCTTTTCTTTTTTTTCGTTAAAAAAATGTATGCATGATCGATACGAAAAAAATGGAGAATAATTTTCTTTCAAACAATGCTATAATATTTAAGGCGGTAAGATAAACTGTTTGGATAAATATCTAAATAATATACGAAATTCTTTTTCTTTTTTTATCGACGAATCGAAACACTTGGACACGTAATTCGTGAGAAAATATTCCGACGAGTGCACTTACGTGTTATCGCTTGAATCCCGTTTAAATCTATTGCCACATTATGCCGCAAATGTAGGGTCTTTCTGTTTTATTATCAGAACCGAGTAGTTCCTCTAAATCCTCATGAAATTTTGACGAGACGATTAGATTTGAAAAAAAAGAAAAAAAAGAAGTTTTGCAACGACACGTTTTAAAAAAGAAATGTTCTCAAATTAACATAAAATTGTTATATCCTAATATTATCAACTTCTTACTAGTCATTAAATAATATCAAAACAGCTTGTACGATTTATACAGATTAACATATCTAACAAACACTTTAAACGTGTTTAAAACGTTCGAGAGTTTCCAATGATTTTCTCCCAACATCAACGATCCTGATTAATCAAATTGTCTCTCGAAACGAGGATTATAGTTTTCCAACTATGCAATGAAGTAATGAATTGGATTATTGAACGATCCATAAGTTTCATCATTGACGCGAAAGTGATCGGCTCGAAATTATGGAAAGCCAGTGTGTACCAATAGAAATTGTGATTCAACATTATACGAATTATTCGATTAAAAGAAAAACAGATAATATATCGATCGATCAAAACCATCCTGTCGGTTGTCGATTGGACTCTGTTTACAAAGAAAACTGTCGATCTAATATAAAAAAAGATAAAGAAATTTTATCATTATCTGTCGTTCGGTCCAAAGATTTCGATCTTATGGTCAACGTATTTCTATGAATGTGTGAATGAAATCAACCGAATGTTATTGTATTATATCTAATAATTTCACAACGACAAAATGATCGCTATTCTTCAACGAGTCGAGAAAATCAGTACGCTGGAGGTGGTTCCTTTTCTTTATGGTTCACCTAAACGAGGTCGTGACGAAAGCATTATTCAGCGACTAACCTAGATTTTTAATTTCATTTTCGAAATTCTACGTATACTGAAGTTTGTTAGCGTGACATTTATTACGTAGAATCTTTTAATTTTAGTAAGTACATCAATTTAATAATAACAAAATAAAATTTTACCGAAAATATGTACTTTAATAATTTTGAGGAAAATGATAATACTCGTTTAAGAATACACTTTTATGTATTTTCATATAGGCACGTCTATGTTATACGTTAAGAAAATGATTTTCGTAGAGCAGCAAATTGAAAAGACATCGTTTGACAAGCAAATAAATGTTTTCGCTCAATTTAAATTTATCGACTCTGACTTTGACAAGGTAATTGGTGGTTATATACGACTTTAAGCATTTGACGAGTCTATCGAGATCGGATATCGGATCGGTTATCGATTCAGTTAAATGCGTAACAGTTTATGATGAAATGCACAAGGATACCTAAGTACTGTAAACTTGAAATAAAAAATATTTGATTGTTTAATAAAAAAAATTCCAAGATATGAAAATTTCAAAATAAACTTAATCATATATATTATATTATACGTTGAAATAATACAATCGTATAAATCGATATAAATCGAACGTACATACGTAATATATAGAAACTCTCTAGAGAATAAAACGAAATGAAAGATATCAAATTTTATTGGAGAAACGTGATAACGAAGTAAATAAGTTAGATTACTCAAACAATCTATACTACAAAGCTTTATATATATATACACATACATATCTACAATCTTAGGAAGAAGTACAATATTCCAGTACGGTCGAAACGGATTTACAAGAGGATTAGATTCAAAGTTACTTCGTTATTGAGAATGTCCTCTTGGAATTAGTATGCTACTTCTGTATTAGAACTATTTTATTTTAACTCTCAATTGAAGTAAACAATGTCCCATCTGGAACACTAAATCGTTCGGTTTATTATCCGGTCTAACGAGAAATTGATTTCTCTTGAAGTATTGTAAAATAGAAAAAAGAAAAAAAACGATCTACTCTCATTGCTTCATATAGAATACAAACGCGCATTCGTGTACGTTCGTGTTCGTTTATCTAAAACGAGTTTCAATGAACTTACACGAGATAAATCGATCTCAAAATCAATTTCGAAAAATGCTGATTGAAAGGTTATTGCCGGATGAATCGCGACGAGTTTTCCGACTTGAAAAACGTACAAGCAATTTCAAAATGTGTAGCTTATAAATCTTGTTTCATTTAATTTCGTGGCATGACAATCCATATTCGTTGAACATTGTAACGTAATTTTTAGTAGTGGCAATTCAAAAAAATAACGAAACGTCCCATCCACGCGGAAAATTCCGTGTAAGTATTTATGCTAGCAACAAGTATTTCTCATCGTGAAAAAGAAACAATTTATATTTTTATTTTTATTTTTATTTTTCTTTTTTTTCGGAGGAAATAGAAATACGTTACATATGTCTGATAATTACTATCTAAATACCGCTAGAAAAATCATATTTTTACGTCGACAAAAAAATATATGCATTACATATATACGTACATGTGTATATATATATATATGTATTTAATTTATATCTATCTCTCAGCTTAACGATGCGTCACGAAACGGAAATAATATTTCCACGCGATAACCCAAAATTGTTGGAAAGTCTACACAGTAATTGTTTCTCGTTGAGAATTTTTCTTTTCCTTTTTTTATTCTAACAGCTTTTTTCCGTTGATTTGCCTTTGAATCGTTAACGTCTCGTTTTCCCATGTCAGTTAATCCCAATCGATATAAAAGGTTCATCCGAATAGGTAGTTTATTTCATTAATTCTCTCACCTGTCTAATACTATATATTCGTAATATATTTAAAATACTTTTTTCGTTCGTTTTACATGACCAAAAATGGAAATATTTGGGGAAGATCAGTTATATATATATATATTTCTATGTATGTATGTGGAACGTTGAAATATTAGTATCGTTTTTCTTCCCATTCATCTCCTACTCACCTCTGCCCAACGAACAAATCTATTTTACATTTTCTTTTTTCATGGCTTATCAACGTGACGAACGCGTTTTACCGTTGGCATTTTGTTTTATCCACGAGATATCTCGAAAGCTGCTGCTGCTGCTGCTGCTGGTGCTATTATATTTTTTCTTTTATTTTACATTAGATCCCATGTAGAAAATTCTCATGTATTCATGCGTACTTACGTTGTTAAAATATTCAAGAAAATGTATTCGTATAAACCACGCGAAAATATTACAAGTAAATTATTTTTGGCGTTAAAATGATTCTAATCGTCAAAAGTTTCTTTTATCTAATTAAATAATTAATATAATGACGATTAGAACAAAATATATATATACATAAATACCTTTTCTTCGATGGAATTGAACTTATTCCTTTGAATTGTAACAAGAAGATTATAATTACAATGTATAAACATATTCATTGAAGTATCAACTCGCTGTACACGTCGCTGTGAACTTGTTATCGTTCTGTTGCTCGGTGAGTTCATAGAAGATATTCCAGGATGACGTACTTCCTTGATTAAGTAAGTTCTTAGTTCACGTTGAGAAATCACGAGAAAGTAGTACGAAAATTCTGGAATATATAAGGACAATGATTTTCAAACCACGTGACATGTAACTATATATTATTGCATTTTATATTACTTAACGAACATTTGAATATTATTAAAATGTAATAAATCAATTGTAAAATGAATTATTTATGAAACGAGATATCTAATTAATGTAAATCGTAATTCTTGGTTAAAATGATCACCCTGTAGAAAAAATATAATTAATAATTACAATGAACAATGTAAAAATGTATTTCGAAAGATATTTCGTGTCTAATACGCGAGAATCACGATAAACAGTCTGTACCGTACGGTTTCCAAACACGAACTGAATATGACATTGATCTGCGCATCTTTAAAGACAACGGAACTAATATTATCAACAATGAATAAACCAAGGTAATAAAAAAAAACATTCTCCGAAGAATTGTTTACGTTATCCCATGTATATATATTTCTTCATTGTATCCTAATAGAAAGGCAATTTCTATTCGTGTGCATGTCTGTGTATTTTCAAATAATATTTTAATGTTACTTTTTCATATTACATTTGTTAATTAATGTGGAACAAATGATCAGATTGTTTTTTTTATAGGAATTTAAGTTTATAAAAGATATATTAAATATTCTTTTACAAATAATATTGTTAAAATCTGACACTGAAATAAAATTTGTTTTTATTCTTTAACAAGTGTCTGTAAAAGAAAATAAACTTGTATCAAGAAATGATCGAACTTGTCAATTGATCATTGACCATTCGAGTGTCGAGTTTTTCTCGTACAAAACACGTGTGAGAAAATTCGCTAAACGTCGGTTTAAAATGTGCAAAAGTGGGAAGAAGAGGGGGAAGGGGGGCGGCGGCACGTTCCACAGATGAAAAACGAGCGCCAAAGACGAATGATCCAACGTTCTCGCACTTTTGCTATAAGGTGATGCGTCGAAACAAATGGTTTTCGTTAGATGTATATTTATTAGAAATGTCTACCTTGATCCTCCTTTTGATCGGTATCTTCTTTTGAGTTTGAAAGAAGAATGAAATAAGTGAAACGTAAGGAAAATGAGATCTTCAAGTAAGATCTTTAAGAAAGTCTATTCGTGACTGTATCTCGAATATAAATGAAACGAATGTACTTGTTTGAAACAATTCATCATTAATTTTCTATCATTAAATACACTTAAGCATTTATTATTTTTATGTTTTATAAATAAAGAATAATTTTTAAAAATAACAATATTATATTCATTAATGAGATATTCTTTAAAAATTAATTTTTTTAAATAGAATTTTTTAACGATAGAACACTACAAATATTTTAAATGATAAACTAATAATTAAATGCCTTCATTTAAATTCTACATATATATATATATACACAATGTTTATAATTAATACGTATTATTTCGCGTATGAGATATTTACATCTCTCGAAAATACATTTCCAAAAGTATTTATATAAAAGCGTTAAAGTATAGTGGAAGAAAAAAAAAGATATTACGAACAAGATCTCGTTTTATTCCGAGCGATTTTACAATGCAACAATGGTTGTTCAATTTCCTGGATTAAAAAAAAAGAAAAAAACTGGCCGATATAAAATAAACTCGATTTTAAATTCGAGAAAACATCATCGATCGTAACGAATCGCAATCGGGAAACTACTTTACCGTTTTCCGTTCATTTATTCCAATCAGTTGTTATATACGATTTCTCTCTCTCTCTCTCTCTCTTTCTCAGCAACTTTCTTCACGAATTTTCGGCAATGTATAATCCCACCCCTCGACAATGCAGCTAAGCGTTAATTATTTGAGTTATATGGTCGACGATGCGAATCGAGGCTCGAAAGTCCATCGTTGGAAGAATCGCCAGCAGAGAATGGACGTCGATAATAGAGCACTTTGGGTCAAGTACTTTAATCTCTAACTCGAAGCTACGAGCGAAAAAGGAAAAGGGAGAGAGTGAGAGAGAAAATAAGAGAGGAAAAGGGTAAAGGGATGAGTGTATATTCATATATATTCGATATATGTGTGTGGAAGAAACAAGGAGAGAAAAGTGAGTACAAAGGTAAAGGGATGAGTGTGAGTGTGAGTGTGTAAATTTGAGAGAGAGGAAAAATGTGTGTTTGTGTGAGTTTGAGAGAGAGAGAGAGAGAGAGAGATTATATGTGTATGAGTAAAAGAGAGAGAATAGCGGGAGATTTTTAGCGGAGAGTTCAAACCTTTCCCCTCTCCTCTCCCATTAGTGCTAATGAAAGGCACGTGCAGTAACTGACCTTTTTTTTCTCCCACTCTCTCTCTCTCTCGTCATTGTACAGAAGTTGTCGAATGTCTAATGGATTCGCGGAGCTTAATTAACGCCCTTTTTTGCGCGTGAACACATGCATGTGAAGAAATAGGTAGAAAACTTGCTGGTTTTTCCTGTACAACAAGCTATTTCGTTCATTATTATGTTGGCCTTTTGTAGATTCACGCACCTCTCGGCTTTGACCGATGACGTTTCGTATTTTTTATTTTTTATTTTAGCTTCTCTTTCTCTCTCCCTCTCTCTTTATCTTTATCTTGTAAAAGCTATAACAAGTATAGTAACAGAATCATCAACGTTATCCAAAGAGAAACTGGACATGCACGTACACAAAGAACAATATTGCAATTACGAAAGATTCTAACGTATTTTCATGAAATGAAAGTTACCATTATACTTGTCTCTTATTTCTATTTTCTTTATAATGATGTTATCCTTCTGAAACTAGACGTTTTTAAATTATATATACAAGTCATCGTTAGAATCGTAATAATAATAATAATATTTGTATTTGGAGGAATAACGGATTAACATGGAAAAGAATTAGAGATGTAAAATTGATCGTGAAATAACTAGAAATAATTGTATCGAGAATCGTCAATTACTTGTCACGATTTTAGATATTCCTAATAGTTAGAGAAGGTCGATCGAAAAGCAATCAGGAAACTGTTCTGATGGTGAAAATCGACGCAGGAGAACCTCGCTAAGGGTTGTTCCTAAAATCGAATATCGACGCGAGAAAGTGCCAGCTGCCAATTCGCATTTATTACCAGGTTTATAATCTAACGCGTAACGTTTTAGTGTCACTAAAATTTTATACGAAAGTTTCAACTATAATCACTCGTTTTCAAAAATCGCTCGGCATAGGTAACACGCGCGCGCGTCAGGGTTGCGGATATTAAATTAAAATAAATCGGAGTACTAAATTCATGAAAACAGAAATATACTTCGAGCCAGAAAGAAGACGTGCGAATTGAAATATAGACAAAAATTAATAAATCTTTTACGAAAATAGAGAAACAACAAGAAAAATAATTTATTAATAATCTTCGAACCTTGTGAGACACATTTTTTATTTTGATTATCGCATGAATAGTATTGTTCAAAATTGATATATAATATTATATACAAGTCCAGTTATAGATGTTCCAGATATTGTTAACGATTCGATAGAAGCAACTCAAACGATCTCTGAGTTCACTACTATCGAGTTTAGTGGTTGGTTAAACTAGAAAGTGTCTAGTTACTGGATTCTCCTCCTCGTCCTCCTCCTTATCCTCCTCCTCTTTCCCATAGTTCATAGAACGATCTAGACCGTAGATCGAAAGGAAGAGGATTCCAAGGTGATAGGATAGACTGAGCCGAAGGCAAGACATAAAACTATACTTTGTCGAAGACGTTAAGGTTTTTTATCCAGTGAACCAAAAACACTGACAACAAAAATCGGATCACCCAAAGGATAAGTCATTTTCTCTTTCAACGAGACATAGAAGAATCGATCGTTCGAGCGAACATTTTATCTCTTTAACGATCGATTCTAAATTTAACGTATATGTGTACGTACGTGTGTACATATGTATGTATGTATATATGTACGTGCAAATGTGTATAAAATGAAATATAATATATAAGACACACTTTTCCTATGCGATAATCGAGAAAAATATTTTCATACGTTCTCGTTAATATTCATATCTCCTCGCTAAGTAAAGCCACGTAGTTTTATCTCCGTCTTTAAATTGAAATATCTTTTAGCTCGTTTTTAGCGAATCTCATTTAGTAGGGAAATGCAAATATGATGTAATCGTTGAAGGACACACTTTTCTCCAAAAGAAAAAAGGGAAATGAACTAAATAAGAAAAAATAAATTCTTTTTTTTTGTTTCTAAAAAGCAAGAAAAAGAAGAAACCGAAAAAACTGAAAGAGAAAAAAATACAAAATGGACAAAATAACAGAGAGAGAGAGAGAGAGAGAGAGAGAGAGAGAGAGAGTTTGAAAAAGGGAAGATCGAACGAATCAATTAGTTAATATCCTTGTTCCATTTCGAGCATTGGCAATATCGAGTACTCGTACAATTTTTCACGTTTTGCGTTGCAAATGACGCTTATCATCACTTTAGTCGTTCATCCCGTTTTACCAATACGCAGGCTGCAAAATATGAAGTAACGGTTGTAAAATTTAATAAAATTCTCTCTCCAATTTTTTTTTTTTAAATCTTATAAAATGATTTTTTCATTTTATAAATCGGGATATTACAATGTTCCATTTGATTTAGTTGAAAAATATCGTACAATATCTTTTATTTATCTGGAAGATATTAAAGTATACATAAAATAAAAAGAAAATGAGAGATTGATCTCGACGAATCTTTGAGAAAATGTAAGAAAAGCTTTGCTTACTCGTTCACAAATTCGAAAGATTCTCACGTTGGAAAGACTTTTTGGCATAGTGGATGAAATTGAAGAGAAATTCTTGGCACCTACAATGTCCTCGTACCAACTTACTTACATTATCAACTTACTTACATTAGAAACGTATAGATATAGGTATACATTTTCTAACAATTGTGCATTCTTTAAATCAGGTCATTGATTATTGCTTATTCAAGCACGTAGAACGAATGGTTCTTATAGGAAATCACTTGGTTAACTTTCGATTTCTTGATTTCTGATCTCATTTAAAATTAAATGTCATTGCATTTATTGTTAGGTCGAAATAAAATGATCACGATTAAATTTAAAATGTCATAAAAATGATTCAAATGATAGCATCGTATAATAAATTTTTGTATTTATATGATTAAGACGCGAGCATCATTCGTAACGTTTATAATGTGACTGTCGTTTATAATAAAAATATAATCAACGCTGAAGGAAATCAGAAACCAATATCCGAAAAATGATCGATCTATTATGAGACACGAAGAACCTTTATAAATCAAACGCCACCACGAAATGACACTTTGTAGATTCATCAATGTTCTAAAAAAAGAAAAAACATATAAAAAAAGAACAAAAATAGACGATAAAAGAAGATGTTTGAAAGAATAAAAGCCAACAAGTAAGACATTTGAGAGAGAGTTCGAAGAATAAAAAGCAAGTTTCTTTTGTTTATTATCCTTAAGAAACCCCGTACAATTTGTTGGTAACCTCGTGATGTTAGGGTCCTTTTCGAAAGGGCTTTTCGTGAAAGAGTTGAGACGAAATGAATGAAAGAGAAAGAGAAAGAAGAAGCACTTTTCCACGCTTGTTTATATCCACTCGAGCTCGTTTCCAGTATTTTAGAAGTCCACTTAACTTTTTCCACCCTTTGAACTCATCTCGCATTTACCGAAAACGAGCGAAATAAATTCTCTTTAAACTTCGAATATTTAATAGACAGTTAATAATTACTGTTATAGGAAAAGAGAGAGAGAGAGAGAGATTACTCAATTTTGTAGTTAATTTAGAACTTCGTTTTTCTCTATCTCTCTCTATCTCTCTCTTTCTTTCTTTGTTCGTTCTCTTTCTCTCTTATTTTCGTTTAATCTTTTTTTTTTCGTTTCGACGTTTTACACTTACGCTTTCCGTCTTTTTTTATATACGATATCTACCTTCTTTGCTCCAACCAACCAACCAACCAACCAACCAACCAAGTCGAGTATATCTCTCACCTCTTTACGAACAATCTCGAGCGTTCCAAGAGTTCGACTTTTTTCAACCCTCATACCACGCTCTCAGACGGATATTGCTCCGCGTTGACTCGGAAGAGGCTGCACCTGCTCTTATCAAAAGAAGATACCCTCTTTGTGTGCCTTCCTATTTCACTCTCTTCCTTTCTCTTTGTCACGCTAATTACGTACGTTAATTTTCAATCGATTTGATCGATAATAAATTCTCCATTTAATTTCGCATTTTAAATATCTTTCTTATTTTCATTAAAATACATTTACTTTGTACGGAAATATAAATGTGTATTTATGTATATATATATATATTTATACGTGCATATAAGATCAAATATTCTATCTTATTTTTACGAAGAAAAATACCTTTTTCTTATATGCTTCTTTTTTTCCTTTCTTTTTATTACGCTAATTACTTATATTAATTTCGATTGATTTACTTTATAATAAATCAACATAAGATGAACCTTTACACACTTCTTTCTTTTTTTCATTACTTAAAATATTGTAGGATGAAAGATTCTACCATAGCATTAGCCAGATGTGTTAGTGTGTGAATATCAGATAAATCGATTGACAACTGAAAGAGTAGTATAGAAGATTCAGGTAATTATTAGTTGCGTAGGTAGGTGTATGAGATTAATTAATCGGTAAATGGAAGAGTAGTATAGAAGATTCAATAAATAATTAGTTGAATGATAATTAGTAGGTGTATAAGATAAGTTGATTGGCAGTTGAAAGAATAATATTATAGAAAATTCTAGCGTTAGTTAGTTGTGTACGTGTGTGTGTGTGTGTGAAATCGACAGCTGAGCAAAGTATGAAAGATTCTGGAGTTAGTTAATTGTGTTTGTGTATATATGGTCGACATGCGTCGATCAATACTGATAACAATACGCATTTGTTTATAGAAGTGTGTATGGTATGTGTTACCGTGAGAGACCGAAATTGAAGAATATCAAGATTCACATGCTCGCTTGAAGTATGTTCGAAATATTAATGTATAAGAATAAATCCAAATATTCGATTTTTCGCTAAAGTATCTGGTGTATGTTAACATTCATCACGTCAATCTTGACATTCTCCAATTCAGGTCTTTCACGGTAACGCGAATGAAACTAGTGGAGTTTGGAGTAGCCCAGTAAAGAGAGAAAGAGAGAATATAACAGAGATTAAAACAGATAAGTAAACCTATTTTGAGTAAACCTACCTCAGAATAAAAAGTTAAAAAGAAAGAGTAATAATATTGTATCCTATTATATCATAATTAATAAAATCTGTATGAATTATAAGGATTACGAAAAATATCTTACAATATAATACAAATCTTGAAAAATAAATGGATGTTTATTCATAAATACATATGTTTATATAACGGAAAATATTCCATTGGGTTTGCTTGTTACAGAACGAAGAACTTGAAATTAATATTTAACAAAATGAAATTCGGATTTCCAGTCGTAAACATTTCTATACTAATTTATATACGCGTACATGTATGCGTACGTGTATTTTTTGAGTATTTTTGTAAAGGAGGAAGCCTACGCGTGCAACATTCCCACGCAAGACATATGTCTATGGCTTACGTGAAAATCTTACTGAAATTGTGCTCTCAGAGAAATTAGATCGAGGCTTTACTCGTATACCCAGACAGTGGATGGTTCTGTTATCCCTTATTGTTTGGAACATTACGAGAGGAAGAAAGAGACAGGTAGAGAGAGAGAGAGAGAGAGAAACAGTAAGAGAGAGAGAAATAGAGAAAAGATAGGCAAACGAGCAAAAGGGAATTGTAATGCATTGTAATCTTGCGTGAAATACTTACAGTACCTATTCTAAATAAATCGTCTATGATCAAAATCTTTTCATTAAAAATTTAACAAATAAATACGAACTCGTATATGAATAAAAAAAGATTTTCATATAATTTGAAAATATTATAATAATTTACATATTGTTATATAATTTGTTTATTTGAATCAATTTCAGAAGAAATGTCTGCTGTATTGCCACCATTTAGGATACCTCGCTTGAGGCATCACCGTGTCACCGATTGGGACCCTTATTTTGAAAATGCCGAAGGACAAGGAATCAATGGAACACAGAACGTGGCATTGCATTTGGGTGCTACGGCTTTGCTAGATTGTCGCGTTGCTATGCTTGCTGGAAGACAAGTTAGTATATACGAAAATGAATTATTTTATAAATAATAAAAAAAAATAAAAATGTTAGGTATACATTTATATTTAATTTATAATGAAGTTACACGGAATTATTGGATATTATTGTTATTAAAATGTGAAAGAAAAGGTAATAATACAGATGAATGAGGAAATCGGAAATTGTTTAAATATATTTACTGGATAATATCGGTCGGTATAATCTAATAGTAAGGTTATATGAGAATTCAATAAGATATTTCATGTCTAATTCGAGTTCGTATGTAAACCGATATATTTCGATCACAGGTCATGTGGGTTCGTCGAAACGACGACTGGAGCTCACTTCTAACTCTGGGCAACACGACTCACATTTCCGGTACAAGATACAGCGTCAGTTTCCAGTATCCGAATAACTGGAGACTAGTAATCGCTGGTGTGCAGAGGGAAGACCATGGGATATACATCTGTCAAGTGAATACACATCCACCGAGAATGCTGGTTACGAATGTCACTGTTCTTGGTAATATCGTAACTTTAAATTTAGCCAAAGATACGTTGACTTATCTGTCTGTGTTTAATTACGAAGAAAACTCAACATCCAAGAAATACGAACAACATGAGATATATATTATAAGGGTTGAAGTTCCTACTAAACTTTTCACCTAAATTGTTTAAAGCTCGAGTTTTAAACGCTCTTTGAAACTTTAATTCATTATCTCTAGATACTTAAATATCAATTGGAGAACATTTCTTATATTATATGTGTTTAAACGTTACCCCGTGAATAATTATAAATTTAATTAAATTATTTTATATTTCTCTCTCACAGAATGAAATTTTAATAAAGAGAAAACAAAATTTTATCTTATAGCAGCAGTGTATTAACTGTTAACTGATTCTTAACTCGATATTAATTTTTTGATGATATTATAATTAATATTAATTTATAGTACCAACACTCTAAAAATAATCTATTTATTGTAGCGTTATGGTAAATTTATTATTCCTACGGCATTTTAAATTCATTTATTTATTGTTTGATTAAAATAAATATCTGCATAATGAGTAGATTTCATTTTATTTTCATGTTATCTGATATTTACAGTATCCTACATATTTACAGTAAAAGAAATAAAAGTCGAGAAAAATATATGTGTAAAGTCGGTCTCAATTTTCCAATGTAGTAATAAATTCTATCTTGAACTCGAAGAATATCCTTGTTTTTACGTTCTTCCACTTGACTCTGTAAGAATGGATAGATCGATAGGTGCCACCAGTACGTACGAACGAACGAACACATATCGCTTTTCGACCGTGAGAACCTTGTTCGAAGTTGACTTTACAATCGAACGTATTTATTCAAGAATTTGCCATTCACTTCTGATCTTGATTGTACAAACACATAAGATACAATTCTCTTTCTATTATTCTCCATCAAGAGACGATCTCAAACTCCTCAAAACGTTTTTAATAGAAATCGATTTTCAAATCCCAAAGAAAAGCAAGTACTTTACGTAGATAATACAAATCGATATAAGATACTATTTCTTTCCCGAAGATTTTTTTTTTCATCTATTCAATTCTTTCGTTCGTTCGTTCGTTCCTTCGTTCATTCGTATAATAGAATTTGAAACGGATAGAATTATTTCATTTTATAGTATTATTTTTTCCTATCGGTGGTAATAAATTTTTAATGATGCAATTAGGAGAAGGAAATCGATTTTTCAAAAAGACAAAAGAAAGTAACGTTACAACGATAAAATGGTTGGTATTATTATTCTCCTTCTCTTTCTTTCTTTCTTTCTTTCTTTCTCGTCAATGATACGAGAAGAAATTTTCTGTACGATCGTCTCTTCTTATATATATATGTAACTCGATTTATTTATTCAAATCAATCTGAACAAGGATTTCAAATCACTTTGAAGTAGGTTCAGTTGATGGCATATCCATGTACCTGTCGTACTTACTTTCAATGGAATATCTAACGTCTAATATACATACAAACAATATTTTTTAAACTTTGTTATTTTTTTTTACCAACATTTTTTAAATACTCATTTTATTTTCATTTTATTCATACAAATTCATTATGTCCGATTTCTCTAACAAATTTTCATCAAAATTACTCATCTGAAATTTCATTCAAAATAATTCGTAACAATACGACGAAATATGAAAAAGTCGAATCTCGTAATATCAACAATTATTTTGCACCGAATAATATTCCTAATTAACATTTTGTCATAGTCACGCGAGAGAGTTGGTGTTTAAATTATATTATATATGTATTTACAAGGACAGATGCAAGTATAGGTATACTAAATCGGGGGGTGGGGGTGGAGGAAATTCAATAAATCGTGTTTTCCTTTTCTTTGCGTCTTTCTTCCTTTTTTTTTCTTTTTTCATTTCTTTCTAAGAAACGAAACTCTAGTATAAGCTTCTTTTGAGAAACCTTCTAAAGCTTATTACAAACTGGATATCTCGACTCTTCGATCGGATCGGTGAGTCATCGAAGGATACTCTTCGAACGCGTCGCATTCCGCATTGTAAGTTCGTAGATAAGAGTTTAGATATTCTAATGGAAAATAAAAGATTGAACAAAGAAAAAGAAAAAGAAAAAGAATGATGGAAGAAACGATTACTCTTTCCCTGGGATTTATCCTCAAAAAGTTTTCTCGTTCATTGGTCATCGGTTTGAACACTTTGCTAGACATTTTGTACTCGACCTTTCCCCGTTTCAATCCCCTTCCCCTCCCACCATTCTCCACCCCTCCTTTTCTTTATCCTCGTTTCTTTTCACTCTTCTACATCGGCAAATAGAATGCGCGAAACTTAAACCTTCTTTTCGCTTTTAATTCGTTTTAAGTGACGAGAAACTTTTTCTGCCAGCTTCTTTTCTTTTCTTTTCCTTTTTCTTTTTTTTTTACAAAACTTACCAGAATTTTAAATTCACCCCTCCCAATCCCTGTTTAGTATTTTACAAGATTCTTTCTTTCTGCCTATATTTTTTCTCCCCTTTTTTTTTACGATCGTTCCTCAAAGTGTTCACTGAAACAGATACCCGATTACTGACATAATCTGACAAGGATTTCTTTAAATTATGAAATACAAGTTCCATATTTTTATCTTTTTTTTTTCGTCGTATTTGTGAATCAACAGAGCCGATAATTTAATACGGAAAAGAAAAAAAAAGAAAAGAAGTAGGGATTTTAAATAAATCTTTCTATCGTAGTAGGTTGTATATAATGGTTATACTAACGACTTTTTAAATATGTTATAAGGAAATGAGAAATGAAGAATATATTATATATAAAGCTTTCTAAAACGTTTTTAATAAAATACAAAAGAAATTTGAAGGGATAAGAGACAATGTACTCTTGTGTGTGGCGTGTACACACACACACACACACATACATATGCTGGATAAATACACGAAGTCGATCGATCATTCATTTTTCATCGATTTTGAGTCATAAGTGGAATAAGCTGGAGAAAAGAGGAACCATGAGATCGTTTGTCGTAAAAATACCTTAAAGTCTTGCCGAAGGGAATCCATTTAACCTATAGCATATACACAATATCAATCATTCTTTCTTTGCTTCGACATTGCAGAAATTCAGTGTTCAATTAAAGCACAATGCTGCTAAGATTTTCTTCCGATCGTTTTACTTTTTATTAGATCGATACCAAGCTAAGTGTTTGTTTATGGAAACACAAGATAAATTGAACCGTCCTATCGTATAATGTTTATATTATATCATCCAAAAAATATTGTTTTATAATTCATAAATCGATACGTCGACTCGATGATGCATCGAAAAATTAAAAATTGTTATCTAAACATAAGAAATCTTTTTTGTACGTCATTTTTTGCGCGTTCTTTTTTATAAGTTTCAGCATCCTTTCTTTATCTAATAAATAATTTCGATATTTTTTTGATAACCCAATTCTTTTGTCTTTTGAAATGCATAAAACAAACACTGACACAATGCTAATATACAGAAAAAGTATTGATCTTTCTTTGAATTCTTTTTTTTTTTATTTTTAATCGATTAAGAAGAAAATTAAATTTATATCTCATTAGGATATTTTAAAGTAAAATTGTTTTATCGTTAATGGAAACTGTCGAAATGTTCTCCGATCGTTAATTCGAATTCTCGCAATTTTCTTTTTTGCGCGCACATTTAAAAATATCAATTTTATTATACGGAATAAGTATAGAACAGTGGAATAATTTAAAAAGTGTAACATTTAATTATATTCTTATTGTAAGCGAGGAAAAATATTCAATCAATTAATATTTTACAGCTCCTGATATAAGAATCGTCGATGAGGCCAGACACGAGTTACACGATCGTTATTATAAAACTGGAAGTGGAATTGAACTTTTATGCATTGTAAGGCCATCTTGTCCAGACTCGAAAGTACCGCACCCGGTATGGAGGAAAAGTGGTGAAAATTTATCGGATCGTGTAAATGTTCATTACATTAACGGGTCAGTACAATCAATCGTATAGTTTATTTAAAATAAAACACTACCATTCTGTCAATCATTTAAATGAAATGTACATTTTACGTAAACTTACGAATATAATCCGTTGTGACGTTTGAATCTTAAATTGACACTTATCAAATACAATGGAATTTAGTTTAACGTTGATGTAACGAAAGTTTAGATAAGGTATGTTTAAAGCTCGTAGAAAATATTAAATCTATTTGGGTAATACATACGAATCGATCAAGTTTCGTGGATCTTCTCTGACACATATACAAAGATCGCCGTGCACGAATTCATAGTAATATCGTTTAAAGTGATCGAGAATAGCCGTACAATCATCTCGATTGCTTCGACAAGGGAATATCGTTTCGACGTTCGTGACGATATAATATAGCCTGTATCTTTATGCGATAGAAATATTCGGAGAAATGGATTTTCCAGGTCGAACGAGGAGGTGATAACGAAGCTTCATATCGAACGAGCAAAAAAGACTGACAGTGGAGAGTATGCCTGTTCCGTTGGACAATTCAGCACGACCGTCGTTCACATTCATGTTCTTAATGGTAAATTTTATTAAATTTTCTTTTCTTCTTTTCTTTTTTTTTTCTCCACCCTATTCTCTCTATATTATTTTTTTATATTTTTTATATAACTTTATATCTAAATGCTAATCAAATATTTTTCATTAGTTTCTAGGTTAATTAATTTTTTATTCATACGTATCGACATGCAAGGAGGGAAAAAGAAAACGATAGGAAAAAAAAAAAGAAATGATTAATTCGAAAAGAAATACATGACATACGGATATTTCCATTGCAAAACTATATAGTATCAAAGAAGTCGTTAGAGAAATACACTCACGGTCATATTCTTCTTAAACTAATATCAACGTAAAGATTTCGTGTCGGTGACTAAGTCGAACCGAACCAACGGCAACCTATTTAGTTGAGACCCGCGTTTTAATGGACCACGTAAAAGGATGGAATGAGAAATAAAGAGATAGAGAATGCTTTGATAATTACTCGAAGACTCCTAATTTATATCTCTCTTATTTGTATTACAATTTGTACCGAAAAAAACTAAATAATAATTTTATGCTAGTTTTTTTTTAATTATTATTTTATTATTATCCTATTAGACTTTAAATCGAATCCTTGACTCATAATCTTAAAAAATAATATATCGATAAAATTTTGGATTTGATTTTAGGTGAGAAACAAGCGGCCGTTCATCACGATCAATGGAACGCAGCGTGTACCGATTATTACGAAAGAAATGGCGATCTTTTCATCTTCCTAACAACCTTTCTAATACTACATACTTTGGCAATACATTCATTGTAAATCGTGTCTTTCCTACTCGATTCATACGACGTTGCACATACACACAAACACACACACACACAAACCTACATACAAACGCACGTGCTCGCAGCATTCATTCTTGTAAAAGAGCTACGGCTTATAACGCTACTGTTCATTTTCGCGCAATTTTCTTCCCTTTCACGTTTCTAAATACTTCGTCGTGGTATTAGAAAACGAAGTACCGTATCGTGACCATGTCTTTGCGTGCTACTAAGATTTTGCTCTCGATCAAGCTAGTGAATAGATGAATGGTTATTGTAAGCGTAAAAATTAAAAAAATATTTAAGCTCTATTATAAATGAAAAATATAATTTTTGATTTTCTTCTATAAAAAAGAAAACGAAATTCTTAAGTGATTATTGAAAAAAATAATTGATCATTTAACGTATAAGAAAAACATCAAATTTATTTGCAATTTTAATTAAAATATTTCTATCGATGAAAATAATGTTTTTTTTCAAACAATGTAAATTAATTTGCATCATTCTCGTTTTCACTGGCTTGATTGATAATATCGATTATATTAAATAATTTTAATCGATAAAATTATTTTTATCTTACGATGAAATGATAATACCATACTGTAAGATCATTATTTCGTTATGCGAGAAATAATAAAATATAAGTAAGTGTACGTGAGTGTTGAATAAGTACTCAGCGAGGAGAGTTATCTTTAAATTAAAAATATTGAAGAATCGATCTCTGTACCTAAGTCGAGTGAAAAATGACAGTATTATTTCAAGTCTCTGCGAAGAGTGTTCGATTGATATTATAAATATATACGTAAATATATATATGAATGTAAGAAACTTGTATATAAGATAAAAAAACGTTCGCTGTATCGTAAGAAAACGTTCGAAATTGGGACCGAATGGGGACGGTTTCGAAATTATATGTATGTAAGAAACGATGTGAAATGTAAATGTAAAAAACCTGAAAGTTATGATTAAACATTTCGCGATAAGTTTTGTTTTTAAGGAGTTACCGATATCTTGGAAATATTAATTGGTTGCATAAACTGTTTTTAAGTGCACTCGTGATCTCGTAAAATAAAGAGCTCCGAATAATAATGACAAATTGTTGTTTCATTTTTATTTAGTTACCCCAAATTTTGTTATAATCAGAAAAAAAGAAAACAAAGTTCATTGATAACAAAATAGTATAAGTTACAATTTAAATGATCTAAATGATGTTAAAATCGCAAGATATTCCTAGAATATTGATAACAGTAAACGATATTATCAACTGATAGTAATTTTATCGATTATTATTAATATATCTATTGCTAGTAATATACCTATTGCTAGTGATATATCTATTACTAGTGGTATACCTATTGTCGATAAAACGTAATATCAAATTTTCTACATTCAAAACTATTTAACTTTTGTTGTTAACTCAATGTATCCCATGATAAGTTCTAAGAAGTTGTATTTCCTTACCAACAGAAAATAATGTTCAATATCAAAAATTTAAAGCATTTTCGTTATTAGCTATCGTACTTCTAAGATAACGAACATCTGCGATAACATGATCTAACTATCATAATATAGTAATTTATCTACAGTGATATTATCTTTGTCAATTGAAAAATAAATTCGAATTAATTCAAGAAAAAACATTAAATGATATAAAAATAGTTAGTCGTGTTCAATATAACATAAAAAAGATATTTCATATTTATCAATCATTTTCGAATTAAATCAATTGACATTAAAATATTCCAGTAAGCTCCTCGTTTGATGTCATTTAACAAGAAATTTATTTAGTAACATTGTGTATACATATTCATTGTTAATTTATTTACTTTATATTAAAAGTACAAAAATTGAAATCGTCTTATAGTTTAAAACAGTAGAAATTCTCACGTTATTCGAACGTCCAGCACACATATATAGTAGACATTTTCTAACTTTCATTTTGCTAAATACTAATGACCGTAAATTTAGATAGTACCTCGACACACGTTAAACCCTTTTCATGAAACTAAGTTAGAGAAGTTCCACGGAAGTTCGACATCGCGTGTATAGCCGTCTTGCGTGAAAGCTTGCTCAAGGTTTTCGTGCGGTATTATGTCAAACTTATCAAGAATTTATGGTGCATCACTCTTAACAATGCGAATACTTGGTCAATATACTTGTATCCAATTTCTCTTTCTATGTGAGATATTACCAAATTATACATTAAAATTATACGATAAATCATATTGTTCACTTCACCTTAAGATAAATTTACACCAATAATCAACGATGTTTCTAAAATCAAAACTTCCATCCAATTAGAACGATTATAGAAAATAATTTGCTGATATAACGACAAGTAGAAAACTTTCTAACCGAAACAAAATAGTCTCTCCGCATTTAGTATTTCAAATAATTTACATATTATCGAGCCAAAGTTTAATTAAACTAAACCGCGATTAATAATTACTTGTATAAACAGAGTTTTCTCCGATGTTGTTACGTAATGAGGTATTATTAGAGCAGACACGTGTATGTCCTACACATAACAGAACTTTACCCGAAAGCATTCTATTCTCGTGTAATCTCAATTTAATATTCATTGAATTTATACAAGTAACAAGTTTTAGCGATCGTTCTTGGGTAAATCAATTTTCGAACAAAATTCACGATCAAAATCTATAATAAATATACAAAAAATAAAAGAATTTAGAGAATAAAAACGAATGATTAAGATATCACTTACCGAATTCGATCTTCAAAAGCAAAACAATGGAACATAAGCCAACGATAAAACTGTGTAAGCTCAAGAAATCATTTATGATCATTTTTTAATCCAAATATATACGTCGTTGGTTATTGTTGGTAATTTATTTTCATATTGACTATGAGAGGTACAATATACCAGATGGGTAGCGACACAAACGTAGAAATGCATAACGATGCATCGACCTCGAGGCGTAATCATTATAACGATTGCGTTTGCAGTTCTCTGACATTTCGTCGTTGTTACAGTCGTGTTAGCGAGAACAAGCGTTAAACGAACACGAGAGAGGGTGTTACTCACTCCTCTTTTCTTCCCCCTCGACCCTTCTGCAATTCTATTAACCGACATACTGGATAATCAAGTACATGTGTGAACATATGGTTACAAAATATATATATATGTATACTTAGATATATATTTCTTTATATATATATGTATATGTATGTACATACACATACATAAATATAATCGAAGTTAAATTCTCGATAAACTTGCATTTACCCAAGTTACCGTATTAATATATTGAAGTTCGTAATAAATGAAACAACATTAAAAGAAGTCCATTCGTTGAAGTATATTTTCAATTAACGTAATTACATTTACGACCAATTAACATCGAAATAACATATTCATTGTAGCGCTTGTTATGCATACGTATATATTGTAACATATATGTTTGGCTATACACACATAAATATTTTTTGAACGACATATACTCGCTAAAAGATATCTCATAATTGTTTGATTAATAAAATTAATTTCAAACAAGATCGAAAAATTCAAATAGAAACTTTAGATGTTTCATTTTAAAATGAATTAAATATTCCTATATAAAATAAAAATGTTCGAACGATTTATATATATATTATTGCATTGTAACGAACTCTTACATATGTTTAATCATCCTTATCGATTTAACGTAACAGAGCAACTCGTATTCTGGATATGTAGAACACATATGTAAGTATTATACATTTGACCGAAAAAAGTAACGACACTGACCCACATTCGTGGCGTGCACACGATTTTAACTTCTTAAGACATAATGTTGCTTTTAGATCCACTTAAAAGAATGTTTATAAAATATGACGGCTCGACGAAGGTGAGGGAGGGGGAAAAGGTGGTGGTGGTAGAGAGGAAGATCTTTTACGAATAGGAAGAACATCTCTTAAATTCTTTCTTTCAAGATTTATGACAACGACGAGACCTTCACCTACGCACACGGTGGGACCGCTGGAAGACGTGCAAATTGCTATTCGAAGGAAGAAAGATCGATCAATGATCGATCGATCGTTCGATCACTTCCACAAGTACCGACTTTTCATCGATAAATATTTCTTATTCTCTGGAAACTTTAAAGCCAGCGAACAAGAACGATAGAAGAAGAAGAAGAAGGAAAATGAGTGAAAGAGGGAGAGAAAGAGAGAGAGAGAAGGAGAGAGGAAGACAAAGTACAAGTTTTCCTTTTGCATCACAAACGTTATAACGAGGACCGTTATATGCCGTGAACGCGAAAACGACGTACGTGACTACTCGAGATTCTCGATGAGAACGATAATCCAATTTTTCTCTTCCAATGATGTTCAACCGCTATCGTACAATTTCATTTTTATCGTAGAACACGTTGAAAATTACATACATACATACACACACACACGCGTACACATACACATACACAAACCTAAACTGATTAACAATTATTGCTGATACTTTCCTTTTTTTTCTTTTTTTTCTTCTTTCTTTCTTTCTTTCTGAAAATCTACGTTTAATTACATTCGTTTTAATTTATAAAGAATAATTGGTTTTCCATTTATAATTATTCTCACTTATTCGGGTGAGATTTCTTAAACGACTGGTAACGATAAAATTTTGTATGAAACGATATGGAAAAAAGTGGCATAGAACTTACAGTTGATCGACAGTTGAACGAAATTATGAGAAGATTTTAATGCAGTGAAGTGGTACGTGTGTGTGTGTGTATGTATGAGATACATCGATCCATAGTTATTGCAAGATACATTTGTTCATTAAAATATGAGTAGAGATGTTACATACCTTGAAACTGTTCGAAAAACATGATGTGATTGGTAATTAGTCAAAAGAAATGTGAATCGTAATTTAAAAACACTGGATATAACTTCTACGTACCTTCCTCTTCGAAATCAAACAGTAGACTGAGTCGTTGTCCTCGATGAAAGTCATTTAATATACTTTTATTGAATGTTGTTTATATGATTTTCCGAAGGTTACACGTATATGTATAACGAACATAATATGCGCAGTGAACAGAATTTCCTTTTACGAAAAGTCATATAAACAACTTTCAATAAAAACACTTTCACAGAGGATAACGACTCAGTTTATCGTTGGATTTCGAAGAGGATAGTACGTTGAAGTTATATTCAGTGCTTTTAAACAACAATACATATTTCTTTCGATTAATTAACAATCATTTAAGGTATTTCTAATACACTATTTTACTCTACGAATATTTTAGATTGTTTAAACTAAAATAGCTTCGTTTTAACGTTTTTTCCCAGTGATGACTTTTAATTTAACATTTTCATCTAATAAATTATCTGATCGAAATTGTTTCATATTCAAAGTATCTTAATAGAGATGTGCTGTTATTAAACAAATGTACTTTACATTAATATTATTTTAACTAGCATTCAATTGATTCTGATTTTTTTCCACATGGTAATACGTGTTTCTTGGAGACCTCGCACATTATTTTGTTTCGTTTTAAATTTTTCATCCAACTCGAAGTATATTGAAAGTTATCCAAAGTTTGTTAAAATAAGAAGGAGAAAAAAAGAACATACACGTCATGAATAAATTCTTCTACCTCTTATTTTACGATCTTATCCCATGAGGTCGTATCTACCTATCGTTATCGTCGTTCTTTCAAGGATTCGATACTTTTTCCATTGAAGAACGTTTAAACTCGTATCAGCAAGAGCTATCTCTCTAAGCTCTCTCTCTCCCTCTCTTTCTCTTTCTCTTTCTCTTGGGATATACACGGGAGCTAACGGGACTTGACGTTCTTTCTTGGTCTCGTTCTTTCGTTCTTACGATTCATCGAAAATCCTTGAAAATTTATTCTCTCGGTGTGAATTTTAAAACTTACAATAGCTCGATTCCGTGGGTCATATTTAAATACATTTGTAACGTTCAATTCATTAATAAATACATTTTTAAAACTACGAACTTATGTCTTAGCACGCGAATATATTATAACGATAAACAAGTGAAATAATATTATAAATATAATTATATAAGAAAAATAATTTCAATTATAAATGTGTATACTTATACGTTACCATTGATCAAGTATTTTGTTCGATCGATCAAATATTTTTATAATCAAAATGCAATAAAACTTTGTGTGTGGTTTTACAATACCCATACACTTTGCAGTATCTATTTTATTCTTTTTTTTTTTCTTTTTTCTAAATGAACCGGTACACTGGCTTTGAAATTTACGATAGCTCGAATATCTTCTGATATAGGAGACAGGATATTACGCTTCGCTGCGATCTCGTTCGTATTTCGTACTATGCGTAGTATAAAGTAGCTTTCGTGAAAAGCTATGACACCTAAGAGTTTGAAACATAGTAGTGCGTTTAGACATTGGCAACCCGCGTTACAACGCTCTTCTATTGTATTTTATCTTTTTCCTACATACACACGTACACATACATATATATACATATATATATATGTACATTTTTGATCATCATTCAGATGTGAGATGATAGACGCACCTTCTTACTTCGAATATTCCTATCCTCACGGTGATAAAATCTTCATGCGTTAACCTTCGACCTTCTTTTTCCTTTTTTTTTTATTTACGACGACGACGACTTTCGCAAAATATATTCAACACTCGGGTGAGAGAAAATTTTTAACGAAAACTACGACGCATCTATTCCATGGCTTATCCCACTCTACCTCGGGGATACTATTGAAAAGTTATATCAAATTTATGTAAAGCGTTAGACGAAAAAAGAAAAAAAAAAGAACATCGAGCGTACGTACAAATATGCCTTGGCTTAAAAAAACTCAAGGATTATAAATTATGATATGTTAATAAAAATACGAGATAGTATTCGTTCGCCGAAATATAATCGAATAATTTTCTTCTCCTAAAAATATAATTGTCGAATATTTCATAATTAAGTGTAACATTTGTTGAATAAGTTTCTACCTATTTAAATCAGAATAAAAAATATAAATATATTGTGTTATAACATCATATCGTAATCAAAATAATCTACTATTCCAAATTCCGGACTAAAACGTATTATAGAGAATGCCAATTAAAAAGAAAATGTCATCAATTAATATGTAACTCGAAATCACTTTAATACTCTTCTATCCAATTTACAATCTCATTTTATCCATCCTATCTTATTTTATAAAAAATAATATGTAACTTTTGAGTACAATTATTCACATCAATTAGTATTATCATCATCGATCATTAAATTTCTATATGAATAGACGAAGAGAACAAGAATGAGATAGGTAGATAGAATGAGATAGAGAGAGATGGAGAGAGATAGAAAGCGAGAGAGAGAGAGAGAGAGAGAGAAAAAGAGAGAATCGATCATCGATCGTCGAAGGAGATAATTAAACGTAACGCGTGCTTTCTCGCGTACACGGATGCATACGTAAGCATGTTGAGAGGACGTGTACGGGTGGCATAAAGCCTGGGAACAACGAGGAGGCGTAGAGAAAATTAGCAGTGCTCTCCGAGTGGATAGTTCTCCGCAATTAGCATCGAATCGGTCGGCGCCGATGCAAGGTATCGATTCGTCGAATCGACGGCCATCCCAGTTAGCGTGCCTGTAATCGGGATGGGTGGGTAGGTGGGTGAATGGGTGGGTGGTTGGGTGGGTGAGTTGCCTAGCTGGCTGCTTGGCTCATTCGTTCACTGCCTAGCTACCAATGGAAGGAGCTGCTTCGAGTTTTACCAAGCTGAAGGAAAAGAAAGGAAGAAAAGAGAAAGAGAGAGAGAAAGAGAGAGAGAGAGAGAGAGGGAGGAGGGGTAGTTAGGTGGAGGGAGAGGCAATTAGAGGGATTAGGACAAATACGTTGACATAAAACTCTCACTCGATCTATCCTCTTTCTCTCTCTCTTTCTCTCTCTTTCTCTCTCTCTCTTTCTCTCTTTCGTTGCATTCGGCTCGGATTTACGATAATTAAGTTTTACTCGTCGATCAGGATTTTCTAAAAGGGTATCGAATCGAAAGGAAAAGAAAGGGACGGCTTGAAATTCCTCCCCCCTTTTCCGCGTCGATTCGAATCGGGGCGGAGGGGGAGGGGTGGGAAAGAAAGAAATTTCGAATAGAAAAATTCGTTGCGATTTATTCTACCCTGTCGTCGAATGTATAATATAATACGATACTTTTTATCTTTAAACAAAATATTATATTATATCTTCTCTCTCAGTATAACGTTACAAATTATTTAATAAATTGTTTCTTGGTAGTTTTATCGAGTAAATTTATTTTTAATATTACTATGTGAGATAATAAATTGATTCTCTAGTTGATACAAGGTAATTCGATGCATTATAAATACTGATTTTAATGAATTTA
This sequence comes from Polistes fuscatus, assembly GCF_010416935.1. Classification (NCBI taxonomy): domain Eukaryota; kingdom Metazoa; phylum Arthropoda; class Insecta; order Hymenoptera; family Vespidae; genus Polistes; species Polistes fuscatus. The sequence continues at coordinate 10,310,171 of NW_025113140.1, read as the reverse complement.
TTCTTAAAATAAATAAAATAAGGCGTTATCTGTTCAAGGATAACTGAGTTCCACGTTGATACATATATAATCCGAAGCATTATTAAGTTCGTGTATTGTCGAGGTGCATCCATGAGCGAAACCTTATCTCTGTCTTATCTTCTAGGTAAGGGTACTATAAGAGAATGAGAAAGTATATATATATCTCTCTCTCTTTCTCTCTTTTTCCTTCTCTCTCTTATTCTAGAAAGCACGATGGCCAGCAACTTAACAATGTTCGTGTCTTGCGCGTAAAGAGCTTCAAGAGATTGCGCTTGGGCAACAGTTAATCTCGTTTCTTGGATTTTCTCTTAAAACATAAGAGCTTCTTCGTTAGTTAGTTCCTTAAATGTATAAGTATTATACATACATATATTTATTACATATAAGTGTATTAACAAATTTTCGATATTAATGGAAACTATGGTTTGACGTAAACGTAACCATGACTGCTGAAATTAATAACGTAAATTTCATTAACAGATGTTTTGGAGTAATACGTAGACGTTACCTGCTTTCGTATATACACTACCTAACAAAAATGTTTCAATCTTTACGTAAATTCATAAAAGGAAGATATTTATAAGGAAAAAAAGAAATAAACGCTTTTTTATAGATTTATTTGTCTAAATATTTCGAATAGCATGTTTTACATTTTGCATGATTTTGTTTGTTTGTATTAGGGAATAGAAAAAAAAACATAATTCAACTTATGTAATATTAAATAGAAAAAAAGAATAGATCGTTTCAACGTTAATAAGCATATTTAATTTTTAAGTAAATAACTCGAAACTTTTGACCGGTAGTTTATATTATACTTCGGAGTTTTCCAAGTAACGCCATATTTTGGTAGGCGCTCGCTTATTATAACTTTCTCTCGTTATTGTATAAATATCTCGGAGATATTATTCGGTTAGGAGTCGTTTGCGATGTCACACTATGTTACACAGTTTAAACGGCTCTGCCTTTTAATTATTTAAGAGCTGTTAAAACTTTCAATGAAGGAGCCGTGGATGAAGTTCGTCGAAAAGATTGCAAAGCTCGATCGTCCTACGAGATTTTATTTTGAAGGAACGATTAATAGGGAGGAAAGAAATAAAATGAACTAAAAAAGAAAAAAAAAAAACTGGTGTGTGTACTTATGTACGCACGTAAGAAGTTATATTTCTTTGCCGTACCAAAACGAATATAACCTCAATAACCTCAAAAATAACTTCAAAAAAAACTTCAAAGAAAAAAAATAACTAAAAAAATAAATAATTATTATATATATATAAGAAAGAATAAAAAGAAGAAAAAGAAAATATCAAAATATAGATATCAGTCCATACTAAATATAAGAGAGATATATCGAATTACTTCACGCGTCAACAGCCATGGCGCAGTTACAGCATTAGTTCTCGCTCGATCATTTAAGTAAAGCAGCGCTGAGTACGATTAGTACTTTGGATGGGTGACCCGTTCGAGAAGAAATGGGAAGAAGAAGTGAAGACAACTTCATGCCGAAATTTGAAATCGCTTTGCCGCACGTCGTAATAAATACCGACAAACTTCATGGTGTTGTTTTTCCAGACGCTCGGAACAAAATCACTCCACATTACATTTTCCCCAACGCGCCAAAAGAAGTATAACTTCAAAAAGAAAAAAGAAAATTCTTTTAGATGAATGGATCGAGTTAAACGTCGAAATTCGTGGCCTACGAAGATAATCACGAAATACACAGGAGTACGTTCGATATACGTGGTAAGTGCAATCAAACTTTTAATCGTTGAATAAAATTGTCAAATTTATCTTTGAATTTTAAGGAGAATTATTTGAAGGAAGATCGTGCAACTCGATGGAACGTATCGAGTATCTCTCTCTCCCTTTCTCTTTATATATATATGTGTGTCTTTCTCATTCTATTTGTCCACGTATCTCTGTTTCTCAAGTTAGTTCGCATTCGGATTAATTTCAATGACGAGAGAGATACTCGTAATTGTCGTTGCTTGTGGTAGTCTCGTCCAGTTCGGCCTCTCGCTCGAAGGAATCTCATCAGAGGTAGTACTTAAGGAGCACTTTCTAGGGAAACGTTTCCCGTCGCAACGATGAACATTTGCCCCCGCATTTCTACGGAATTTCTCTAGCGGAACGTTTAACGATCTTCTTGTCTTAGAGCGGCGTCGACATCGGTAATGACAAAATAACATGTCACGGAGAGATTCTCGATTGGTATTTCGTGCGTACTTACAAAAGAGGAATACACGATAAACGAAATTCAAAGTGTATTATTTTAAGCAGAAAGGTTCGTACCATTTAACAATAATATATCCGTTTTTTCCTATTACCCTAAGTTTGCTTATCATTCGTCTTTATCAAATTAAAATCGCGCGAACATTTTTTGTTTTGTTTTTAATTTAATTAAGTAATTAATTTTTTTTCCAAATTACACGTATTTATTTTTTCTTTTTGTTCTTTCGTGTATCCGATATTTTTTTTCTCCTTTTTTTTACGAACGATTGAGATCGTAAGAAAGCAAAACATAATATGCTGTACACTCATTACTTTCACTAATCTCAAAATTAATTTTTACCGAGGCGAGGCGATGTATCTTACGTAAAACAAATCGTCCGAGAGAAGACTCCTTTTTCTTGTACCTAGGAAAGAAAGAAAATCGTTTTATATCTAGACATTTTTCTCGTTAATTAAATCTTGACGTCGCGAAACGGTGGTTGTGCGGTTTCTTCGATGAACCGGTAAAGAAGACGAACGTTTTCGCGGTTACTGCCACGATTGTGTGTCCAGTTCTTTCGTTGACCGTATTTCATTATGCTTTCTTTTTTATTTTATTGTTCTTTTCTTCATCCATTTAATCTTCCTTTCGTGGTTTCCCGTCTGCGTAATTATACCGATGATTACTATAACAAATCTACTTGCTTTAAAACGATGACAGAAAATTACGAAGTATTATTATAATTAGGTAATACGATTGCAGCACACACAAACACATTTTTAAGCATATTAATTAGAACGTTTAATCAATGTAACGCGAAAGATAATTGCAAAAAATACTCTTAGCTTCGTGAGCTCATTTTCGAATAATATTCCACGATTGGTCCATTGAATTTGGTCTCGTTGCTAATTTTACAGAGTAGAGACCGTACGAATTGTACCCTCGTAACATTCGCTTTTATCGGACAAGTCATTTTCTTTTATATCCCGTAAAAAAAGGGTTAGCGAGATTCGAATCGTCGCCATTTTCCATTACGATTATGGCGTGGTTGCATTCGTTAAACTTTTTACTTTATTCTCTTTTCATCTTTTTCTTGTTTTCGTTCACGTAGAATTTAAGGCTACAAAGTGGTTCTTTTAATTTTTATCGTTAAGATACGTTCGTTAGAAATATTGTTTTTTGTTCCTAATGAAATTCCCGTCAACTAACAATGTGAATCGTTTTTTTACTTTATACAAATTCAAAAATCTTTCGAATAATTTATTTTAAAATCTACGAATTTGAGTGAATTTTACTTCAACTTACATAATATATTTCGAAGTGATTTTCTAAATGAATTATTTTGTTTTTTTTTTTCTGAATCCTGTAATGCTCGTTGGTTTATTCTACAATCCGCAAAGAATGAGCTTGAAACAAAAATATGAAAAAATAATAATAGATATTTTAAGTCAGTAAGAAACTTTTGGCATATCTAATGACTTTTGGCCTCACTCTTTATTGTATTTCGTATCCATTCTGGTCTAGAAATGTTCTCTACCGGAGAACTTCTTCAACGCTAATTTCGTGGTCGTTCAGCCATTGTAATTGAAATTCTTGTTAAGATAGAAGCGTTTACGTGAAGTTTCTAAACGAATAAGAACAATTCTTCTGCTAGTTGAAGTTTAGCGTATCTACGCGTAAAACTAAAGTAGAAAACAAAGTCAGTGCGGGTGAGAGGGGATTGTGTCTAGCTAAAAGATAAACTTAAATTTTCCAAGACGTTAATTTTATCGGAAGGAAAAGAAAAGTTGATAATGAGTAAATCACTATGCAAATGAATATCATAAAAAGACTGTCAAGTTGATCAGACTACTCGATGTTTCTTTTCTATGACTTTTTCATTTATAAGGAAATCACGCACCCGTTACTTCGTTTCTTTTTATTTTATACTTATAACGTTGTTACTCTATATTACTTCTACTACGTATGGTAATCATTAAATTCAGAATATTAGAAATATGGAATGGAGCACGTAATTAATGTAGTCTGATTTAAACTACACGCGTACGATCCACGTGAACGTTGAGATTAATTTGTTTTGTAACATCGAATTTGTTAGTATAACAATTTACGAGAATAAAATTAGTAGTAATTACCATAAATTTTAATTGTTTATAAAATTAATATGGAAAATGACGAAAAGTTAAAAAGAGAGAAAGAGTGAGAGAGAGAGAGAAAGGTTGTAAATTTGTCTATAATAATTAATTATCGAAGACATTTGTATCTTATCTTCGAAATATTTTAATTCAATTTTCCACTCGCGTACAATCGTCAAATTTTCTCCTTATTTCGAGGTATCGTTAGCATACACATATCCTTAGTTACAAACTCACGTTAACAAGAACGTGCTCGAGCCGTATCATTGTCAGTGCTCGTTATAACAATCATTTATTTCATCGACAAAATTTACTGTAAAAGAAGGAATAACGATTAAATGTAATTCTTACTTGTAATTAAATCAAAAAACAATTCTATTTTATAAGATTATCTTTTCTTTTCTTAGAAAAATGTAAAGATCACGTGAATAAAACATGCAATTTTAATTACAATTTATTATTTATAAAATATAGTTTGTAAGAGTTGTAATATAAAATACTGTGTTTTCTTTTTGTTTTTTTCAAAATAATTCGTGTAAAACGTAAATGTTTGGGACGGTCTTGGGCTAATCAATAAAACTAATTTTTATTATTAATGTTTCATAATCGTGTCTACCAGCCACTATGATAATGCAGTTTTCAAGAAACGAGAGGTACTGCACAATCTATGTAATACATTCTATACATACATGTATATATATACGCGTTCATATATGTATATATATAATAGTACATATACTAGATAATGCATAGTAGTAACGTTGGCCGGTTCCTACCGGTGATTACAATATTCAAATTTTCCAATCTACATAGTTACGCGAGGCTACTTACGCGCGAACGTGCGAACAATTCAAGCGTTACATAATGTAGATGCTAGTGAATTTCTCAAATCCTAGAATATAGCGTTACATGAATGAATTTGATTAGGTCGATGATCGAAAAATGATTAGATCGAGTTAAAGAAAAATAAAAAAAAGAAAAAAACAAACAAACCCTGATATAAATAAAATCTAAATAAACGTTAACAGCGAACGAGAGATCAATTACGTTTGGATTTGGGAAAAAAATTAGGAAGGAGATTAAAAAAATAAGATGTAATTAAATGGATAATGAAATATAATCGATTTTATTTAGATTTGACAATAAGATAAAAATTTAATAATTGGATATTAAGAGATAAATTAGATCTCGTATGAGATACGAAATAATAAAAAAATATAATTATATGTTATTAGTGACAGAAACAAAAAAGGGTGGAAACAAGGTTAAATTTCGTTTAAACTCGAGGGAAGTTGGCAGATGGAGATAAGATTAATAGTAGATATCCGGTAAACCGAGAGGACACATTTAAAGTCCAGTTGGGAGTCAAAGGGTTAGGGTTTAGAGAACAGGGTTGAAAGGGTGAGGGAGGTGGAAGGTTGGTGGGTTGAGGAGGATAGCTAAAGGTATCTAGTTCAGAGTTCGGTGAGAGAGACGAGGTAGTCGGTGGCGTGCGGGTAACCAGCAATTAGCCGAGATATTATCGCGATCGGTGATGCCCTCGCGTAAAATCTATCTATTATCGTTAGTTCCCTACCGGAGCCATAGTTCGAGACCTTCCGTGCCCGTTCACGGTCCTATCTGTTCATTCCAAGTACCGATTTCGATCGTCCCTACCTACGTACCCCCTTTTCACTCCTCTTTATTAGTTAAACCGACACATTTATCTTTATCGAAATCGAATTACTTTTCTCAATAATATTATATTTTTATCTTATTTCATCGACACATAATATATAATATCTATGATTATTTGTTTCAATATCTCTCTGATATTTTTATATTCGTTTTTTTATAATAAAATTAAATGTTACTAAATATTTTTTCTTGTTTTTTCTCAATGAGGTTCCGTTTATTACACCTAATGATTGTTTTTTATAGAATTTGATGAATATTATATAGATTTGATTGAATATTTTGTAAGCATGACACTCTTCTACTTTTAAAATATGTTGTCAGTTTTTGTTCTTTACTTACTTAACACACCTAACTTCCTATCTTTTTCTTCGTGAATGAAACCACCCATTGACGTCGACTAAATTTAATGTTCACTCGCTGTGATCGGATTCAACAGGTCTGCTCGTTCTATATACGAACATACGTACGTATGTATGTATGTATGTATGTATGCATGCATGCATGCATATAAATATTTGCGTGTTTACGTTGATAGCCGTTAATCTCGTAGGTGTCAATTTCTTTTTTCATATGCGTTCGTCAAAAAATAAACCGCATTAAATAATATAATATGTATAACGAATATTTTTTCGCGATATCGATTTAAAAGAAAAAAAAAAAAAAGAAAAAAGAAAAAAGAGAAAAAAGCGAATAGCTAACGTAATATAATTAGTTTTAAATATTATTTTTATATTTTTTCGTATTTTTCCTTTTTCTTTTTTTATTGCCAACTTAATACCGAATTAATGGACTTTTACAATTTCTCTTCGTTTCTCGTTGCAGCTTTAAATTACCATGGCTTAGGTATTTAATTTCTCGACAGAGATGTTGTCTAACGCAAGTGCACTTTCAAATTTACCCATTGTTTATACACAATTTTGAATTTGCTTTTAGTCAATTTATTTATCCAACTTGAAAGGAAAGAGGAAACACTTTTAAATGCACTAAGAAGGAGGAATTTTTAATTAAAGTTATGCCATTTCCTCGAAGGAAAAGCATCACCACCCACACCCCTAACACCTCCCCCCCCCACGATAAAACAATCAAAGTTAAGACTAAACGAGTCATTCAACGAGTATCAGTAAGGGAACTTTCAATCGTAAATGTAACCTACAGTGTTTCGAACAACTATTATCCAGCTATGTATATACGCATACGAATTATATTATATTGAATATATTTACGTAATCCCGAGAGAAAATTGAATTCAAGTAGAAGATTATTCTACGATTTCGAATATACTTTTAAGACGATTTAATGCGAACGATATTACTCGTTCGATGAATTTCTAAAATATTCTTATCGATCAATTAATTGCAAAATAAATATTTCATAAATAAAATCGGTGTCCAGTGCGCATTAATTTAACGGCTTTGAGATTGTTTAATTTAATACTTTCTTCTATTCTTATTAACTCATAATATCTGGATGGTAATCGATCGACGAGTCATAATTTTCCAAAGTTTAATTTACCTTAAGAGTTTAATTCAGGCTGTTTTTTGAAAGATCTTTCCTGTGACGGCAATAGAACCGTGACTTAGGTGCACCGTTCTTGGCTTAAAACTTGTGAGCGACCTGTCTCGAATAATCTTTCTATCATTCTCTTTCTCTTCCTTCCTTATACTTTATCGTCGTAGAATTCGCGGCTGAGAAGTGGAAGAGAACGATTTGAATTTCAAGAGTAGAATCAGTGCAAATGAGGAGGAAAGACGAGGAATGGTTGGACAGAAGGTAGGATGGTAAGAGTGGTATGGAACTCAACAAAAAGTTTCATTTGAGAAATCGTCAGATCTATTCGAATAATAATCAAAGTCGACATCTTTTTACTAACTATGTTTACTTGTTACAATGATTTTTTTTGTTTTTTGTCTTTTTTTATAAATATCTTATCTCTACTTTCCATTGACAAATCTTCTATCTTAAGGAAATAATAGCATTTACAAGCTGAACAATTCTTAAACGACGTTCATTGTTATTTAAAACAAATAATAAAATAATACGAACAAATTATACGACGTTATCATATCGTCGTATCAATTCGCTTATTATTATTACACGTATTTAATCTCTAGCGAGCTCATAAACTGCATCGGAAAATTATTTGCACATTTAAAAATAATTTCCCCGTTTTATTATTTCTTACGAGAGAAAAAAAAAATACGAGCCAGCTTTTGAGTCTATTTTATGTTGAAGTAACAATAAGTCTCTTTGACGATCCATGTCAAAGTTAGAAAAAAGAGAAGAAGAAGAAGAAGAAGTAGTAGTAGTAGTAGTAGGGAAGAAAAATAGAGAAAGAGAGAAGGTGGAAGAAACAGATGGGCACAGCAAAGACATTTACCGGGTAGATGTTTTTGGATCCATGCGAGCCGCATTATTAAAGTGGAAGCCTGAAAAATGACGCTTCATAAAAGTCAAGACAAAAGACGCCGCTGGCGATTGCGTCTTCTCCTTTCTCGTTCCTGGGGATGAATAGAAAGAGGAAGAGAGAAGAAAGAGGGAAAGAAAGGAAAGAAAAGAAGAAGGGATGGGTGTTGAGGGGAACAGGTTGGGGTATAGAGGGGGTTTGAAAGTAGGATAGGAAGAACAGGGGTGGCACGAAAGAAGAGGAGGACGGAAGTTAGGAAGGTGGGGGAGGGGAGAGGGGAAAATAAAGGTAGGAAACGCGAAAGGATGGGATGGATTTGGGAAAGGGAGGAAGGGGTTGGTGTAGAAGACTATAGATGAAGCTGGTCGAGGGGAGGGTGGTGGATGAACGGAAAGGTAAAACAACGGCTGTCGACAGAAACACTGTAGTATCTCGTGGAATATAAAAGTTGCCTTGAAACAAGGCAGAAAAACGCATATGACCTTATTCCATGATTTTCTTTCTCTCTCTTTCACCAACCTCGATACTCATACGTCGTCTACTCTTCATATTCCGTAGTACTATTCCGATCCTTGTTTCGTTTCTACTTACACGGAAACTTGCCGTGTGTAACGTGCATATAAATGTGCTGCAGTACGAGATGCATTTGGTCGTTAGCTCGATGTTTCTCACAGAGTAGAAAGAGAGAGAGAGAGAGAGAGAGAGAGAGTAACACCCAACGTTTACAATCTGTGTGCTTTCATTTTAATTTACACGCCCCTTCTTCTCTGTGCTCAATGCTCGACTACGCGAATCGTTGTGAACTATGAAGAAAAACGGGAAAGATTGCTTGACTCTCTATCTCTCTTTCTCTCTCTCTCTCTCTTTCTGCTACTGTTGTTACTCTGCCCTTGTTATTGCCATTCTTACTGTATACTTTTTACTGTTACTGATACATTAGATAGTTTTTATACGCACTTAGGTGCATTAACTTTTTCAAAATCGAATTTTTCATTTTTTTAATAGGAACAAATTTTTTTTAAATCTTTTCGAGGGAATTTTATTTATTTCACATAGAGGATATAAAACAATATTTGCCGTACGATGAAATTATTAAACTTCGTTATCAAAGAAGTAATCGTCAAGCAAACGATTTTCGATGGTTTGTTTCGATCAAACATTGTTTAGCACCCTAATCTGGATATACATCAATTTTGTGGACGAAATGTATGGTTCGTTTGCATCAAATATGTATGAACGTAGATACGTATATAGAATCGTCGATAAATAAAACTGCAAATGACAAAGGGAAAAATCGAGCAAGTTAATACGCACGTTAATTCGTTGACGACCCTTCCGAGATATTGAAAAGTTCTTTGAGTATTTCTTTTTGTGTAAATCTTCATTTACAGCAGTATTAAGGGAGTTTAAAGTATTTTCGTATTCAAAATGCACGTTCGGAGTATACTATATTTAAAGCATTGCCGAAAGGTGAGTAATAAAAGCGACGAGTTTTATGTTTAATTCGTTTTAAATCAAAATTCACTTTTTTCTCCCCCACGCTCTTCCTCTTTTTTATTTTTACCTATCTGTTTGTTTGTCCACCTCTCTCTGGCTCACTTCTTTTATAAACCGGAACAAAAAGCTTTTATTCGATAACCGAATATTCGGGTAAAGAAAACGTGGAATTCACTATTATATGTGTGCCACGTCAGTGAACGATCAACCAGCTTTTTTGTTTGTTATCTCTGTTATTTTCAATGATGTTTTAGTTATAACGAGAATATTGCGTAACGAGCGTTATACACGAAATTCGTGAATCTGCATTCGTACATATTTACATACATGTGTCACGCTTGGTAATTTTATTCGAATCCTAAATGCTTGTGAAATAAAAAAACTTTATGGATTTTTCATCGATGCAATTTTCGAATCAAAAACAAAAAACGAAAACAAAACGAAACAAAAAAAATAAATATAAAGAAGAAAATATAAAAAGAGTAAATGAAAAGAAAAATGAAAACGCGTTATTGTTCGAGCATAAACGTAGTCGTTTAAAAATAAAATATTATTCATCGTCGATACGTTACACGAAACCATTTATTTTTCATTCCTTCGTATAATATAAAGAATATGATTAGAAGAGTGGTAGAGTAATACGCTTAGGTTAACGACACACCTTAGCTAAAAGGTTCTTTCCTAACAGGAAATTCGATAAGAACTGTTAAAGTCACAACGAAGCTTTGCTTGAATGATTAACGTGTTACACACTCAACTCACGTTTTTCCCTTGAAAAATATATTATCGCGTTTCCTGTGAAAGAGAACGTTGAAATTTTCGCATAAAAACTT